>NC_058124.1:27783866-28103866 GCF_914725855.1 Thunnus albacares | reverse complement strand
ATCCAAAATAACAGCCTCAGCAGGCCTGTGCTGACTGTATTTTGGTTTGAGTTTCTTATTTTTGGTTTGGCCTTCACAGCTTTTCTTTACATTTTTCAGTTTTTCTTTTTTCTGATCTTAGTAATTTTCCCCGTCATGAATTCTGTTGCCTGTTTGTAATTCTTCATCTCAATACACAGGTACACCGTAGCTGAATGACCCGACGTATTCCTTACTGAAGAAACCCAAAGTGCTTGAGAACAATGACCAATACCTGCATAATTTTACATAAACATTTAGCTTCTGTCAGGTAAAAATATACTTCTGAAAGATTTGTTTGTTGCAAAATATGGAAAGAAAAAAGGCTTATTCCTCAGTTTTGTACGTGAAGATTAAAACTGTTTCAATGGGACTATATTCTATTTTATTGTATTCCTGCAATCCTTTAGAATGAAAGCCTTTGAATATTTATGTTTAATAGATGTTTTGTTTAAAAAAAAAAGTTTAAAAAGTACGAGAAAACAAAATGCTTTCGTGTCCTTTGTTGCTTTGTTTGAGTTGAACTGTTTTTCATGTTGATTTATGAATAAACACTTGTACAGTACGACAGAGTTCTATTCTGTTTCGATTTTCGCTGGTTCACAGCACTTCTTTTCCTTTTTTCATATCATTCAGGAACTGATACTGAAAATGAAACTCTATTTTTTTTTACAGTTATGATGCTTTTGATATCCACATTTACTATTTCTTTATTTATAATTTATTTTTGACAACTGAAACCTAGCCCCAGTCTGTGCCTCTCATGTGTTACATTTCATTCGAGTCACAGAGACAAGCGCAGCCTTTTGTGAAGAATAAATACGAGGCAAACTTCCAAAAATCCAGATGGGGGTTTGACAACACTCAATTCTGAATGCATTTCCAGAATCCTCAGAGAGTCTTCTAAACACCTGGATCACAAAAAAGAAGATTTTTATTCAGCATATATTCTGTTGAATTCACCATTTACTGATGTATAATGTCCTTTCTTCTCGCTGTCTCTACATCCTTATATAGACCACATTCTAAACATGAAGAGTTATGACCCAGAAAGTAAGAAAACAACCTACTGTCCTGGACTCATCATATTAAATGTTTCCATCTCCCCCCCACCTTATCAGTAACATCCTGTTTGGACAATTTCAGCGTCTTCGACACATCTGTAATCAAGAGGAGGACTTTGATCTAAAATCTGCAGAAATGAGGCTATAGTTTGCAGAGCGGCGGTATAAACATGAGGATCTGGAAACATCACACCTTACAGCTAAATCTATGGATAAGAAGAGCCTCTTATTCAAAAAACAAAAACCATCACATAGTTAAAATACTTACTTTGTGTCGACTTACAGCAAACAGTCTACTCAGATCCGCAACATTATCAAATGCAAATGGAATATATTACAAACTGCAGAAATTGTTTGCTGAACCTCCCACCTTTGTCTCTAGAAGGGCTCCCACTTTACAAGACAAGCTGGTCCACAGCTGTTTATCACTTCCTGGCTTTATAAACCTGTGGGCAACTTCCCCTGTGGTAACTGTTGCCATTGTGGCAATATTTCCAAAATGGACAGATTTGTCGATGTGTTCACCAATAAGTCATATAAAATAAATCACATTGCTAATCGTAACACTTCCTTTCTGGTATACCGTCGTGAATGTCCCTGTGGTTTTTTCTATGTGGGGAGAACAAAAAGGAGATTTGAAGACAGACTTGGTGGACATAAAACTGCTACTTGCACAAAAAAATCCAAACCATCCTATGGGCGTTCATTACAACCAAGTGGGACATGGAAACCCCTCTTCCTTGAAAGCTGTTGCCCTCGAAGTGATACTTAATCATATAAGAGGTAGCGAGAGACTAAAAAAACTCCTTCAACGAGAAATGTTTTGGATTATGACATTGAAAGCCACTAAATCTCCAGGACTGAATGATGAGGTAGACTTCCTGCCGTTTCTCTAATATCTAGTCAGAAAGTATTGTGAAAACTTTAGAAAAATAAGAACAAAAAAATAAAAAATAAAGAACAGGAATTAACTTTACTTCAAAGCACATACATGGAAATAGAGAAGGATGTAGAAATCACTTGCATCAGTGATCTGTAGTGCAGCGCTGGGTGGAGAGAATTGTGATATCACGGAGAGCATGATGTGTCATTCAGTGCAATTACAGTGGAAACAGTTTTCTGACACAGTTTTGCCTGATCTGATCAGAAAAGGTGAACATTTACCACTGAAATGTTTCACTCATTCAATCACTGTGGATAAACATGTAATCCAGCATAAATGAGCACCTGCATGAAACATTCAGCTCAGCAGTGAGGCTTGTCTGTCATTACTAGAGCATTAAATTAGTTGTTACTGAATTTAGATCATATATATATGATAAATTATGTTACAGTTTTTTAGGACTGGTTTCATGCATGGTTCAACACTGAGTATTACAGTGTATCTACAGGAACAGCTTTCAGTGGGCTTTATTTCTGACACCACATCTTGTTTTTTGTTTGAATATAGATGTATTTCAGTGTGGTTATGATTTGGCAGATGGCTGTCCGTATGAATACATGTTAGTGTTCGAACATAAACTGAAGTGTTTGGAAGTGAGGATGTAAACATGTAAAATGTGCCGCAGATCCAGGGAACATTAGCATTCTTTCACCATAAAAAGACACTGAGAGGTGTTGAGAAAGAGGTTTTCTTTTTTCAGGAACAAGTATAAGTTTCCTGTTATCAGCCCACACAGCAATGTGTCAAACATTATTCTGAATATTGAATCATTTCAGTCTGTGTCAGGATGAGGGTCAACATCCACACCTGCCTGTTTGCCTTTGTTCTGGGCTGTAACGTCATTGCAGGCAAGGAATTTTTAAATGAATCTATTAGTATGTGCAATTCTTCTTGTCACCTGTTTTAATTTACAGTTTTATAATATAATTAAAGCTCCAAGATGAACGGGCCCTCACGCCTCTGCGCATGTCAGGCTGCGGTGCAATCAAAGGGCTTCTGTCACGGGCATGTAGATGTCTTCAGAGCCGGGCTGTTTTCAGACAGTGCAAGAAGGAGATAAACATCACTTCCTTTGTCCACTATTTTGCCTGCTGTTGGGGCTGCTTCGTTGAAACTTCGTAGGGGGCGCTATTCAGCCAGTTTGCATCATTGATTGAATATTGTCATGTAGACGTGTTCAGGCCGGGACTCTTATCAAACATGTAAAGTCTGGCGCAGACTAGAGCATTTACAATAAACTTATAGCAACTTCCTCTGTCATGGCGAAACATCAAATCTCAACAGTGTGAGGATGAGAATTTTCTGCAGGGTGAGACATGTCTGTCTCACTCACACCTGTGTCATAAAAATCATGCAAGTTTTGCACCCATTCACTTCAATTTCAATTAGTAAATTGAAAACTCTTGATGAGTTTGTATGTAAAACAAATTAATTTCTTTATTTTCATCACATCAATTTTTAGAAAAGTTTTTTTTCCAAACAGAGTGGTACATCCTGGCAGCCGAAGCCTATCTGTGCAGCTGAACACAGCAGCTCCTCCGTGGACTGTTTCATATATTTTATTTTAGTTTATTTAAACTTTGGACATCTTAAATGTTGTTTGTCTTGAATGTTTTCATTTAAGACCATGGGCAAAAGTTCATTGCTGTTTCTTGCTGTAAGTGTGTAACAGAATAGATAGAAAACAAAGTTTTATTTGTCTCTCTTTTTTTTTCTGATCCTAAAAATGATCCGATCCGTGACTCAAATCCGTGATACGATCCGAACTGTGAGTTTTGTGATCCGTTGCACCCCTAGTGTTAACATGTCAGCTTTGTAGACTATATTTTGTATGTCGTGCACATAGATGAGAGTGTGTAAGTCATGTATTTGATACATGCATTAATACTTTCTGATGTGAACCTACACTTTTAGATCTGTGAATGTTTTTAGTGTTCAGTCTTTCTAGTATTCAGCACTGATCTGTTCCTGTATCACATTATAAGCTTTGTGGTACTTTATATATTTCTGTATACTAAGAAAATACACAGGAAACACGTGTAAATCATTTGATATCTTGTCTATTTTTGATGAGAACATAAATCTGTTGTCACAATAGAACAATACTATAAATTTGAATTTGACTTTGTTGGTAAAATCACACATCTGAACCAGTCCATGGCTAAAATGAGCTCTTCTTTGTTTAGAAACAATATGTATATGCTAAATGTCTTTAAAGAAGCAGCCTTTACACCACTCAGGGGTTTTTGTTTGTTCTATTGGCATATAAAATTGCCCCCCATCCCTCCGATTTCATCAGGTGGGGGACAATGATATAGTTTGATGCGGTTTGTTGGTTTTCCTCCTGTACTCCCCAATGTTTTGAGTCACCAGCCGACACTGGTGTGGGGGTTGAATGCAGCTCATTTTTGTAGGATACAGCAGAAAGGCTTATATACATACAGTACATTATATACAAACTTTGCATGAAGTTTGGTGTTATTATCATTAATTTTACAATAATTATAGGTGTTTCATTTATAATCCAGTAGTGGGGATGACCTATGAGGGGAAGGGAAAAATGGAGTGAGGGTGACAGTTTAGTGATAAAGTGCTGTAGAAAAATACCATCAAAACTAAAATTTGTAGCTCTGTACTGCAGTTTTGTCTTTATTAGGGCCTGAGCACCTAGCAGTTCGCTCACACTCTCCATTCAAATATATGAGTATTTTTCTGTGTCCACACCTGACAGTACACATGTCAATCAAACTTTGACCAGGTCATGTGGGTCAAAAGTCTTTACTTTTCTAAAAATAGATTTGATGAAAATTAGAAAATTAATTTGTTTTACACACAAACTCATCAAGAGTTTTCAAATTACTAATTGAAATTCAAGTGAATGGGCCCAAAACTTGCATGATTTTGATGACACAGGTGTGAACAAGACAGACATGTCTCACCCTGCAGAAAATTCTCACACTGTTGAGATTTGATCTTTCACCATGACAGAGGAAGTTGCTATAACTTTATTGTAAATGCTCCGATCTTACTTAAGGCTTACCAAACTTTACATGTTTGGTAAGCCTCCCGGCCTAAACACGTCTACATGACAATATTCCATCAGTGATGCAAACTGGCTGAATAGCGCCCCCTACGAAATTTCAGTGAAGCAGCCCCAGCAGCAGGCTAAAGCGTGTCTTTCCCATGAAACAGTCAAACAGCAGGGTTTATATGCTAACGTTCCTTTATTGTTTTCATGCTAACATTATTTGTATGAGGGTTGCGTCTGTGCTTTTAACCAGTGGTGCTGGTTGATGGTTTGGGACACACTCAGTTTATTCGTCACTACCTGTAGAGCTAACTTTGTGTAGCCTGTGTTAGCGTTACGATTGCTACTAGCTGCTGCTTCTCACTGGAATATGTGTAATATGTTAGCTAGCCAGAGCTGACAGGTGTCTGTCAAAGGCAAAAAAAAGTTTCAGAAATGCAAAAATGACACATACAAGTCATTTTAAAGGTTTGCAGCAAGTTGCTTTATTTCTAAATACTGAAATGTCCATATATAAGCTGTCATGACATTGCAGCTACATATTCTCTTCCCCCCCTGCTGCATGCGTAAATGCAAAGTAACAGTAAGCCAACATCACTACAATAATAATTGTAATTCTTTTTAAAGTATATTCAATTATCATATTTAGCTGTAATATGGCTACTGTGATGATTTAAAAATACAGGATAAAGAGACTTAATACATTTTAATAGTTATAACTATTAAAAATCTCAAAAGTCAATGCATGTCAACCTGCTTCACACTTCTGTTTTAATGATATTCATATTTTCACACACTATTGATGTTTCCCAATATTTACATAATGATGCATACAGTAAAACCAAAAGCAGCAGGAACATGAAAATGAGTTGTTAGATGCATGTTTGTGAATGAGAGATGTTGTCAATATAAATTTAGCCCAAAGCTCATAGTTTAGTCAACGTGAAAGAGAGAAAGAGACTGTTTAGCTGTGCAGGTTGTTCAGCACCTCTGTCAACCAGACCTGTGTCCTGTCAGACTGTATGAGGATGAACACTGTTGACAGGTTGGTTTTTACCGCTCTTGTTTCTGTGTGATGGAGGATCAGAGATGATTTTCTGTTTCTGCTGTGTGTTGCTTCTGTATCTGTTGCGCTACAATGGAGAGAAGGTAAACATAGAGATGATTAAAGATATTTTCAATTCACTTCTGTTGCAACTTCATCAGTCAGCATCACACATTTAAAAGAGTGCATTATGTTTATGTTAATGGTTACAGTAATGAGGAACATGACATGTCTGTCCATGTCTTTGTCTGTTAATTATGAGGATATCTCAAAGGCTACTTCTTCAATTTTAAAGATATCTAGTAGAAAGTTGGGCCTTGTGACAATGAATGTGAGAAAGAACCAGTTATAGCAATAGCACCATCATGTGGCCGTTCTGAGGCACTTCACGTTTTGGCTCATGATTCCTGAAATGTTAAGTGGAGAAGCTGAATTATTTTTCATGGTTAAAAAAATAAAACCTATAAATATAGACCACTGTTGGGACTACATGTGGACCACAGTTTACCACATGTTTCAAGACTCCAAGAAACGTGAGCCCTGGGGGTTCACACCCAAAGTGTGAAGCTCCACCCATGGATCCAGGTTATCGAAACTAGAGATTCCCCTCTTATCCCTCTCTTTCTCCTCCAGTCACCAGGTGACTGCAGCCATCTTGATATCCAGTTATTCCTGCTGTTATAAGTAAAATCTGAAAATATTGAGTCTTTCTTGAGTTTAAAATATCATCTGACTGTATTTAAAACAATATTTGCTGCTCAACATTTTCATATCCACAACTTTCAGGTCATTCACCTCTTCTCCAGGTATTGACGGTGATGCTGATCATCAGGATTAAAGAAAGTATTACGATCACCACACGAACAGGCATCTGCCACAGGTAAGGAGAGGCTGGAAGACAAGGAAACATTCACAATCACTAATTAGTTTCTTTCATTTTAATCTTAGTGAATATTACTGTAAATCTAGCGTCTTTTCCACATACTCTGAATACATATCTTCATCTTTGAATTCATGTTTTCACATCTTCGTTGTAAGCTCTGACGTACACCTGTTACGACTTTGTTTCATCATGTGATCATACCTGTGTTTGTGTGTGCAGGTATAGTTGAAGGTGTCTTTTTATCTTCTGTGTGGGATCATTCAAATCAAGGTTGCGGGTTGTTTTTAACTTTGGTGGGACATTTTTTGTCGGACGGCCAAAATAGTTGTGTATGTGCATTTGGTCTCCATCTCTTTTCCTGCTCATATGTACACGTCACACACAGAAAGAGCCTGACTCTGCAAAATGTTTACTTTACTGAATATGCATTTGATGACCTGCCTGAAACCAAACTTGTATCATGAGTTTTTATTTATATAAATCTGAGACCAAAATTAATATTTAAAATGAACGTTTAATAGACCGTCACAGTAAATGTTACAAAAATAAATGTATAACAGCCTGTAGTTGATGTGTTAATGTGTTTGAATGATCTGTTGTAAAGTTTTCTAACCTCACCTCTGCAGCTCTACGTTTATAATTCAACATTTAGATCTGGTTCATTTTACTCATTTACTTGTTCATTTTCTATTTGGGTTTATTGACTTATTTATTTGCAGTCATACCTGTGTTTGCAGCTGGTGGTGATGTTGGTTCTTCATCATCATCAGTGCAGAATAGAGAAAATATATATTACAGGGCAGAAAATGTATTTTACTACAGCTAACTGTTTACAGAATGTCACAAAATGATTCGGTTTTTGAAAAAGGAACAAAGTTACTTTAATATTTGTGCTGAGTCAGCAACAGTTCAAGTTCTCACAACAAAAACCACCTGAATGTTGAGCATGTTGTGTGCCCGACTTCCTACATTGAAACTGTAGTTTCACTTGAACACAGTGTTAAAACTTTCCCAGGCTCTTATATCTCTGCTACTACTAGTTTACTAGTTTTAATAAATCAGGTTGCACCATTAACTGTTAGAAATGTTTTATCTAGTGAACATTTCATGTGTAAATCGATAGCAAGGAAACATCTGTAGTGCCATCTAATAGCTGTGAAGTGTGAGGGGCCGCTGGTTCCACAAGTGTTCTTCCGGTTTTCAAAATTTTCTTTAACGATCTCCTCGATGTTACTGAACATAGAAACTCAGGACTCTCCTGGATAAATGAATGATCCTACAGGTTTATATTCTGACCACTAGTTTACAGTATTTACACTTAGTTTCTCAGAAATCATGTTTTGTCTGTGATTTTGGTTAAGAATACTACAATACCCATGAGCCTCAGCTGCTGTTGCTATGGAGAAGAAGCCTTTGGCTCTGTAGATTGTAAAATCAGTTTTCTCAACACTGTAATCTTTGGCTTCTGCCTGCTGTTAGCAGTGCACATGAGTGGATTTTAAGCTCAGTGATTGGCTGTTTCTTGCGGAAATACACTTTGGGAGTCGTAGTTAACTTCTACCTTGAAATATTTATGTACACAATCGACTTTTTATCTTTAATTGTTCATCTTTTTTCTGGTGATTTAACCATCCAAGCGGTAGAAGTGCTCAGTGTAACATTGTCCGTGAGAAAAATGAACAGAATTTTTACCTCCGGAACCAGGAACGCCAAAAATATCTCCTCTAATTTTTCAACTCTATGAGAAACAGCCAACTATGTAAACAGGAAGTGACTGTAGCATCATGAGCTGTAACATAACTTCCAACAATAACAGTTTTAGGAGCCAAAAGATAAAATAAACTTAAATGTGAATCGTTTTTCAATGTAGGTGTGACACAACAAAATCCACCTGAATGTTGAGCATGTTGTGTGCTCGACTTCCTACATTGAAACTGTAGTTTCACTTGAACACAGTGTTAAAACTTTCCCAGGCTCTTATATCTGTATCTGTTTGTTTAATTACTGCATTTAAAGTGTTTTCTGTTGTTTTGTTAATTTAGATCAATCACCTTTAATCAGTTTAATTTAACATTTAGATCTGTTTTATCTTACTCTCTCCCTCCTCTGTTTTCTTAGTTTTTGGTGGTGCTGGTGCAGTTGTTGTTATTGTTGTTGTTGTCGGTGGTGTCCTGTTTTCTTCTTTGTGAGATGGAGGAAATAGATACAACAAGGCAGCAAAAGACATTTTACTACAGAAAGTTATGAAATCATTCATCAGTGTTGAAACAGGAAATAGGTGATGGCCAGTTTTGTGGTGAGTTATCAAGCAGAGCAAATGTTCTCATGACTTAAACCACTTGAATGTTGAGGATATTGTTTCTGTTAAATTTGAAGCAGCATTAAAGTTTCTCTCTTATGTGAACTGATCATATTTGTTATTGTTCAGCCTTGTGTGTCGTTATATTTCTGCATATAACTCTCTGTAACACCAGGCTAGCTGTTTCCATCTGTTTCCAGTCTTTATGCTAAGCTAAGCTAACTGGCTGCTGGCTGTAGCTTCATGTTTAATGGACAGATATGAATGTGGTATCGATCTAAGTGGTGGTACCAGTTTTTCCTTTCATTTGTCACCCGTCTGTATTTTACATATACAGAATATACGTTGCCTGTAAAAGGTTTTCACCCCTCTTGGAATTTTACATGTCTTTTCACACCCATCAATAGAAAATACTCTTATGTGTCAAAGTAGAAACAGATCTCTACAAAGTGATCTAAATTAATTACAAATATAAATACATCATCTGTTTTATTTGTAAAATATAGATCTGGAAAGACACTTGTAACTATCACATTCAAATAAATGTAGTGGAGTAAAAAGTACAATATTCTCCTCTGAGATCTAGCGGACAGGAAGTAGAAAGTAACATCAAATGGTTCCTAAAAACTGTATTTAAGTAAATGTACTTAGTTACATTCCACCACTGGTTGATCTTCTCTTCTAACTCTCAGTAAGAAAGTTAAACATGTTAATAAATTTCCCAAAATGTCAGATTATTCCTTTAAATAACTTCTTCTCTGTGCTTTACCTGCCTTCATATTTTTGTGTGTGTCTTTGAGTTCTTGTGTCTCACCTCTCTCAGACTGATCACCTTTGATCACATTTAGATTTGCAGCTGGTTTTTCACCACAGTAGTACAGTCCAGAGTCACCAGGCTGCACGTCTGGTATATTCAGATACTTGTCAACAGTTGAAACATGAGGCCTGATTTGTTGTTGTTTTCCATCAATCTCTCTGGTCCATGTTGGATCATGTGACCCTCCAACAACATCAGGACATGTCAGAGTGACGCTGGACTTCTCTGCAATACTGACTGTTGTTGTTCCTGTGAGCAACAAACATTAAGTTAGTAAAAACCAAGATTCATGTTTTATAACATGCCATCATAAACATATGTATTCATGATAAAGTCAGTGACACATGGAAGAGTTTTGTTCCAAAACAAGATTTTCTTTGATAAACTAACTTCTGTTTCTACACAAAGTGGAGAATTGTTACAGTCACTAAAAGTTCTCTTACTGTATTGATACCTAACTTAAAGCTGCACTAATATATTGGCTGATATCAGCTTATCAGACTGTTTGTGTCGGCCACTAATTAACAGAAACATCAGTACAGAAATATGACAGATAAATAAAGGTTTGAGGTCATTTAGAAACAGTTTCTGCACTGATGAGTTTATTTTTACGCTGCAAAGTGTCCTGTGCAGAACACACTGTGATCACACTTTGAAGTGATGCTTATTGAAAATGTTATAATCTTAAACCAGCAGTCAGGTGTCCATATGAAGAGTGAAAGAGGTTTTCCTCGCTGTAATCATTCCTCCTGTTCATACTGGATATTAAAAGATCCTTCAAATGTGCTTTCAATGGAAGTGATGGAGGCCAAAATCCACAGTGTGTCCACACAGTCATTTAAAAGTCTGTGAAGCTTCTATTCAGCTTCAGCAGTCTGAGTTAGTCATATCAAGTGGATATCTGACACATTTACAGTCTTTTTAGCATCAAATTCCCTCTTTGTGTTTCCTCGGACAGTGTTTCCCTGTTGAGCTGCAGGTGGAAGTATAGTAACAAAAAGAGGAACTTTGGCACTAAAAAGACTGTAACGTTGAAAGATATCTACTTGATTTGACTCATTTGGACGCTGAAGCTTCATATTAGCTTCAGATAAACTTTGAAATACATTTTTGCACAGAAGGAGGACTGTGGATTTTGTCCTCCATCACTTCCATTGTAAGGTCATTATGAAGGGATCTTCTAATGGTCAGTATGAACAGGAGGAATGATTACAGCAAGAAAAACAGCTTTAATGTTCATTTGGGCTCCTGACTGTTGGTTATAAGTTCCTAAATGAGGTTTTAGAGAAAAGGACTTAATTCAGGTGTTTGTTTCCTGTGTGACTCTACATGAACAAGACGACCTGTTCCTTTAAAAGGAAAAGAACAATAGAAATGACGTATTAGAGAACTTTAAAAAGATATTTTTCTTCACTGACCATAAAAAGCTGTTTATTAATTTACCACAAACAAAGTAAAGCACATCACATAAAAAAATAAAATAAAATGATTAACGTGTAAAAATACACAGAAATATTTAAGTAACTACAGTAACAAGAAGTTAATGTTATAAATTAATTCGGCCTCTATTCTTAACAGTCAGTGTGAAATTAAAACCTGGTTTTGAGTTATGAAAGTAATAAGTAATGATGATGTTGTTTCTTACAATATATTTGTTATTGAAGTTAAAACCACATTTACCTTTGAAATGCATCATTTCATTAATATGTCAATGTATGTATTTAATCACAGTTTAGAAAATGAAAAGTGAAGCACAGAGACGAGACTTTGAAACAAGAAGAAACAGGAAGCAGAACAACTTTGACAGAGTTTGATGTTACCTGATGGGATCACCGTCAGTTCCACAGCTGCTTCATTATTACACAAGTATTTTCCAGAGTCTGAGACATTCGCTCTGCTGATGACCAGTGACTTATCTGCTGTTGAACCGTATCGTTTGTGGGAGTCACTGAATCTTTGCTCTCCATCACCATCAACTATTAATATGTCAACTGTGTTTCCATTAATCTCTCTGCTCCACGTCAGTTTACCCTCCACAGAGTGAGAACAACGCAGAAAGACTTGTTGCTCCTCTTTGACTATTTGATGGATTATTTCTGCAAAAGAAACACAGTTTACAAGAACTAAACATCCATTTTCAGAATGTCAACATTTCTAATATTGCAAAGAAGTGAAAAGTTGTTTTCCATCAGAGTCAGAATCACATTTAACTGTCGAGTGCAAACTGCTAATCATGAAAAACATGAAGACCTTAAAGCATTACTGCACTTCACTTTTAACTTCTAACTTTACATCATTCACACCATCAGCTAATGTGTGTGTGGTGGGGGGGCAGCGGTCACAATGCACTGCAACCTTACATGTGGTTTTGTGTGCGTGCACATTTGTGCACCACCGTCTCTTGTCACTGTGTGAGTCTGTAGATATTTTAGATCATTTTTAGATCATATAAATATATGTAGGTTAGACTATGTTTGCACCTTCATATTACTGTTCATCTCTTTTTACTATCAATATTAATGTTTGTTTATAATATGTTTATATATATGGTCGTAGTGTTATAATGTAATATATATATAAATTGTATATATATAATATAATATTTTTATTTTTGATTTCCTTTTCATCTTTAATACTATTTCTATCTTTAATCTTAGCAGCTATAAGTTAATCTAGGAGGGCCTAAACTGCATTTCACTGCACATTGTATTGTTTGTTTTGTGTACGTGACCAATAAACAACTTTGAACCTGATTTATTCAAATACATGAATATGACAATGAACCTGAACGTGTTTCAACAAATCACTAAAATCTCTATAAAATACTTTATACATCAGCTAAATTCACTGTATGGAGAAACTGACCTTTACCTTCAGACTACGATATGAACAATATGTAAAATACTGGAAACAATGGACAACATACTTTATATGTAAAAAGTAAAAGTAAGTAAATGTATTTGTACAGCAAGTGCTTTACAAGCACGTAATACAATATACAAAAAAGAAAGATTCATAGCAGATGAAGTGACCACCCAAGTCACGTGATTAAATAGTGCAAAACTAAAAAACACAATAAAACCATAAAATGCTGACCTGGTGCTTACAGGTTACCCTGCCTGTCTAAACGAGTTTGTCTTTAGCTGCTTTTTAAATGAATCCACAGAGTCAGCAGACTGTGAGGGAGCAGGCAGAGCGTTACATAGTTTAGATGCTACGACTTCAAAAACTCGATCACCTCGAGTCTTAAGGCGTTTGTGTGAGACAGACAGCAAGCCTGACTGTGCAAAGCTCTGTAAGTAAGAATGAGAATCTTAAACGGGATCCTAAATGTGACAGAGGCAACCTTTACTGGAACAACAACCAGAACCTCCGTCTCATCAGCACTGAGCTGTAACAACTTTTCTGCCGTCCAGTCTCTAATAGCGTTCAGACAGTCGAGGAGCCTGGGAGTGTAGATACAGGCCTCTAGTTCTCTGGCAAAGCAGGAACTAAGTTAGATTTCTTTAATATGGGCTGGATAGTAGCAGCTTAAAATAGGACAGGAAACATCCCAAAGACAAGGAAGAATTAACAATAGCTCAATTAATTAATTAATTAATTAATTATCAATACTTCCTATAAGATGTATCATGCTGCACTCTTTTAGCCTGAAAACACCAGTAAAAATAAAGAGTTGCACCACATTCATCACTCACTCTATGACATGAACAAACATGAACATTATTATTGAAGCTGATGAAAAAGAGTAAAGTTCTTACCTGCTGTCACATTACAGCCCAGAACTAAAGCTAACAGGCAGCTGCAGATGTTCATCCTCATCCTCCAACAGACTGAACCACAATGAACAGAGACAGTTTCTATCTGAGAGAAGAACAGGAACTCAGTGTATACGTGTGTTCCTCTGACTTTAAAGGCTGCACCCTCACTTCTTAAATATCTTTCTTTCTCTTTCTTTGTGGTTAATGAACACTGATGAGGAAACTCTAGTGTGAACAGTGTGATCATGTTTCACACGGACAGTTCCAGGACATGAAAGTAACTCAAATGACTTTATTACATATTAGTTATTATTGTTTTTAAACTGAGACTGAGAGACTTTAAAGTTTTACTCGCTGATATTTTTTAGTTTTTTGTTTTAATGTGTGTGTGTGTGTGTGTGTGTGTGTGTGTGTGTGTGTGATGGTTGTTTTGTGTGAATGAACTGTCTTCTTGTGATCTTGTATGTATGTAATTTGTTCTCAGGTCTCTTGCTGAAGAGATTTTGGTCTCAATGTGATTTCCTGAACAGATAAAGATGAACTAACTAACAATTTAGATTCACAGATCTTTTAAAAAATGTTTTAATTAATTTGTTTGCAGATTCCTTCTTTTTAATTTTAGGAAAGTGATGATTTGATTTGTACACAAAGGCATTCACATATTATAAAAACACACTTTTACCTACATACAGTATGTTCCAACACTGTCTCATAAATTACCTTCATGTACGACTTAATAACAGCAAATATAAAATTGATCTGATGAATCTATGTCCAATATTTACTCTCTTTTAGCTTTGGTTATTTCTCCTTGAACTCCTGACAACAATATCTGGCTCTTTATCTCATCACCATTGAAAGACTAACGAGCAGGTCAAAGAAACTCAAACTAATCAACTTAAAATCATTGAAAGACAGCTGATCTGAACAATGAGAGCTGCCGAAGAAAGAAGAAACCAAACCACCACATTCTGGGTGAACACAGTCCGATACAGATGCAGCAGAACTTTCCAGCCAGATATCTAACCACACAGAGACCACTCGAGCACAGAAATTGTTCAGCAGCAACCATATATGTTGATTTAGAGGAAACATGACGTGCTTCCTGCATGACAAACGTCTCAGTGAGGGGACATTTTTTCTAATCTCCAGAACTTTAATCTGATCTGGTGTCATAACAGAGAAGCAGTGACACTGATGCAGGCAGTCGGGTCACTAATGCTAAATACAGACACACTGATGGTGTTTTCACAATATCACAGAAAAACTGCTTTTGCGTGCGTCTTCATCATTGTGTTTGTCGTTTGTTGCGACGGCTCTGCGCAGGTGCACCAAAAGATGTGATCAAATGTGTTGAACTTTGACCCCAGTTGAACTAACCTTTGTAGATGCTGTTGACCACTGCTTGAACTGAAAGATGGACTCAAGACAAATTACTTTTGTTTTTGAATTTCCAGAACTGGACAATAACAAACCCGACCTCATATCAAGACCAGACAAAAAATATATTTGCTTGGTGAAATATCAGCAAGTAGATGTTGCCTCGTTTGGGACTGTCTCATCCACTGTGTGGGAGACAGAGAGGTCAATCAAATTATCCAATATCCTTATTTTCAACAATCATTGCTTTGCAGCAAAACACTTAACTCTGGTCCAGGAAACAAGGTGGTTCAATAGAGTTAAAAGGAAATCACACATAGAACATGAAGCAGAAATGACTTCTACATAAGTTTATTAATAATTGGTGCACAAAAATAGAAATGGGGAAGGATATGGAACTCTAGTCATTGGTGTGTAGTGCAGAGTTGGGTGGAGAGTATGTGTGAAGTGTGACATCATGCAAAGGAAAAACAAAGAACAACAAGTCTGAACAATCCTCTGAATTTATTCTACTGTATTCAGAAATTTCCAGATCTGCATCAAAATGCACAAAGTGAAAGAAAATGATGCTGAGCAGCTGATGGTGACTGATGATTGTTTGGAGAAAAGTTCACTTCTGTCCAGGAATATTAGAGCTCAGTTTCTACAAGGATGAATTGTGCAATCTGTCATGTAGCTGTAGCATCACCCATAGAGGAAATACCATCAACTACACTACTGCTACACAAACATATTTAAATGGCTTTAATGGCTCAGTGATCATGACTCAGACTTACTGAAAAGTTTGCACAATTACTGAGGTGTTTTCCACAAGTATTGAATGTAATTCAGATGCATTTTTAATTATTTTATATTATTCATTTACATCTTGTTTTATATAACAAACTGGCAGATGAATGCTTCTCAAATCACTCGGAAAGAAAGGGAATAATTGGATGTGTTTCCCAAAATGTTGATCTATTATAAATAACACAAAATCAATAGTTCTAATGCATTTTCACATTATATACAGCATTTATAGACATGTCATTTTAAATCCAGACAGTTGTCCTCCAGGTGCTGAAGGCAGTGCTGAAGATGATGATGATGAGAAGAGGATTGCAATTATTATAAGAAGAAACATCGGTCACAAGAAAGGAGCATCTGGAAGATAAGTGAACATAATCACAACCTCATCAGTCGTCAAGTACAAAGATGTGCAGAGTGAAAAACAAGATTCATGTCTTATAATTCATTATTATCTGCTGTCATGCATTCAGGATAAAGTCAGTGGCTGAATGAAGAGTTGAGGGAAAACCCAGCTCAGGAATAACAAGGGAATAAGAGGGTAATATCTTGTGAACTACAGGGTAATACAGGTAATACTATTATGTACTTTGATGACAAAGGACATATAATATAACAGAGTAATATGCCAAAGATAATGAAGTAAACATTGTGTTTTGATTCTCATGTCAATCTGTGGTAGATAAAAAAACATGTTGTGAACTGAAAGCTGCAAAACTTAACATAGATGAAAGGTGTTTTGTGATTTTGGAGACTGTGTGCCCTGCGTCTGCATCTGCATCTGCATCTGCGTCTGCATCTGCAATAAGAGCTGGTCTGAGCAGGATTTATCACAAATGTAATTTTATGCCAAAATAAGCACCAAAACTGAACTGCGTCAGCTAATAAACACAGTCTCAGCTGCTGCTCTCCTCCCACGTCGGCTGAAGCAGCTCCTTTGGTGTCCAGAAATGACCAAACAGGCACAGATGCAAAAAATAGACTTATGTCGGATGAAAACTGCATAAAGACTGCATTTACCTGCCGCTGGGCTTGTGCCGGCAGGAAAATAGGGACCTCAGTATAATTACCATGAATCAGGGCTGGAAAATGAACAAACACATTTCCTCCAAATTCTATAGTTATACTCCTTTAGAGACTAAACATTAAAGTGATTACCTGGAAACATTGGTGGTAATTTCTGCATAATATTCACTAATCAGTGATGTAAAATGCTGAATTACCAGTTTCTACTTCATTTTGTGGTTTTGCTACGGAGCCTCTTAACATCCACCCTTTTTTTGGAATTTTCACCCATGTGGCATACCCGAATGGAAACGCTGATAACAGAAGAACTGTGAGGCCACAATGCATGTATTAGGCTTCATTTGAAAGGTAACATCTTCTAGTTCCTGGAAATGTGCTTGATTAGCATGTAGCTAAAACACAACTGAAACTACAACAGTTCAAATATGGCTCAAAAAAGTGTTTTTGCTCCTCATCTATAATGAGTCATATTGGAATAACAATAACTAGGACATGCTTTATGCCAGAACTATGCAAATCACCACATATCTTCTACATCTTGTCAACCACACCTGTATAAAATTCCAGACCTCTAGACCTGATCGGATCGAGGGAGTTTTTAGTTTGTGTTGTCACTGGTGTCCCCGAACCTCTCCAAAATGTCTCCTAGTGGCCAGATTGTGTCAATTGTTTTTACTCATTACTGCGGTTCTTACAGCAAAACTATTGTGTGTGTTTCCAGGTCTGAAATAATAGATTTTACATTATGTTTATTGTGAATGTGATGATATTACACTGATATTATTATATGAGTATTGTGAGACCATGGAACTAATTATCACCCCTCTATTTCCTTTTTGCTGATAGTATTATGCCACCTAGTATTACCTCTACTGATAGATTTTACAATTACCTTATTACTAAGTAAATATTAACTCTGATAAAACCTGATGAACTGTTGTTAAACCATTTTTACCTTGAGATGTTTTTTATACATTATTACCCTCCTGTTTTGATATTAGCAAGATTTAACCAGTTTATTACCAGAGTATTACTGAGACGATTTCACCTCCTTATTACCTTGTTATTACTGAGCTTGAATGTAAAGTGTTAATGAGTTGAACTCTGAAACAAGATCTTATTTGAGACACTAACACCTGCAGTGGATGACACTTACTTACTGACGCTTGACTTAAAGATACTCTGTGAATTTGTTACAGCTCACAGTGAGCTGAGAGAATTTTACAAACACAACAAATAACTGCTCGATTACAGTAACAGCAGTAAATATGGTTAATTTTAAAGTTATGAGTCATATATGCATCCTTTTTATGCTGCACAATACTTTGATACAACATAAAATCTTTCACAATAAACTTTAAACAACATATTAACCTTACAATTGTTAAGTGGAAATTAGATTTTTTCTGTTTTTGATACAGAAAAAAACTTCTAATAAAGTTTAATGTTACCTGATGGGATCACTGTCAGTTCCGCAGCTGGTTCGTCGTTACAGAAGTATTTTCCAGCATTTGAGAGAGCAGCTCTGTGAATGTGCAGCGACTTGTCTGCTAAAGAACTGTATTTCTTATAAGGATCATGAACATGTTTTATGTCTCTGTCGCCATCGACTGTCAGTACATCTAATTTGATTTTGTTTCTCTCTCTGCTCCACGTCACTTTACCCTCCACAGAGTGAGGACAGCACAGAGTGATTGAATCCTTCTCCTCGATTACTTCATGGATTATTTGTGTAAAAGAAACCCAGATTGCAGTGAAAATATCGAACACAGTATTATTAGTAATATTATGAGAAAGTCCTGTCTACTAGATGGTTTAATAACAGTCAGAATAATATTTAAATGTCAAAATTGAGCAGTGAGCAAACATTGAAACTGACTTTGTGTCTCTTTCTAAAGAGGAGATGGATCAACTTTTAACTAATGGCTTTACTGATGGTTAATAAATAATCTACTAATGCTTTACAGATCAGTTATAAGACAGTAATGAGAGCAACTTTGCCAAAAACATCCCTTTGGCTGGTGTTCATCCTCACTCACGCTGACTTTTTCTTTTTAGCTCTTTTTGTATTCATCACGTTGGGCCTTCTGGACCAAAACCCACCTATTAACAATACTAACATTTACACATGTAGACTTGATATATCAATATAAAAACACTTAAATAATGACTTAATGACATTTATAACCACAGACATGATGGCTTAGTGCAGTATTTATTAATAACATTTATAACTGCATTATTACCAAATAAATAAATGATAAACACCAGCAAAGGGAATTTTTCACGTAAATATTGACAACCCAAACCTTGTTCCTATTAGACAAAGAAATGTAGGTTTAATTATATCACACAGTTCATTCACTTATTCACTTTTCATGTATTTAAAGATTTTAATAGAGTGAATCTAAAAGAGAACCTAAAATAATGTAAACATGTATGTACACTAGGGGTGCACAATTCAGGAAATCTCACGATTCGATTCACAATCGATTCGCGATTCAAAATCAGTTCTCAATTCATTACAATAGATTTGATTCTAGATTGATGTTTTGAGTTCCTCTTTCCATTTGACTGCAGCAGACAGTCTGTCAAAGGCAAAAAAAGTTTCGGAAATGCAAAAATGACACATACAAGTCATTTTAAAGGTTTGCAGCAAGTTGCTTTATTTCTAAATACTGAAATGTCCATATATAAGCTGTCATGACATTGCAGCTACATATTCTCTTCCCCCCTGCTGCATGCGTAAATGCAAAGTAACAGTAAGTCAACATCACTACAATAATAATTGTAATTCTTTTTAAAGTATATTCAATTATCATATTTAGTTGTAATATGGCTACTGTGATGATTTAAAAATACAGGATAAAGAGACTGAGTATATTTTTAATAGTTATAACTATTAAAAATCTCAAAAGTCAATGCATGTCAACCTGCTTCACACTTCTGTTTTAATGATATTCATATTTTCACACACTATTGATGTTTCCCAATATTTACATAATGATGCATACAGTAAAACCGAAAGCAGCAGGAACATGACAATGAGTTGTGAGCTGCATGTTTGTGTATGAGAGATGTTGTCAATATAAATTTAGCCCAAAGCTCATAGTTTAGTCAACGTGAAAGAGAGAAAGAGACTGTTTAGCTGTGCGGGTTGTTCAGCACCTCTGTCAACCAGACCTGTTTCCTGTCAGACTGTATGAGGAAGAACACTGTTGACAGGTTGGTTTTTACCGCTCTTGTTTCTGTGTGATGGAGGATCAGAGATGATTTTCTGTTTCTGCTGTGTGTTGCTTCTGTATCTGTTGTGCTACAATGGAGAGAAGGTAAACATAGAGATGATTAAAGATATTTTCAATTCACTTCTGTTGCAACTTCATCAGTCAGCATCACACATTTAAAAGAGTGCATTATGTTTATGTTAATGGTTACAGTAATGAGGAACATGACATGTCTGTCCATGTCTTTGTCTGTTAATTATGAGGATATCTCAAAGGCTACTTCTTCAATTTTAAAGATATCTGGTAGAAAGTTGGGCCTTGGGACAATGAATGTGAGAAAGAACCAATTATAGCAATAGCACCATCATGTGGCCGTTCTGAGGCACTTCACATTTTGGCTCATGATTCAATTTGAATCAAAGCTGATACATATAATATTTGAATGAGACTGAAAAAAAAGTTATTATGACCATTTTCTATAATTTCAGTAAGTGTGACAGATCTGACATAAACTGCTATGACTCATAAATTCAAATTTAGATGACATGTGCACATTTCAACTTTAAACCATCCTGGTTCATTTGACCACATTTCACCAATAAGTGGCGCTACAGGAACATAATGAATTAAAATGGCCGTCACTCAATATTTATTTGTCTGATTCAGCCAAACTTCTGCTCAGTTCATCTTTGTACAAATCTCTGAGCTACTATAATGTCTGTGAGTGTTTGCTAGTTGATATCCAGTTATTCCTGCTGTTATAAGTAAAATCTGAAAATATTGAGTCTTTCTTGAGTTTAAAATATCATCTGACTGTAATTTTTAAAACAATATTTGCTGCTCAACATTTTCATATCCACAACTTTCAGGTCATTCACCTCTTCTCCAGGTAGTGACGGTGATGCTGATCATCAGGACTAAAGAAAGTATTACGATCACCACACGAACAGGCATCTGCCACAGGTAAGGAGAGGCTGGAAGACAAGGAAACATTCACAATCACTAATTAGTTTCTTTCATTTTAATCTTAGTGAATATTACTGTAAATCTAGTGTCTTTTCCACATACTCTGAATACATATCTTCATCTTTGAATTCATGTTTTCACATCTTGGTTGTAAGCTCTGACGTACACCTGTTACGACTTTGTTTCATCATGTGATCATACCTGTGTTTGTGTGTGCAGGTATAGTTGAAGGTGTCTTTTTATCTTCTGTGTGGGATCGTTCAAATCAAGGTTGTAGGTTTGTTTTTAACTTTGGTGGGACATTTTTTGTCGGACGGCCAAAATAGTTGTGTATGTGCACTTGGTCTCCATCTCTTTTCCTGCTCATATGTACACGTCACACACAGAAAGAGCCTGACTCTGCAAAATGTTTACTTTACTGAATATGCATTTGATGACCTGCCTGAAACCAAACTTGTATCATGAGTTTTTATTGATATAAATCTGAGACCAAAATTAATATTTAAAATTAACGTTTAATAGACCGTCACAGTAAATGTTACAAAAATAAATATATAACAGCCTGTAGTTGATGTGTTAATGTGTTTGAATGATCTGTTGTAAAGTTTTCTAACCTCACCTCTGCAGCTCTACTTTTATAATTCAACATTTAGATCTGGTTCATTTTACTCATTTACTTGTTCATTTTCTATTTGGGTTTATTGACTTATTTATTGCAGTCATAACTGTGTTTGCAGCTGGTGGTGATGTTGATCCTTCATCATCATCTGTGCAGAATAGAGAAAATATATATTACAGGGCAGAAAATGTATTTTACTACAGCTAACTGTTTAAAGAAGGTCACAAAATGATTCGGTTTTTGAAAAAGGAACAAAGTTACTTTAATATTTGTGCTGAGTCAGCAACAGTTCAAGTTCTCACAACAAAATCCACCTGAATGTTGAGCATGTTGTGTGCCCGACTTCCTACATTGAAACTGTAGTTTCACTTGAACACAGTGTTAAAACTTTCCCAGGCTCTTATATCTCTGCTACTACTAGTTTACTAGTTTTAATAAATCAGGTTGCACCATTAACTGTTAGAAATGTTTTATCTAGTGAACATTTCATGTGTAAATCGATAGCAAGGAAACATCTGTAGTGCCATCTAATAGCTGTGAAGTGTGAGGGGCCGCTGGTTCCACAAGTGTTTTTCTAGTTTTCAAAATTTTCTTTAAACGATCTCCTTGATGTTACTGAACATAGAAACTCAGGACTCTCCTGGATAAATGAATGATCCTACAGGTTTATATTCTGACCACCAGTTTACAGTTTTTACACTTAGTTTCTCAGAAATCATGTTTTGTTTGTGATTTTGGTGGACAGCTAAGAATACTACAATACCCATGAGCCTCAGCTGCTGTTGCTATGGAGAAGAAGCCTTTGGCTCTGTGGATTGTAAAATCAATTTGTCAACACTGAAATCTTTGGCTTCTGCCTGCTGTTAGCAGTGCACATGAGTGGATTTTAAGCTCAGTGATTGGCTGTTTCTTGCAGAAATGCACTTTGGGAGTCGTAGTTAACTTCTACCTTGAAATATTTATGTACACAGTCAACTTTTTATCTTTAATTGTTCACCTTTTTCTGGTGATTTAACCATCCAAGTGGTAGAAGTGCTCAGTGTAACATTGTCCGTGAGAAAAATGAACAGAATTTTTACCTCCGGAACCAGGAACGCCAAAAATATCTCCTCTAATTTTGCAACTCTATGAGAAACAGCCGACTATGTAAACAGGAAGTGACTGTAGCATCATGAGCTGTAACATAACTTCCAACAATAACAGTTTTAGGAGCCAAAAGATAAAATAAACTGAACTGCGAATCCTTTTTCAATGTAGGTGTGACACAACGAAAACCACCTGAATGTTGAGCATGTTGTGTGCTCGACTTCCAACATTGAAACTATAGTTTCACTTGAACACAGTGTTAAAACTTTCCCAGGCTCTTATATCTGTATCTGTTTGTTTAATTACTGCATTTAAAGTGTTTTCTGTTGTTTTGTTCGTTCAGATCAATCACCTTTTAATCAGTTTAATTTAACATTTAGATCTGTTTTCATCTTACTCTCTCCCTCGTCCGTTTTCTTAGTTTTTGGTGGTGCAGTTGTTGTTGTTGTTGGTGATGTCCTGTTTTCTTCTGTGTGAGATGGAGGAAATAGATACAACAGGGCAGCAAAAGACATTTTACCACAGAAAGTTATGAAATCATTCATCAGTTGTGAAACAGGAAATAGGCGATGGCCAGTTTTGTGGTGAGTTATCAAGCAGAGCAAATGTTCTCATGACTTAAAGCACTTGAATGTTGAGGATATTGTTTCTGTTTAATTTGAAGCAGCATTAAAGTTTCTCTCTTATTTGAACTGGTCATATTTGTTATTGTTCAGCCTTGTGTGTCATTATATTTCTGCATATAACTCTCTGTAACACCAGGCTAGCTGTTTCCATCTGTTTCCAGTCTTTATGCTAAGCTAAGCTAACCGGCTGCTGGCTGTAGCTTCATGTTTAATGGACAGATATGAATGTGGTATCGATCTAAGTGGTGGTACCAGTTTTTCCTTTCATTTGTCACCCGTCTGTATTTTACATATACAGAATATACGTTGCCTGTAAAAAGTTTTCACCCCTCTTGGAATTTTACATGTCTTTTCACACCCATCAATAGAAAATACTCTTATGTGTCAAAGTAGAAACAGATCTCTACAAAGTGATCTAAATTAATTACAAATATAAATACATCATCTGTTTTATTTGTAAAATATAGATCTGGAAAGACACTTGTAACTATCACATTCAAATAAATGTAGTGGAGTAAAAAGTACAATATTCTCCTCTGAGATCTAGCGGACAGGAAGTAGAAAGTAACATCAAATGGTTCCTAAAAACTGTATTTAAGTAAATGTACTTAGTTACATTCCACCACTGGTTGATCTTCTCTTCTAACTCTCAGTAAGAAAGTTAAACATGTTAATAAATTTCCCAAAATGTCAGATTATTCCTTTAAATAACTTCTTCTCTGTGCTTTACCTGCCTTCATATTTTTGTGTGTGTCTTTGAGTTCTTGTGTCTCACCTCTCTCAGACTGATCACCTTTGCTCACGTTTAGATGTGCAGCTGGTTTTCCATCACAGTAGTACAGTCCAGAGTCACCAGGCTGCACGTCTGGTATATTCAGATACTTGTCAACAGCTGAAACATGACGACTGATTTGTTGTTGTTTTCCATCAATCTCTCTGGTCCATGTTGGAACATGTGACCCTCCAACAACATCAGGACATGTCAGAGTGACGTTGGACTTCTCTGCAATACTGACTGTTGTTGTTCCTGTGAGCAACAAACATTAAGTTAGTAAAAACCAAGATTCATGTTTTATAACATGCCATCATAAACACATGTATTCATGATAAAGTCAGTGACACATGGAAGAGTTTTGTTCCAAAACAAGATTTTCTTTGATAAACTAACTTCTGTTTCTACACAAAGTGGAGAATTGTTACAGTCACTAAAAGTTCTCTTACTGTATTGATACCTAACTTAAAGCTGCACTAATATATTGGCTGATATCAGCTTATCAGACTGTTTGTGTCGGCCACTAATTAACAGAAACATCAGTACAGAAATATGACAGATAAATAAAGGTTTGAGGTCATTTAGAAACAGTTTCTGCACTGATGAGTTTATTTTTACACTGCAAAGTGTCCTGTGCAGAACACACTGTGATCACACTTTGAAGTGATGATTATTGAAAATGTTATAATCTTATATATATCTAATATGTCAACTGTGTTTCCATTAATCTCTCTGCTCCACATCACTTTACCCTCCACAGAGTGAGAACAACACAGAGAGACTTGTTGCTCCTCTTTGACTATTTGATGGATTATTTGTGCAAAATAAACACAGTTTACAAGAACTAAACATCCATTTTCAGAATGTCAACATTTCTAATATTGCAAAGAAGTGAAAAGTTGTTTTCCATCAGAGTCAGAATCACATTTAACTGTCGAGTGCAAACTGCTAATCATGAAAAAATGTGATCATACCTGTGTTTGTGTGTGCAGGTGTAGTTGAAGGTGTCTTTTTATCTTCTGTGTGGGATCGTTCAAATCAAGGTTGTAGGTTTGTTTTTAACTTTGGTGGGACATTTTTTGTCGGACGGCCAAAATAGTTGTGTATGTGCACTTGGTCTCCATCTCTTTTCCTGCTCATATGTACACGTCACACACAGAAAGAGCCTGACTCTGCAAAATGTTTACTTTACTGAATATGCATTTGATGACCTGCCTGAAACCAAACTTGTATCATGAGTTTTTATTTATATAAATCTGAGACCAAAATTAATATTTAAAATTGACATTTAATGGACCGTCACAGTAAATGTTACAAAAATAAATGTATAACAGCCTGTAGTTGATGTGTTAATGTGTTTGAATGATCTGTTGTAAAGTTTTCTAACCTCACCTCTGCAGCTCTACTTTTATAATTTAACATTTAGATCTGGTTCATTTTACTCATTTTCTTTTCAGGTTTCTTGATGTGACTTATTTATTGCAGTCATACCTGTGTTTGCAGCTGGTGGTGATGTTGTAGAAGTTGTTGTAGGTGATGTTGGTCCTGTATTATCATCTGTGCAGAACGGAGAAAATATATATTACAGAGCAGAAAATGTATTTTACTACAGCTAACTGTTTACAGAATGTCACAAATTGATTCAGTTTTTGAAAAAGGAACAACGTTACTTTAATATTTGTGCTGAGTCAGCAACAGTTCAAGTTCTCACAACAAAAACCATCTGAATGTTGAACATGTTGTGTGCTCGACTTCCAACATTGAAACTATAGTTTCACTTGAACACAGTGTTAAAACTTTCCCAGGCTCTTATATCTGTATCTGTTTGTTTAATTACTGCATTTAAAGTGTTTTCTGCTTTTTGTTCTTCTTTGAGATCTTGTCTCTGGGCTCTCAGATCAATAAAAGCTTTTAATCAGTTTAACAATTCAACAGTTAGATCTGTTTCATTTTACTCATTTTCTTTTCAGGTTTCTTGATGTGACTTATTTATTGCAGTCATACCTGTGTTTTCAGCTAGTGGTGATGTTGATTCTTCATCATCATCTGTGTAGAATAGAGAAAATATATATTACAGGGCAGAAAATGTATTTTACTACAGCTAACTGTTTACAGAATGTCACAAAATAATTCACAGTTTTTGAAAAAGTAACAACGCTACTTTAATATTTGTGCTGAGTCAGCAACAGTTCAAGTTCTCACAACAAAATCCAACTGAATGTTGAACATGTTGTGTGCTCGACTTCCAACATTGAAACTGTAGTTTCACTTGAACACAGTGTTAAAACTTTCCCAGGCTCTTATATCTCTGCTACTACTAGTTTACTAGTTTTAGTAAATCAGGTTGCACCATTAACTGTTAGAAATGTTTTATCTAGTGAACATTTCATGTGTAAATCGATAGCAAGGAAACATCTGTAGTGCCATCTAATAGCTGTGAAGTGTGAGGGGCCGCTGGTTCCACAAGTGTTTTTCTGGTTTTCAAAATTTTCTTTAACAATCTCCTTGATGTTACTGAACATAGAAACTCAGGACTCTCCTGGATAAATGAATGATCCTACAGGTTTATATTCTGACCACCAGTTTACAGTATTTACACTTAGTTTCTCAGAAATCATGTTTTGTCTGTGATTTTGGTGGACGGCTAAGAATACTACAATGCCCATGAGCCTCAGCTGCTGTTGCTATGGAGAAGAAGCCTTTGGTTCTGTAGATTGTAAAATCAATTTTGTCAACACTGTAATCTTTGGCTTCTGCCTGCTGTTAGCAGTGCACATGAGTGGATTTTAAACTGAGTGATTGGCTGTTTCTTGCAGAAATGCACTTTGGGAGTCGTAGTTAATTTCTACCTTGAAATTATTATATACACAGTCAACTTTTTATCTTTAATTGTTCATCTTTTTTCTGGTGATTTAACCATCCAAGTGGTAGAAGTGCTCAGTGAAACATTGTCTGTGAGAAAAACGAACAGAATTTTTACCTCCGGAACCAGGAACGCCAAAAATATCTCCTCTAATTTTGCAACTCTATGAGAAACAGCCAACTATGTAAACAGGAAGTGACTATAGCATCATGAGCTGTAACATAACTTCCAACAATAACAGTTTTAGGAGCCAAAAGATAAAATAAACTTAAATGTGAATCGTTTTTCAATGTAGGTGTGACACAACGAAAACCACCTGAATGTTGAACATGTTGTGTGCTCGACTTCCTACATTGAAACTGTAGTTTCACTTGAACGCAGTGTTAAAACTTTCCCAGGCTCTTATATCTGTATCTGTTTGTTTAATTACTGCATTTAAAGTGTTTTCTGCTTTTTGTTCTTCTTTGAGATCTTGTCTCTGGGCTCTCAGATCAATAAAAGCTTTTAATCAGTTTAACAATTCAACAGTTAGATCTGTTTCATTTTACTCATTTTCTTTTCAGGTTTCTTGATGTGACTTATTTATTGCAGTCATACCTGTGTTTTCAGCTAGTGGTGATGTTGATTCTTCATCATCATCTGTGTAGAATAGAGAAAATATATATTACAGGGCAGAAAATGTATTTTACTACAGCTAACTGTTTACAGAATGTCACAAAATAATTCACAGTTTTTGAAAAAGTAACAACGCTACTTTAATATTTGTGCTGAGTCAGCAACAGTTCAAGTTCTCACAACAAAATCCACCTGAATGTTGAGCATGTTGTGTGCTCGACTTCCTACATTGAAACTATAGTTTTACTTGAACACAGTGTTAAAACTTTCCCAGGCTCTTATATCTGTATCTGTTTGTTTAATTACTGCATTTAAAGTGTTTTCTGCCGTTTTGTTCGTTTAGATCGATCACCTTTAATCAGTTTAATTTAACATTTAGATCTGTTTTCATCTTACTCTCTCCCTCCTCCGTTGTTGTTGTTGGTGGTGGTGCTTGTACAGTTATTGTTGCTGTAGTTGTAGTTGGGGTTGTTGGTGGTGGTGTCCTGTTTTCTTCTGTGTGAGATGGAGGAAATAGATACAACAGAGCAGCAAAATGCATTTTACCACAGAAAGTCATGAAATCATTCATCAGTTTTGAAACAGGAAATAGGCGATAGCCAGTTTTGTGGTGAGTTATTAAGCAGAGCAAATGTTCTCATGACTTAAAGCACTTGAATGTTGAGGATATTGTTTCTGTTTAATTTGAAGCAGCATTAAAGTTTCTCTCTTATTTGAACTGATCATATTTGTTATTGTTCAGCCTTGTGTGTCATTATATTTCTGCATATAACTCTCTGTAACACCAGGCTAGCTGTTTCCTTCTGTTTCCAGTCTTTATGCTAAGCTAAGCTAACCGGCTGCTGCCTGTAGCTTCATGTTTAATGGACAGATATGAATGTGGTATCGATCTAAGTGGTGGTACCAGCTTTTCCTTTCATTTGTCACCCGTCTGTATTTTACATGTACAGAATATACGTTGCCTGTAAAAAGTTTTCACCCCTCTTGGAATTTTACATGTCTTTTCACACCGATCAATAGAAAATACTCTTATGTGTCAAAGTAGAAACAGATCTCTACAAAGTGATCTAAATTAATTACAAATATAAATACATCATCTGTTTTATTTGTAAAATATAGATCTGGAAAGACACTTGTAACTATCACATTCAAATAAATGTAGTGGAGTAAAAAGTACAATATTCTCCTCTGAGATCTAGCGGACAGGAAGTAGAAAGTAACATCAAATGGTTCCTAAAAACTGTATTTAAGTAAATGTACTTAGTTACATTCCACCACTGGTTGATCTTCTCTTCTAACTCTCAGTAAGAAAGTTAAACATGTTAATAAATTTACCAAAATGTCAGATTATTCCTTTAAATAACTTCTTCTCTGTGCTTTACCTGCCTTCATATTTTTGTGTGTGTCTTTGAGTTCTTGTGTCTCACCTCTCTCAGACTGATCACCTTTGATCACGTTTAGATTTGCAGCTGGTTTTCCACCACAGTAGTACAGTCCAGAGTCACCAGGCTGCACGTCTGGTATATTCAGATACTTGTCAACAGCTGAAACATGACGCCTGATTTGTTGTTGTTTTCCATCAATCTCTCTGGTCCATGTTGGAACATGTGACCCTCCAACAACAGGACATGTCAGAGTGACGTTGGACTTCTCTGCAATTCTGACTGTTGTTGTTCCTGTGAGCAACAAACATTAAGTTAGTAAAAACCAAGATTCATGTTTTATAACATGCCATCATAAACACATGTATTCATGATAAAGTCAGTGACACATGGAAGAGTTTTGTTCCAAAACAAGATTTTCTTTGATAAACTAACTTCTGTTTCTACACAAAGTGGAGAATTGTTACAGTCACTAAAAGTTCTCTGACTGTATTGATACCTAACTTAAAGCTGCACTAATATATTGGCTGATATCAGCTTATCAGACTGTTTGTGTCGGCCACTAATTAACAGAAACATCAGTACAGAAATATGACAGATAAATAAAGGTTTGAGGTCATTTAGAAACACTTTCTGCACTGATGAGTTTATTTTTACGCTGCAAAGTGTCCTGTGCAGAACACACTGTGATCACACTTTGAAGTGATGATTATTGAAAATGTTATAATCTTAAACCAGCAGTCAGGTGTCCATATGAACAGTGAAAGAGGTTTTCCTCACTGTAATCATTCCTCCTGTTCATACTGGATATTAAATGATCCTTCAAATGTGCTTTCAATGGAAGTGATGGAGGCCAAAATCCACAGTGTGTCCACACAGTCATTTAAAAGTCTCTGTGAAGCTTCTATTCAGCTTCATCAGTCTGAGTTAGTCATATCAAGTGGATATCTGACACATTTACAGTCTTTTTAGCATCAAATTCCCTCTTTGTGTTTCCTCGGACAGTGTTTCCCTGTTGAGCTGCAGGTGGAAGTATAGTAACAAAAAGAGGAACTTTGGCACTAAAAAGACTGTAACGTTGAAAGATATCTACTTGATTTGACTCATTTGGACGCTGAAGCTTCATATTAGCTTCAGATAAACTTTGAAATACATTTTTACACAGAAGGAGGACTGTGGATTTTGTCCTCCATCACTTCCATTGTAAGGTCATTATGAAGGGATCTTCTAATGGTCAGTATGAACAGGAGGAATGATTACAGCAAGAAAAACAGCTTTAATGTTCATTTGAGCTCCTGACTGTTGGTTATAAGTTCCTAAATGAGGTTTTAGAGAAAAGGACTTAATTCAGGTGTTTGTTTCCTGTGTGACTCTACATGAACAAGACGACCTGTTCCTTTAAAAGGAAAAGAACAATAGAAATGACGTATTAGAGAACTTTAAAAAGATATTTTTCTTCACCGACCATAAAAAGCTGTTTATTAATTTACCACAAACAAAGTAAAGCACATCACGTAAAAAAATACAATAAAATGACGAACGCATAAAAATACACAGAAATATTTAAGTAACTACAGTAACAAGAAGTTAATGTTATAAATTAATTCGGCCTCTATTCTTAACAGTCAGTGTGAAATTAAAACCTGGTTTTGAGTTATGAAAGTAATAAGTAATGATGATGTTATTTCTTACAATATATTTGTTATTGAAGTTAAAACCACATTTACCTTTGAAATGCATCATTTCATTAATATGTCAATGTATGTATTTAATCACAGTTTAGAAGATGAAAAGTGAAGCACAGAGACGAGACTTTGAAACAGGAAGAAACAGGAAGCAGAACAACTTTGACAGAGTTTGATGTTACCTGATGGGATCACCGTCAGTTCCACAGCTGCTTCATTGTTACACAAGTATTTTCCAGAGTCTGAGACAGCAACTCTAGAGATGTGCAGTGACTTATCATGGGTTGAACCGTATCGTTTGTGGGGGTCATTGAATCTTTGCTCTCCGTCACCATCAACTATTAATATGTCAACTGTGTTTCCATTAATCTCTCTGCTCCACGTCACTTTACCCTCCACAGAGTGAGAACAACGCAGAGAGACTTGTTGCTCCTCTTCGACTATTTGATGGATTATTTCTGCAAAAGAAACACAGTTTACAAGAACTAAACATCCATTTTCAGAATGTCAACATTTCTAATATTGCAAAGAACTGAAAAGTTGTTTTCCATCAGAGTCAGAATCACATTTAACTGTCGAGTGCAAACTGCTAATCATGAAAAACATGAAGACCTTAAAGCATTACTGCACTTCACTTTTAACTTCTGACTTTACATCATTCACACCATCAGCTAATGTGTGTGTGTGTGTGGTGGGGGGGCAGTGGTCACAATGCACTGCAACCTTACATGTGGTTTTGTGTGCGTGCACATTTGTGCACCACCGTCTTTTGTCACTGTGTGAGTCTGTAGATATTTTTAGATAATTTTTAGATCATATAAATATATGTAGGTTAGACTATGTTTGCACCTTCATATTACTGTTCATCTCTTTTTACTATCAATATTAATGTTTGTTTAAAATATGTTTATTTATATGGTCATAGTGTATGTTTTATATAATGTAATATATATATATATATAAATTGTATATATATGATATAATATTTTTATTTTTGATTTCCTTTTCATCTTTATTACTATTTCTATCTTTAATCTTAGCAGTTATAAGCTAATCTAGGAGGGCCTAAACTGCATTTCACTGCACATTGTATTGTTTGTTTTGTGTACGTGACCAATAAACAACTTTGAACTTGATTTATTCAAATACATGAATATGACAATGAACCTGAACGTGTTTCAACAAATCACTAAAATCTCTATAAAATACTTTATACATCAGCTAAATTCACTGTATGGAGAAACTGACCTTTACCTTCAGACTACGATATGAACAATATGTAAAATACTGGAAACAATGGACAACATACTTTATATGTAAAAAGTAAAAGTAAGTAAATGTATTTGTACAGCAAGTGCTTTACAAGCACGTAATGCAATATACAAAAAAGAAAGATTCATAGCAGATGAAGTGACCACCCAAGTCACGTGATTAAATAGTGCAAAACTAAAAAACACAATAAAACCATAAAATACTGACCTGGTGCTTACAGGTTACCCTGCCTGTCTAAACGAGTTTGTCTTTAGCTGCTTTTTAAATGAATCCACAGAGTCAGCAGACTGTGAGGGAGCAGGCAGAGCGTTACATAGTTTAGATGCTACGACTTCAAAAACTCGATCACCTTGAGTCTTAAGGCGTTTGTGTGAGACAGACAGCAAGCATGACTGTGCAAAGCTCTGTAAGTAAGAATGAGAATCTTAAGGAGGAACTAAGTTAGATTTCTTTAATATGGACTGGATAGTAGCAGCTTAAAATAGGACAGGAAATAATTATCAATACTTCCTATAAGATGTATCATGCTGCACTCTTTTAGCCTGAACGGGATCCTAAATGTGACAGAGGCAACCTTTACTGGAACAACAACCAGAACCTCCGTCTCATCAGCACTGAGCTGTAACAACTTTTCTGCCGTCCAGTCTCTAATAGCGTTCAGACAGTCGAGGAGCCTGGGAGTGTAGATACAGGCCTCTAGTTCTCTGGCAAAGCAGGAACTAAGTTAGATTTCTTTAATATGGGCTGGATAGTAGCAGCTTAAAATAGGACAGGAAACATCCCGAAGACAAAGAAGAATTAACAATAGCTTAATTAATTAATTAATTAATTATCAATACTTCCTATAAGATGTATCATGCTGCACTCTTTTAGCCTGAAAACACCAGTAAAAATAAAGAGTTGCACCACATTCATCACTCACTCTATGACATGAACAAACATGAACATTATTATTAAAGCTGATGAAAAAGAGTAAAGTTCTTACCTGCTGTCACATTACAGCCCAGAACTAAAGCTAACAGGCAGCTGCAGATGTTCATCCTCATCCTCCAACAGACTGAACCACAATGAACAGAGACAGTTTCTATCTGAGAGAAGAACAGGAACTCAGTGTATACGTGTGTTCATCTGACTTTAAAGGCTGCACTCTCACCTCTCAAATATCTTTCTTTCTCTTTCTTTGTGGTTAATGAACACTGATGAGGAAACTCTAGTGTGAATAGTGTGATCATGTTTCACACGGACAGTTCCAGGACATGAAAGTAACTCAAATGACTTTATTACATATTAGTTATTATTGTTTTTAAACTGAGACTGAGAGACTTTAAAGTTTTACTCGCTGATATTTTTTAGTTTTTTGTTTTAATGTGTGTGTGTGTGTGTGTGTGTGTGTGTGTGTGTGTGATGGTTGTTTTGTGTGAATGAACTGTCTTCTTGTGATCTTGTATGTATGTAATTTGTTCTCAGGTCTCTTGCTGAAGAGATTTTGGTCTCAATGTGATTTCCTGAACAGATAAAGATGAACTAACTAACAAATTAGATTCACAGATCTTTTAAAACATTTTTTAATTCATTTGTTTGCAGATTCCTTCTTTTTAATTTTAGGAAAGTGATGATTTGATTTGTACACAAAGGCATTCACATATTATAAAAACACACTTTTACCTACATACAGTATGTTCCAACACTGTCTCATAAATTACCTTCATGTACGACTTAATAACAGCAAATATAAAATTGATCTGATGAATCTATGTCCAATATTTACTCTCTTTTAGCTTTGGTTATTTCTCCTTGAACTCCTGAGAACAATATCTGGCTCTTTATCTCATCACCATTGAAAGACTAACGAGCAGGTCAAAGAAACTCAAACTAATCAACTTAAAATCATTGAAAGACAGGTGATCTGAACAATGAGAGCTGCCGAAGAAAGAAAGAAGAAACCAAACCACCACATTCTGGGTGAACACAGTCCGAGACAGATGCAGCTGAACTTTCCAGCCAGATATCTAACCACACAGAGACCACTCGAGCACAGAAGCTGTTCAGCAGCAACCATATATCTTGATTTAGAGGAAACATGACGTGCTTCCTGCATGACAAACCTCTCAGTAAGGGGACATTTTTTCTAATCCCCAGAACTTTAATCTGATCTGGTGTCATAACAGAGAAGCAGTGACACTGATGCAGGCGGTCGGGTCACTAATGCTAAATACAGACACACTGATGGTGTTTTCACAATATCACAGAAAAACTGCTTTTGTGTTCATCTTCATCATTGTGTTTGTGGTTTGTTGCGACGGCTCTGCGCAGGTGCACCAAAAGATCAAATGTGTTGAACTTTGACCCCAGTTGAACTAACCTTTGTAGATGCTGTTGACCACTGCTTGAACTGAAAGATGGACTCAAGACAAATTACTTTTGTTTTTGAATTTCCAGAACTGGACAATAACAAACCCGACCTCATATCAAGACCAGACAAAAAATATATTTGCTTTGTGAAATATCAGCAAGCAGATGTTGCCTCGTTTGGGACTGTCTCACCCACTGTGTGGGAGACAGAGAGCTCAATCAAATTATCCAATATCCTTATTTTCAACAATCATTGTTTTGCAGCAAAACACTTAACTCTGATCCAGGAAACAAGGTGGTTCAATAGTGTTAAAAGGAAAATCACACATAGAACATGAAGCAGAAATGACTCCTACATAAGTTTATTAGTAATCGGTGCACAAAAATAGAAATGGGGAAGGATGTGGAACTCTAGTCATTGGTGTGTAGTGCAGAGTTGGGTGGAGAGTATGTGTGAAGTGCGACATCATGCAAAGGAAAAACAAACAACAACAAGTCTGCACAATCCTCTGAATTTATTCTACTGTATTCAGAAATTTCCAGATCTGCATCAAAATGCACAAAGTGAAAGAAAATGATGCTGAGCAGCTGATGGTGACTGATGATTGTTTGGAGAAAAGTTCACTTCTGTCCAGGAATATTAGAGCTCAGTTTGTACAAGGATGAATTGTGCAATCTGTCATGTAGCTGTAGCATCACCCATAGAGGAAATGCCATCAACTACACTACTGCTACACAAACATATTTAAATGGCTTTAATGGCTCAGTGATCATGACTCAGACTTACTAAAAGTTTGCACAATTACTGAGGTGTTTTCCACAAGTATTGAATGTAATTCAGATGCATTTTAATACATTTTATATTATTCATTTACATCTTGTTTTATATAACAAACTGGCAGATGAATGCTTCTCAAATCACTCGGAAAGAAAGGGAATAATTGGATGTGTTTCCCAAAATGTTGATCTATTATAAATAACAAAAAATCAATAATTCTAATGCATTTTCACATTATATACAGCATTTATAAACATGTCATTTTAAATCCAGACAGTTGTCCTCCAGGTGTTGAAGGCAGTGCTGACGATGATGATGATGAGAAGAGGATTGCAATTATTATAAGAAGAAACACCGGTCACAAGAAAGGAGCATCTGGAAGATAAGTGAACATAATCACAACCTCATCAGTCGTCAAGTACAAAGATGTGCAGAGTGAAAAACAAGATTCATGTCTTATAATTCATTATTATCTGCTGTCATGCATTCAGGATAAAGTCAGTGGCTGAGTGAAGAGTTGAGGGAAAACCCAGCTCAGGAATAACAAGGGAATAAGAGGGTAATATCTTGTGAACTACAGGGTAATACAGGTAATACAATTATGTACTTTGATGACAAAGGACATATAATATAACAGAGTAATAAGCCAAAGATAATGAAGTAAACATTGTGTTTTGATTCTCATGTCAACCTGTGGTAGATAAAAAAACATGTTACGAACTGAAAGCTGCAAAACTTAACATAGATGAAAGGTGTTTTGTGATTTTGGAGACTGTGTGCCCTGCATCTGCGTCTGCATCTGCGTCTGCATCTGCATCTGCATGTGCAATAAGAGCTGGTCTGAGCAGGATTTATCGCAAATGTAATTTTATGCCAAAATAAGCATCAAAACTGAACTGCGTCAGCTAATAAACACAGTCTCAGCTGCTGCTCTCCTCCCACGTCGGCTGAAGCAGCTCCTTTGGTGTCCAGAAATGACCAAACAGGCACAGATGCAAAAAATAGACTTATGTTGGATGAAAACTGCATAAAGACTGCATTTACCTGCCGCTGGGCTTGTGCCAGCAGGAAAATAGGGACCTCAGTATAATTACCATGAATCAGGGCTGGAAAATGAACAAACACATTTCCTCCAAATTCTATAGTTATACTCCTTTTGAGACTAAACATTAAAGTTATTACCTGGAAACACTGGTAGTATTTTCTGCATAACATTCACTAATCAGTGATGTAAAATGCTGAACTACCAGTTTCTACTTCATTTCTGGTTCTGCTATGGAGCCTCTTAACATCCACCCTTTTTTTGGAATTTTCACCCATGTGGCATACCCGAATGGAAACGCTTATAACAGAAGAACTGTGAGGCATGATGCATGTATTAGGCTTCATTTGAAAGGTAATATCTTCTAGTTCCTGGAAATGTGCTTGATTAGCATGTAGCTAAAACACAACCGAAACTACAACAGTTCAAATATGGCTCAAAAAAGTGTTTTTGCTCCTCATCTATAATGAGTCATATTGGAATAACAATAACTAGGACATGCTTTATGCCAGAACTATGCAAATCACCACATATTTTCTACATCTTGTCAACCACACCTGGATAAAATTCCAGACCTCTAGACCTGATGGGATCGAGGGAGTTTTTAGTTTGTGTTGTCACTGGTGTCCCCGAACCTCTCCAAAATGTCTCCTAGTGGCCAGATTGTGTCAATTGTTTTTACTCATTACTGCGGTTCTTACAGCAAAACTATTGTGTGTGTTTCCAGGTCTGAAATAATAGATTTTACATTATGTTTATTGTGAATGTGATGATATTACACTGATATTATTATATGAGTATTGTGAGACCATGGAACTAATTATCACCCCTCTATTTCCTTTTTGCTGATAGTATTATGCCACCTAGTATTACGTCTACTGATAGATTTTACAATTACCTTATTACTGAGTAAATATTAACTCTGATAAAACCTGATGAACTGTTGTTAAACCATTTTTACCTTGAGATGTTTTTTATACATTATTACCCTCCTGTTTTGATATCAGCACGATTTAACCAGGTTATTACCAGAGTATTACTGAGACGATTTCACCTCCTTATTATCTTGTTATTACTGAGCTTGAATGTAAAGTGTTTATGAGTTGAACTCTGAAACGAGATCTTATTTGAGACACTAACACCTGCAGTGGATGACACTTACTTACTGACGCTTGACTTAAAGATACTCTGTGAATTTGTTACAGCTCACAGTGAGCTGAGAGAATTTTACAAACACAACAAATAACTGCTCGATTACAGTAACAGCAGTAATGATTAATTTTAAAGTTATGAGTCATATATGCATCCTTTTTATGCTGCACAATATTTTGATACAACATAAAATTTTTCACAATAAACTTTAAACAACATATGCAACATTTACAAATCAAACCTTACAATTGTTAAGTGGAAATTAGATTTTTTAAAGATTGTTTTTGATTCAGAAAAAAAACTTCTAATAAAGTTTAATGTTACCTGATGGGATCACTGTCAGATCCGCGGCTGGTTCTTCGTTACAGAAGTATTTTCCAGCATTTGAGAGAGCAGCTCTGTGAATGTGCAGCGACTTGTCTGCTAAAGAACTGTATTTCTTATAAGGATCATGAACATGTTTTATGTCTCTGTCGCCATCGACTGTCAGTACATCTAATTTGATTTTGTTTCTCTCTCTGCTCCACGTCACTTTACCCTCCACAGAGTGAGGACAGCGCAGAGTGATTGAATCCTTCTCCTCGATTACTTCATGGATTATTTGTGTAAAAGAAACCCAGATTGCAGTGAAAATATCGAACACAGTATTATTAGTAATATTATGAGAAAGTCCTGTCTACTAGATGGTTTAATAACAGTCAGAATAATATTTAAATGTCAAAATTGAGCAGTGAGCAAACATTGAAACTGACTTTGTGTCTCTTTCTAAAGAGGAGATGGATCAACTTTTAACTAATGGCTTTACTGATGGTTAATAAATAATCTACTAATGCTTTACAGATCAGTTATAAGACAGTAATGAGAGCAACTTTGCCAAAAACATCCCTTTGGCTGGTGTTCATCCTCACTCACGCTGACTTTTTCTTTTTAGCTCTTTTTGTATTCATCACGTTGGGCCTTCTGGACCAAAACCCACCTATTAACAATACTAACATTTACACATGTAGACTTGATATATCAATATAAAAACACTTAAATAATGACTTAATGACATTTATAACCACAGACATGATGGCTTAGTGCAGTATTTATTAATAACATTTATAACTGCATTATTACCAAATAAATAAATGATAAACACCAGCAAAGGGAATTTTTCACGTAAATACTGGCAACCCAAACCTTGTTCCTATTAGACAAAGAAATGTAGGTTTAATTATATCACACAGTTCATTCACTTATTCACTTTTCATGTATTTAAAGATTTTAATAGAGTGAATCTAAAAGAGAACCTAAAATAATGTAAACATGTATGTACACTAGGGGTGCACGATTCAGGAAATCTCACGATTCGATTCACAATCGATTCGCGATTCAAAATCAGTTCTCAATTCAATACAATAGATTTGATTCTAGATTGATGTTTTGAGTTCCTCTTTCCATTTGACTGCAGCAGACAGTCTGTCAAAGGCAAAAAAAAAGTTTTGGAAATGCAAAAATGACACATACAAGTCATTTTAAAGGTTTGCAGCAAGTTGCTTTATTTCTAAATACTGAAATGTCCATATATAAGCTGTCATGACATTGCGGCTACATATTCTCTTCCCCCCCTGCTGCATGCGTAAATGCAAAGTAACAGTAAGTCAACATCACTACAATAATTAATGTAATTCTTTTTAAAGTATATTCAGTTTTCATATTTAGCTGTAATATGGCTACTGTGATGATTTAAAAATACAGGATAAAGAGACTGAATATATTTTTAATAGTTATAACTATTAAAAATCTCAAAAGTGAATGCATGTCAAGCTGCTTCACACTTCTGTTTTAATGATATTCATATTTTCACACACTATTGATGTTTCCCAATATTTACATAATGATGCATACAGTAAAACCAAAAGCAGCAGGAACATGACAATGAGTTGTGAGCTGCATGTTTGTGTATGAGAGATGTTGTCAATATAAATTTAGCCCAAAGCTCATAGTTTAGTCAACGTGAAAGAGAGAAAGAGACTGTTTAGCTGTGCGGGTTGTTCAGCACCTCTGTCAACCAGACCTGTTTCCTGTCAGACTGTATGAGGATGAACACTGTTGACAGGTTGGTTTTTACCGCTCTTGTTTCTGTGTGATGGAGGATCAGAGATGATTTTCTGTTTCTGCTGTGTGTTGCTTCTGTATCTGTTGCGCTACAATGGAGAGAAGGTAAACATAGAGATGATTAAAGATATTTTCAATTCACTTCTGTTGCAACTTCATCAGTCAGCATGACACATTTAAAAGAGTGCATTATGTTTATGTTAATGGTTACAGTAATGAGGAACATGACATGTCTGTCCATGTCTTTGTCTGTTAATTATGAGGATATCTCAAAGGCTACTTCTTCAATTTTAAAGATATCTAGTAGAAAGTTGGGCCTTGGGACAATGAATGTGAGAAAGAACCAATTATAGCAATAGCACCATCATGTGGCCGTTCTGAGGCACTTCACATTTTGGCTCATGATTCAATTTGAATCAAAGCTGATACATATAATATTTGAATGAGACTGAAAAAAAAGTTATTATGACCATTTTCTATAATTTCAGTAAGTGTGACAGATCTGACATAAACTGCTATGACTCCTAAATTCAAATTTAGATGACATGTGCACATTTCAACTTTGAACCATCCTGGTTCATTTGACCACATTTCACCAATAAGTGGCGCTACAGGAACATAATTAATTAAAATGGCCGTCACTCAATATTTATTTGTCTGATTCAGCCAAACTTCTGCTCAGTTCATCTTTGTACAAATCTCTGAACTACTATAATGTCTGTGAGTGTTTACTAGTTGATATCCAGTTATTCCTGCTGTCATAAGTAAAATCTGAAAATATCGAGTCTTTCTTGAGTTTAAAATATCATCTGACTGTAATTTTTAAAACAATATTTGCTGCTCAACATTTTCATATCCACAACTTTCAGGTCATTCACCTCTTCTCCAGGTATTGACGGTGATGCTGATCATCAGGATTAAATAAAGTATTACGATCACCACACGAACAGGCATCTGCCACAGGTAAGGAGAGGCTGGAAGACAAGGAAACATTCACAATCACTAATTAGTTTCTTCCATTTTAATCTTAGTGAATATTACTGTAAATCTAGTGTCTTTTCCACATACTCTGAATACATATCTTCATCTTTGAATTCATGTTTTCACATCTTCGTTGTAAGCTCTGACGTACACCTGTTACGACTTTGTTTCATCATGTGATCATACCTGTGTTTGTGTGTGCAGGTGTAGTTGAAGGTGTCTTTTTATCTTCTGTGTGGGATCGTTCAAATCAAGGTTGTAGGTTTGTTTTTAACTTTGGTGGGACATTTTTTGTCGGACGGCCAAAATAGTTGTGTATGTGCACTTGGTCTCCATCTCTTTTCCTGCTCATATGTACACGTCACACACAGAAAGAGACTGACTCTGCAAAATGTTTACTTTACTGAATATGCATTTGATAACCTGCCTGAAACCAAACTTGTATCATGAGTTTTTATTTATATAAATCTGAGACCAAAAGTAATATTTAAAATTGACGTTCAATAGACCGTCACAGTAAATGTTGCAATGTTAATGTTAAAATGTCAAACTTTTCTTTTAAAGACATATTTACTGAATCTGATAGAATAGAATAGAATAAAATGGAATCAACTTTATTGATCACCAGAGTAGAAAAAATTTCTTATGCTCACCAAAACATAAAACAGGAACATGTAACATATAAAACAGATGTGGTAACAGCTGAGACAAAGATACACTGCTAATTGTTTACACTACATTTCTACATTTGAAATGTACTATATCATTTAATTTTACATGCCAAATGTAGTGTGTATGAACCACTTTATAAATACATGTAAGGAGGAGATTTGATCTTTAAAAATATAAACATAAAGTTTAATGTTACCTGATGGGATCACTGTCAGTTCCACAGCTGCTTCATTATTACACAAGTATTTTCCAGAGTCTGAGACAGCAGCTTTGAGGATGAGCAGCGACTTATCTGCTAATGAACCGTATCGTTTGTGGGGGTCATTGAATCTTTGCTCTCTGTCACCATCAACTGTAAGTATGTCAACTGTGTTTCCATTAATCTCTCTGCTCCACGTCACTTTACCCTCCACAGAGTGAGAACAATGCAGAAAGACATGTTCCTTCTCCTCGACTATTTGATGGATCATTTCTGAAAAAAGAAACAGAACTTTTAAATAAATAAGAAAGTTTACATTTAACAGTCAAATGTAACGATTTCACAGTGAATATGACCTTCAAGCTTCAAGCCCAGAATGTACCAAGTACCAAGCACTTTATGACAATAAACATATAGTTAGTGCACTAAATAAATGCGGTTTAAACAAGTTTATGTGCAGGTGTTGTTGTAGTTGAAGGTGTCTTTTTATCTTCTGTGTGGGATCGTTCAAATCAAGGTTGTAGGTTTGTTTTTAACTTTGGTGGGACATTTTTGTCGGATGGCCAAAATAGTTGTGTATGTGCACTTGGTCTCCATCTCTTTTCCTGCTCATATGTACACGTCACACACAGAAAGAGCCTGACTCTGCAAAATGTTTACTTTACTGAATATGCATTTGATGACCTGCCTGAAACCAAACTTGTATCATGAGTTTTTATTGATATAAATCTGAGACCAAAATTAATATTTAAAATTGACATTTCATAGACTGTCACAGTAAATGTTACAAAAATAAATGTATAACAGCCTGTAGTTAATGTGTTAATGTGTTTGAATGATCTGTTGTAAAGTTTTCTAACCTCACCTCTGCAGCTCTACTTTTATAATTCAACATTTAGATCTGGTTCATTTTACTCATTTACTTGTTCATTTTCTATTTGGGTTTATTGACTTATTTATTGCAGTCATACCTGTGTTTGCAGCTGGTGGTGATGTTGATCCTTCATCATCATCTGTGCAGAATAGAGAAAATGTATATTACAGGGCAGAAAATGTATTTTACTACAGCTAACTGTTTACAGAATGTCACAAAATGATTCGGTTTTTGAAAAAGTAACAACGTTACTTTAATATTTGTGCTGAGTCAGCAACAGTTCAAGTTCTCACAACAAAATCCACCTGAATGTTGAGCATGTTGTGTGCTCGACTTCCTACATTGAAACTGTAGTTTCACTTGAACACAGTGTTAAAACTTTCCCAGGCTCTTATATCTCTGCTACTACTAGTTTACTAGTTTTAATAAATCAGGTTGCACCATTAACTGTTAGAAATGTTTTATCTAGTGAACATTTAATGTGTAAATCGATAGCAAGGAAACATCTGTAGTGCCATCTAATAGCTGTGAAGTGTGAGGGGCCGCTGGTTCCACAAGTGTTCTTCCGGTTTTCAAAATTTTCTTTAACGATCTCCTCGATGTTACTGAACATAGAAACTCAGGACTCTCCTGGATAAATGAATGATCCTACAGGTTTATATTCTGACCACCAGTTTACAGTATTTACACTTAGTTTCTCAGAAATCATGTTTTGTCTGTGATTTTGGTGGACGGCTAAGAATACTACAATACCCATGAGCCTCAGCCGCTGTTGCTATGGAGAAGAAGCCTTTGGCTCTGTGGATTGTAAAATCAATTTGTCAACACTGTAGTCTTTGGCTTCTGCCTGCTGTTAGCAGTGCACATGAGTGGATTTTAAGCTCAGTGATTGGCTGTTTCTTGCAGAAATGCATTTTGGGAGTCGTAGTTAACTTCTACCTTGAAATGTTTATGTACACAGTCAACTTTTTATCTTTAATTGTTCATCTTTTTTCTGGTGATTTAACCATCCAAGCGGTAGAAGTGCTCAGTGTAACGTTGTCTGTGAGAAAAATGAACAGAATTTTTACCTCTGGAACCAGGAACGCCAAAAATATCTCCTCTAATTTTGCAACTCTATGAGAAACAGCCAACTATGTAAACAGGAAGTGACTATAGCATCATGAGCTGTAACATAACTTCCGACAATAACAGTTTAGGAGCCAAAAGATAAAATAAACTGAACTGCGAATCCTTTTTCAATGTAGGTGTGACACAACGAAAACCACCTGAATGTTGAGCATGTTGTGTGCTCGACTTCCAACATTGAAACTGTAGTTTCACTTGAACACAGTGTTAAAACTTTCCCAGGCTCTTATATCTGTATCTGTTTGTTTAATTACTGCATTTAAAGTGTTTTCTGTTGTTTTGTTCTTCGTTGAGTTCTTGTCTCTGGGCTCTCAGATCGATAAAAGCTTTTAATCAGATTAACAATTCAACATTTAGATCTGTTTCATTTTACTCATTTTCTTTTCAGGTTTCTTGATGTGACTTATTTATTGCAGTCATACCTGTGTTTGCAGCTGGTGGTGATGTTGTAGAAGTTGTTGTAGGTAATGTTGGGTTTTTTTATCTTCTGTGTAGAATAGAGAAAATATATATTACAGGGCAGAAAATGTATTTTACTACAGCTAACTGTTTACAGAATGTCACAAAATGATTCAGTTTTTGAAAAAGGAACAACGTTACTTTAATATTTGTGCTGAGTCAGCAACAGTTCAAGTTCTCACAACAAAATCCACCTGAATGTTGAACATGTTGTGTGCTCGACTTCCTACATTGAAACTGTAGTTTCACTTGAACACAGTGTTAAAACTTTCCCAGGCTCTTATATCTGTATCTGTTTGTTTAATTACTGCATTTAAAGTGTTTTCTGCTTTTTTGTTCATTTAGATCGATCACCTTTAATCAGTTTAATTTAACATTTAGATCTGTTTTATCTTTCTTCTTTTTGTTTCCGGGTTTCTTGGTGTGACTTTGTTTCTTTGTTGTTGTTGTCGGTGGTGTCCTGTTTTCTTCTGTGTGAGATGGAGGAAATAGATACAACAGGGCAGCAAAATGCATTTTACCACAGAAAGTTATGAAATCATTCATCAGTATTGAAACAGGAAATAGGTGATGGCCAGTTTTGTGGTGAGTTATCAAGCAGAGCAAATGTTCTCATGACTTAAACCACTTGAATGTTGAGGATATTGTTTCTGTTTTTATTTGAAGCAGCATTAAAGTTTCTCTCTTATTTGAACAGATCATATTTGTTATTGTTCAGCCTTGTGTGTCGTTATATTTCTGCATATAACTCTCTGTAACACCAGGCTAGCTGTTTCCATCTGTTTCCAGTCTTTATGCTAAGCTAAGCTAACCGGCTGCTGGCTGTAGCTTCATGTTTAATGGACAGATATGAATGTGGTATCGATCTAAGTGGTGGTACCAGTTTTTCCTTTCATTTGTCACCCGTCTGTATTTTACATATACAGAATATACGTTGCCTGTAATAAGTTTTCACCTCTCTTGGAATTTTACATGTCTTTTCACACTGATCAATAGAAAATACTCTTATGTGTCAAAGTAGAAACAGATCTCAAAGTGATCTAAATTAATTACAAATATAAATACATCATCTGTTTTATTTGTAAAATATAGATCTGGAAAGACACTTGTAACTATCACATTCAAATAAATGTAGTGGAGTAAAAAGTACAATATTCTCCTCTGAGATCTAGTGGACAGGAAGTAGAAAGTAACATCAAATGGTTCCTAAAAACTGTATATAAGTAAATGTACTTAGTTACATTCCACCACTGGTTGATCTTCTCTTCTAACTCTCAGTAAGAAAGTTAAACATGTTAATAAATTTACCAAAATGTCAGATTATTCCTTTAAATAACTTCTTCTCTGTGCTTTACCTGCCTTCATATTTTTGTGTGTGTCTTTGAGTTCTTGTGTCTCACCTCTCTCAGACTGATCACCTTTGATCACGTTTAGATTTGCAGCTGGTTTTCCATCACAGTAGTACAGTCCAGAGTCACCAGGCTGCACGTCTGGTATATTCAGATACTTGTCAACAGCTGAAACATGAGGCCTGATTTGTTGTTGTTTTCCATCAATCTCTCTGGTCCATGTTGGAACATGTGACCCTTCAACATCAGGACATGTCAGAGTGACGTTGGACTTCTCTGCAATACTGACTATTGTTGTTCCTGTGAGCAACAAACATTAAGTTAGTAAAAACCAAGATTCATGTTTTATAACATGCCATCATAAACACATGTATTCATGATAAAGTCAGTGACACATGGAAGAGTTTTCTTCCAAAACAAGATTTTCTTTGATAAACTAACTTCTGTGTCTACACAAAGTGGAGAATTGTTACAGTCACTAAAAGTTCTCTTACTGTATTGATACCTAACTTAAAGCTGCACTAATATATTGGCTGATATCAGCTTATCAGACTATTTGTGTCGGCCACTAATTAACAGAAACATCAGTAGAGAAATATGACAGATAAATAAAGGTTTGAGGTCATTTAGAAACAGTTTCTGCACTGATGAGTTTATTTTTACACTGCAAAGTGTCCTGTGCAGAACACACTGTGATCACACTTTGAAGTGATGCTTATTGAAAATGTTATAATCTTAAACCAGCAGTCAGGTGTCCATATGAACAGTGAGAGAGGTTTTCCTCGCTGTAATCATTCCTCCTGTTCATACTGGATATTAAAAGATCCTTCAAATGTGCTTTCAATGGAAGTGATGGAGGACAAAATCCACAGTGTGTCCACACAGTCATTTAAAAGTCTGTGTGAAGCTTCTATTCAGCTTCAGCAGTCTGAGTTAGTCATATCAAGTGGATATCTGACACATTTACAGTCTTTTTAGCATCAAATTCCCTCTTTGTGTTTCCTCGGACAGTGTTTCCCTGTTGAGCTGCAGGTGGAAGTATAGTAACAAAAAGAGGAACTTTGGCACTAAAAAGACTGTAACGTTGAAAGATATCTACTTGATTTGACTCATTTGGACGCTGAAGCTTCATATTAGCTTCAGATAAACTTTTAAATACATTTTTGCACAGAAGGAGGACTGTGGATTTTGTCCTCCATCACTTCCATTGTAAGGTCATTATGAAGGGATCTTCTAATGGTCAGTATGAACAGGAGGAATGATTACAACAAGAAAAACAGCTTTAATGTTCATTTGGGCTCCTGACTGTTGGTTATAAGTTCCTAAATGAGGTTTTAGAGAAAAGGACTTAATTCAGGTGTTTGTTTCCTGTGTGACTCTACATGAACAAGACGACCTGTTCCTTTAAAAGGAAAAGAACAATAGAAATGACGTATTAGAGAACTTTAAAAAGATATTTTTCTTCACTGACCATAAAAAGCTGTTTATTAATTTACCACAAAGTAAAGCACATCACATAAAAAAAATCAAATAAAATAATTAACGTATAAAAATACACAGAAATATTTAAGTAACTACAGTAACAAGAAGTTAATGTTATAAATTAATTGGGCCTTTATTAACAGTCAGTGTGAAATTAAAACCTGGTTTTGAGTTATGAAAGTAATAAGTAATGATGATGTTATTTCTTACAATATATTTGTTATTGAAGTTAAAAGCACATTTACCTTTGAAATGCATCATTTCATTAATATGTCAATGTATGTATTTAATCACAGTTTAGAAAATGAAAAGTGAAGCACAGAGACGAGACTTTGAAACAGGAAGAAACAGGAAGCAGAACAACTTTGACAGAGTTTGATGTTACCTGATGGGATCACCGTCAGTTCCACAGCTGCTTCATTATTACACAAGTATTTTCCAGAGTCTGAGACAGCAACTCTAGAGATGTGCAGTGACTTATCTATGGTTGAACCGTAACGTTTGTGGGGGTCATTGAATCTTTGCTCTCTGTCACCATCAACTATAAATATGTCAACTGTGTTTCCATTAATCTCTCTGCTCCACGTCACTTTACCCTCCACAGAGTGAGAACAACGCAGAGAGACTTGTTGCTCCTCTTCGACTATTTGATGGATTATTTCTGCAAAAGAAACACAGTTTACAAGAACTAAACATCCATTTTCAGAATGTCAACATTTCTAATATTGCAAAGAACTGAAAAGTTGTTTTCCATCAGAGTCAGAATCACATTTAACTGTCGAGTGCAAACTGCTAATCATGAAAAACATGAAGACCTTAAAGCATTACTGCACTTCACTTTTAACTTCTGACTTTACATCATTCACACCATCAGCTAATGTGTGTGTGGTGGTGGGGGGGCAGTGGTCACAATGCACTGCAACCTTACATGTGGTTTTGTGTGCGTGCACATTTGTGCACCACCGTCTCTTGTCACTGTGTGAGTCTGTAGATATTTTAGATCATATAAATATATGTAGGTTAGACTATGTTTGCACCTTCATATTACTGTTCATCTCTTTTTACTATCAGTATTAATGTTTGTTTATATGGTCATAGTGTATGTTATATATAAATTGTATATATATGATATAATATTTTTATTTTTGATTTCCTTTTCATCTTTATTACTATTTTTATCTTTAATCTTAGCAGCTATAAACTAATCTAGGAGGGCCTAAACTGTATTTCACTGCACATTGTATTGTTTGTTTTGTGTACGTGATCAATAAACAACTTTGAACTTGATTTATTCAAATACATGAATATGACAATGAACCTGAACGTGTTTCGACAAATCACTAAAATCTCTATAAAATACTTTATACATCAGCTAAATTCACTGTATGGAGAAACTGACCTTTACCTTCAGACTACGATATGAACAATATGTAAAATACTGGAAACAATGGACAACATACTTTATATGTAAAAAGTAAAAGTAAGTAAATGTATTTGTACAGCAAGTGCTTTACAAGCACGTAATACAATATACAAAAAAGAAAGATTCATAGCAGATGAAGTGACCATCCAAGTCACGTGATTAAATAGTGCAAAACTAAAAAACACAATAAAAGCATAAAATGCTGACCTGGTGCTTACAGGTTACCCTGCCTGTCTAAACGAGTTTGTCTTTAGCTGCTTTTTAAATGAATCCACAGAGTCAGCAGACTGTGAGGGAGCAGGCAGAGCGTTACATAGTTTAGATGCTACGACTTCAAAAACTCGATCACCTCGAGTCTTAAGGCGTTTGTGTGAGACAGACAGCAAGCCTGACTGTGCAAAGCTCTGTAAGAAAGAAACAAGGAAGAATTAACAATAGCTCAATTAATTAATTAATTATCAATACTTCCTATAAGATGCATCATGCTGCACTCTTTTAGCCTGAAAACACCAGTAAAAATAAAGAGTTGCACCACATTCATCACTCACTCTATGACATGAACAAACATGAACATTATTATTAAAGCTGATGAAAAAGAGTAAAGTTCTTACCTGCTGTCACATTACAGCCCAGAACTAAAGCTAACAGGCAGATGCAGATGTTCATCCTCATCCTCCAACAGACTGAACCACAATGAACAGAGACAGTTTCTATCTGAGAGGAGAACAGGAACTCAGTGTATACGTGTGTTCCTCTGACTTTAAAGGCCACACTTCAACTTTTTAAATATCTGTCACTTTTTTTCTGTCTTTGTGGTTAATGAACTGTGATGTATTAATTCTGAGGTTATTTTGGACCCATAAGCAGACACAGAAACAGAGATGGATGGATGAGAGAGCAGGCTGTAGAGGGTTTGTATGGCAGAAATAGGCTGGTAGCTGGGTGAACCTGGCGTGGAGTAGTTGAAGAGTGGGCTGGCAGCTGTGTAGCAAGAGATGACTTGGTTGACGAGCTGGCACTGGAGATCTGGACACAGGAGAAGTTGGATTAGTGGTGGCACAAGAAGATCACAAGAAAATAACTCAAGTACTGCGAATACTGAGCGGCTGAGAGAGAGCGTAGCTACCACTGAGCTGACTGAACAATCTGGTGATGAGTGAAGGGAGAGCTGGAGTACATGAGCTGTGAGTTGATAAGCTGATTGCAGACAGGTGTGGACTGAACCATGTGCAAGGTCAGGGAAGCCACACCCACCACACGCACACACACAGGGTGCATCCCAAGTCTCTTAAATTGCATCCATGTTTCCCTCACTTGTGTCTTTTCTCTGTGTCTTAGTCCCTCCCACCGTGGATGAAAGGAGAGACGCAAGGAAACCAAGCGAGGAGAGGAAACGAGGGTCATGTTGGGTCAAGCGTCATGTGAAGCGGCGTCCATTTCTGATCACAGCTGGATCAGCTGTCAGTCAGCTTTAACAACTGTAGAAACCATTTCTACTCACAGAATGCGTTTATACTATTTATTGATCATTTCCATCTGTATTTTTGATAATCCTGATAGTGAATTCATCATTCAATAACCCAGAATATGATCAGGGTGTCTTTTGAACACTGGAAGATATGTATTTGTGTAAATGTTTCAGGGCAAATGGAAATGATTTAACTCATATCAAACCCGATACTCAGGAATTTTCAGCCTCTCATGTGACTGAATGGAAATGACGATAAATGATGTAAAATATAAATGTGTTGAACTGTTATTATGGATCAAATTAAAGTCAGGAAGAGTCTGTCTGTCAGCAAGAAACAGTTTAATGGAGGAAATAACATCATGAAAAGAAAAATCTTTCTAATAAATGAAGAAAGTTGTTTATGGTTCTTTTGTTGATCAGTGGCAGTGATGACTGTGCACCTTTATTAGTGTTAACACAGTGCGCATGTGTGCAGACACAAACTCCATCAGAAGTTTCTACAGCTGTTAAAGCCGCCTGACAGCTGATCCAGCTGTGTGATGAGCTCTGTGATCAGCGTGTGCCATCATCAGAAACGGACATCGCTTCACGTAACGCTTAAGAGGAAAGTGTTTGGTTTCCTTGCGTCTCTCCATGCAGCCTTAGTGGGAGGAACTAAGACACAAGGAAAGGATGCAAGTGAGGTAAACTAAGAGACTCGGGATGCACACACGGAAAACAGAGAAACACAGGGAGAAAAACTGGAGATCCAGCTTGACATGATGCTCCCTCTAGTGTGAACACACAGTGTGATCACATTTCACATGTACAGTTTCAGGACTATAACGTACCTCAAATGACTTTATTACATATTAGTTATTATTACTTTAAAATGAGACTGAGAGACTATAAAGTTTAACTTACTGATATTTTTTAGTTTTTTAGTTTACCTTCATACAGGATGTTCCAACCCTGTCTCTCAGAAGTATAAATAAATTACAACAGCGAATATATTTTGCTTGTAATACTGCTGAATTGCGTTTTCTGTCAACATAATGAGAAAATGTTGTTTATTAATGTGTTTGGCAAGTTGCAAAAATGTTGATACTGAACATGAGTGAAATGTTCAGAGTCAATGTACGTAGATGTTTTTTTTCCATCCATCATATCCGATCTTGCAGAACAATATCTACTAGTAGAAACTACATAATTGATCTGATGAATCTATGTCCAATATTTACTCTCTTTTAGCTTTGGTTTTGGTCTCCATGAACTCCTGACAACAATATCTGGCTCTTTATCTCATCACCATAGAAAGACTGACGAGCAGGTCAAAGAAACTCAAACTAATCAACTTAAAATCATCAACAGACAGGTGATCTGTGGGAAATGCAGTTAGAAACAGTGACTGATGTTTAGCAAAAAAAACAAACTAAAAGAGATTACAGTTTTCAACAACCAAAAGATAAAAAACTGATACACTGCTACACAAAGAAAAAAACAAACCACCACATTTTGGGTGAACAGACTATATTTAGGCTTTGACAGTTTCAACGGAACTTCTCAGCCAGATATCAAACCACACACACAGACCAATGAAGCACAAACGCTGTTCAGCAGCAGCCATATATGATGATTTAGAGGAAGCGTGACGTTTTTCCTGCATGACAAACCTCTTGGTGAGGGGACATTTTTTCTGTTCCCCAGAACTTTAGTGAGGCTGCAGTGTCATGCACATTATCTGCAGCCTCATCTGATCTGGTGTCATAACAGAGAAGCAGTAATACTGATGCAGGCGGTCGGGTCACTAATGCTTAATACAGACACACTGATGGTGTTTTCACAATATCACAAGAAAACTACTTTTGTGTGCGTCTCCATCATTGTGTTTGTGGTTTGTTGCGACGGCTCTGCGCAGGTGCACCAAAAGATCAAATGTGTTGAACTTTGACCCCAGTTGCATTGTTGGATCTGTGAGGAGCACAGCTGAGGATAGGCTGTAGGGTAGAGTAGGTAAGTTAGACTAAATCCTTAGATCTGCTACTACCACTGTTATGCAACCTTCACCAACACATCTGACATATGGTCTTGGCAGTGCACCTCAAATCCAGTTACGACCAGGATTCACACATCACTTACAGGTACATTCAAACACACACAGGCCAGACTGGACTCCCTCCTTCCCATTCAGCACACCAGTCTGCGCCATTCCACTGGCAATCTCTTTTCGGGAGTTAACCTAACCACCTTTCCTTCTTTCTTTTTCCTTTTCCTTTTTTATGATTTTGTGTTGTGTTATGGGTGATAACCAAAGAGCAGCAAAAGTATTTGTGCTGATTAATGCTTTGTGTACCTGGAGATAGTTAGAACACTACCCAGATATTGCCTGAGTAACTGCCCAGACAAGCCTGTTGGGCCGTAACCAGGGTCACACAAAGAAAGGCCTGCATGCAAGCCACAAAGCCTGATAAGGCTCCCATCGTTAGGACACAACGGGAGTCCATTTTGGACTCCATATCCCACAATCCACCCAATTCACACCTAGGTGTTTTGTATCAAATTGTTGCAGAAAAAGGTACCAGAGCAAAAAACTCTCTCTTGAAAATAAAAAGGGAGTCAGAGGTCCAAGCAGCAAAGTGTTCTTTAATGCCGGCAAAAAAGGGGAGCAATCAGCACTTTACAACGAACCAAATCGTTTCCAAAGGTTTTTCTTTGGGGCATTGTTTTTATGCCCTTGGGTCGGCTTAGGTCACACCTTATCATCCACCCTCCCTAATTTTTGACCAGTTATTATGTTATTTTTATCTCCGTCACTCGTTGTTGGTCAAAACTCTTCAAAACAGGTTTTGAGGTGTTTGAGGATATGTACTGGCATATTCAATTCTACCTGATTATATCCAATTTTTATATAAGTATTGGGAATCATTTTACACCATTATTGCCAAGTTGTCTTCTGGCCTTTTATTTTTTTTATAAGTTATTCTAGTCATTTTACACCCTTATTTCTTGATCTCCTCCAGAGAGTATTTTTGAAAGGTGAAGACTTTAGCAGACCCAAGCAAAGTGACATGTAATACAAACACACTCAAATTTTTCCAGTGTATGATTATAATTCTTCTATCGTGCCTCTATACGTACAGTGTGATTAAATATGGTTCATGAGATTATAACTACACCAATACAAATTGTATCACACTAGCCCTTATTGCTTATAAACTTATAAAATCAATCTGCATAGCTTAATATTGTCTTTAAGCACACCAATGACTTTTAATGAAAATACACCACAGGTGCTAATCAGGAAGTGTCAGGCTACTGTCTCTGATTGGTAGAGACACATCAACATTACCGGCAGCCATGGTAACACAGCAGTGACGTCACGGCCCCATAAATAGGGGCGGAAACAAGTCTCTGTCTCTTTCAGTATTATCCATGCTCAGGAGAAGGCTTGCTTTTTCCATCAGCCAGATTTCCAACAAAAGTAACTTGTACATGTGTTTCCCCACTGAAGTCTTTCCCCTCGCCGGATGAGACAAGACTTCACCCATGTTCACCCAAACACCATCTCTGGATCCAAGAGAGATCGCTGCTGCAACCAGCTCTCTCACTACCTGCAGAAGGAAGAAATGGAATTTCTTCATAAAGACACGGTTAACGTCTCTGCCCCGCTCTTCTTTAACTGAGTTGACTCCACTGTTTTCTCCGCTACACCGCAGAGAATCAGCCTGCCGTGAAACCCGCACAGCGCAAGGACAGCATCCGTCAGCATCCGAGCCGAGGAACCGAGCCGGACCAAAAGACGGAGTTAACACACACATCCTGCTCGCTTTCTGAAGCGACCAAGTAAGAGGCTTAAGTCAGGGCACAGGCAGTGTTTGTGTGTTTACCTTCAGCTTCAGTGCTGTTGTTGTTTTGTTTAGCTTTTAGCTTTTTAAGCTTTATTGCTACTATTGTTTCGTTGGGTGGATTGACGGACCGCCAAGTCCATTTGCTCTGCTTTACTCTGAGGAGTATTTAAAGTTGCTGCCTCTTCAGTTGTGTTCACCACGCTAGACTGTTTTGTGTTTGTCCCGCTCGGGACTACCGCTGTGTTTGTGCCACCATGAGTGAGCGAGTAAGTTGCTTTGTCGATCAGAAACCAGACAATGTGTGTTAGAGACTGCCGTCCGTAAGCGCGCTCTCTGTGGACAAAGGAACCGCCTCTCTACTATCAGACATGTGTTTTTCATACATTGGATTGGGTGAGTGCAGAGACACCGGCCCCCGGTAGCACCATCTTGCTATTGTCTAACCAAGACACTGCAGTCACTTCTGCCATTTAGTTCTTGCATAATGTGACTTCCTCCCAATAGTCACATCCGCCATCTAAACTCTCACGGGACGTCATCACACCAGATCACATCCACCATCTTGCCACCCACATACACACACACGCACGCACGCACACTCCCACTTGCATGTGTTTTCACTAACAAACCTGACCTCATATCAAGACCAGACAAAAAATATATTTGCCTGGTGAAATATCAGCATGCAGATGTTGCCTCGTTTGGGACTGTCTCATCCACTGTGAGGGAGGCAGGGAGGTCAGTCTTGTGTGATAATCAAATTATTCAATATCCTTATTTTCAACAGTAATTGCTTTGCACCTGCTGTCAGTGGCATCAAAACACTTAACTCTGATCCAGGAAACAAGGTGGTACAATCCAGTTAAAAGGAAAATCACACATAGAACAGAAATGACTTCTACATAAGTTTATTAATAAACTTAATTTTGGTGCACAAAAACAGAAATAGGGAAGGATGTGGAACTCTAGTCATTGGTGTGTAGTGCAGAGTTGGGTGGAAAGTATGTGTGAAGTGTGACATCATGCAAAGGAAAAACAAACAACAACTAGAATGGACTCATACAAGTCTGCACAATCCTCTGAATTTATTCTACTGTATTCAGAAATTTCCAGATCTGCATGAAAATGCACAAAGTGAAAGAAAATGATGCTGAGCAGCTGATGGTGACTGATGATTGTTTGGAGAAAAGTTCACTTCTGTCCAGGAATATTAGAGCTCGGTCTGTACAAGGATGAATTGTGTAAAATTTCAGGTGAGTCAAACTCATGACTGCTGAGTTACGGCGACTTAAATTTGTCATGTAGCTGTAGCACCACCCATAGAGGAAATGCCCTTAACTCATATAAGTTTAGTGAGCATGAAAGAGAGAAAGAGACTGTTTAGTTGTGCAAGTTGTTCACCACCTCTGTCAACCAGACACCTGTGAGGAAACACAAGAAGACACAGCAGGAACGTCACAAACAGTTCAGAGCAGCAAATGTAAAAAATCTCATGGGTTCACACAAGTTTCTCAACTTTGAAGCAAACTTTAGAGTTTGGATTATTTATCATTATCAATAGTATCTGTAATAAATCTGTGAATGATGCTCAAATTGGTAGTTTTAACAGTCATATGAGTGAGTGTTTCCTGTCAGACTGTATGAGGATGAACACTGTTGACAGGTTGGTTTTTACCGCTCTTGTTTCTGTGTGATGGAGGATCAGAGATGATTTTCTGTTTCTGCTGTGTGTTGCTTCTGTATCTGTTGCGCTACAATGGAGAGAAGGTAAACATAGAGATGATTAAAGATATTTTCAATTCACTTCTGTTGCAACTTCATCAGTCAGCATCACACATTTAAAAGAGTGCATTATGTTTATGTTAATGGTTACAGTAATGAGGAACATGACATGTCTGTCCATGTCTTTGTTAATTATGAGGATATCTCAAAGGCTACTTCTTCAATTTTAAAGATATCTGGTAAAAAGTTGGGCCTTAGGACAATGAATGTGAGAAAGAACCAATTATAGCAATAGCACCATCATGTGGCCGTTCTGAGGCACTTCACATTATCCTGAAACGTTAAGTGGAGAAGCTGAATTATTTTTCATGGTTAAAAACTGATTTATAAATAAAGAACATGCACATTTACACCCAGACAGAGTTTCACTACTCACATCTGATCAATTTGAATCAAAACTGATACATATAATATTTGAATGAGACTGAAAAAAAGTTATTATGACCATTTTCTATAATTTAAGTAAGTGTGACAGATCTGACATAAACTGCTATGACTCATAAATTCAAATTTAGATGACATGTGCACATTTCAACTTTGAACCATCCTGGTTCATTTGACCACATTTCACCAATAAGTGGCGCTACAGGAATATAATGAATTAAAATGGCCGTCACTCAATATTTATTTTTAGTTTAAAAATATTATTTGACTGTATTTTTTTTAAACAATATTTGCTGCTCAACATTTTCATATCCACAACTTTCAGGTCATTCACCTCTTCTCCAGGTAGTGACGGTGATGCTGATCATCAGGATTAAATAAAGTATTACGATCACCACACGAACAGGCATCTGCCACAGGTAAGGAGAGGCTGGAAGACAAGGAAACATTCACAATCACTAATTAGTTTCTTTCATTTTAATCTTGGTATAGAGAATAGTACTGTAAATTTAGTGTCTTTTCCACATACTCTGAATACATATCTTCAGTGTTTTCACATCTTTGTTGTAAACTCTGACGTACACACAGATGAGAATTTAACATTTAGATCTGTTTTGTCAAAATCATTGTCAATCAACAACCTGTAGGTGATGTGTTACTCTGTTTGAACAATCTGTTTTAAAGTTTAATGACGTCACCTCTGCAGCCATTTAGTTCTGTTTCATTTGACTCGTTTTCTTTTCAGGTTTCTTGATGTGACTTATTTATTGCAGTCATACCTGTGTTTGCAGGTGATGTTGTAGAAGTTGTTGTAGGCGATGTTGTTGTTTTTTTAACTTCTGTGCAGAATATAGAAAATGTAGATCAGAGGGTAGAAAATGTATTTTACTACAGCTAACTGTTTGCAGAACGTCACAAAATGATGGTCTGTCAAGCTTTGGGAGTATTACGAGGCATTACGTAAGGAGGCGGTGAGATCCATCCTGGTGGTGCCCGGTCACTGAGATAAACTAACAAATCCTTGACTTCTTGACTTCTTTATGGCAATTTTCTCTATTATTAACAACACAATAACCCACATTTCAGCTCGTAAACCAGAACTGGAACAGATTTTTTCACATATTGGAGGAATTAGCAGACCTGGCAGCAACCTTCACCGATCATTACAACCAGTGCAAAATGGATACAACACCCGTTACTCCTCAGCAAGATTCCAATAAACAGAAGAAGACATCATCCGCAGATATAGATGATCTACAGACAACAGTAATCGAGTTCAGTGTCCTACAGTCCATCAATAAAAAACTTGACATATTGGTTTCAATCCATGATGAAATACAAGAGCTTCGCTCGAGCCTGGAATTTGCCCACAAATACATCGAAAAGTTAGAACAGTCCAACAACTCCTCTCTAACCTCTGTCAAAACACTCTATACTGGACATTCAAACCAGAAGCATGAGCCAAAACCTGATCTTTTTCGGCATCTCTAAACACCAAACTGACAATCCTGAAACACTGATAAAGGACTTCATGAGAACTTAACTCAAACTCCCACCTGACCCCATAAACCAGATCACTTTCCACCGTGTTCACTATCTTAGCTCTCACATTAACAAATCACCCATCGTCACCAAACTACAACTTAAAACACAAGCATTTTAAATATATTACTAATAAATCAGGGAAATTTCTCACAAATCAACACCAACAAAAGGAAAAATACTTCACTCCAGCTATAAAAACTCAGCGGGGAAGACCCTGATCTCACCAGAAGAAATAAAAAACATCTTTCAAATATTCTTCCATCAATTATACACATTAGATAATGAATCAGATCTTAGAGACATAAATAAATTCTTCCATAGCATAGACCTAACCACATTAACACTAAGTAGAAAAAAACTAAATATCTCAGCATGGATAGACCTCCTCATAGTACACATAACCATGTAAAAACCAACTGTATCTATTAACCTTGAAATACATCAGTTCCAGAAAGCATGGGAGCCGATCCTCACTGCATTACTTCCTCAATCACACACACACACACACACACACACACACACACAACACCCATCTACACCCCTGACCCCTGCTATCTACACCTTAATAATTAATAATTAATAACTTAATCATTTCTTCTTTGCTTTTTCCTTCTTTCTTCTTCTTGTTATTATTATTATTACTATTATTATTATTATCATCACCATCATAACATCATAACACGCCTCCTCTTTAATACACTCACTCAATCACTCACACACACACACACACACACACACACACACACACACACACACACACACACACACACACAGGCACCACTATTCCTATTATATCTGTCTTTTGTTGATATTATTGTTATTAGGATTATCTTTTATTTTGGTATTTTTTCTTTATTATATTATATTCTTTATTATCATTATTGGTATTATTATTGCCATTGTTGTTATTGTTATTAGCTTTATTGTACTACTGTTCACTGCTACCATTGCTATCCTTATTATTACTCTCATATACTACTATAATACTATCTTATTTGCACTATTGTCACTCTCACTCCTCTAGATACCATCAACATGTGTATTTATTTGACTTTTTATTCATTCTATATAAGTTTTGGTTGTGAATTTTGTATCATTGCTTTTACTCTATTTTATTTTATTTTTTCAGCACAATAAGTAGTTATACTATTATTATTACTTTTGTTTATTGATATTATGATAACAATCAATTATTGTTATTATTATTATTATTATTATTATTATTATGTTCACTGTTCACCTTTACTAACATTTTTATTACTTTCATATCTACTTATTTGCATTCTGACCAGCTATCATCAACATGTGTATTTAAGCATTATCTTTATTTCATATTATATATATATATACTTATTTATTCATCTGTTTATTTAGTTATTATTAGTTATTATTATTAGTAACTAATTATTATTAGTTATTTTTCTTTCTTTTCTTTATTGGCTGTGAATTTGCATTATTGTTATTTTATTTGTGTGTGTGTGTGTGTTTTTTTTAAGCAGAATTATCAGTTATATTATTATTAGCATCACAGCAGATGAGTGAAAAGGAAAGTCATAAAGTGGCTGTACCTGGCACATCACCAGCCACTCCTGCCAAGAAAATTTAATGTAATTATCCTTTGTAATTCTAAAATTTCTCTATTTTCATTTCTCTGTTCACTTTCTGTTCCTCTTCCTATTTATTTATTTACTTGTTTTTATTATTATTATCATGATTATTATTATTTTTTTTAATTAATCGAGTCATTTATTTACTTTTTCTCTTTGCGCTAAGCACTCCCCTCAATTGCTCCTCTAACTTACACTCACAACTACACAGGAATCCTAAATGCATGTTTTGTCTTGTTGCATGAATCCTGTAACATCATCCGTTGTATTACGTTCTGTCCTGTCTTGTATCACTTTTGTTTTATCTCACTACATAAAAAAAAAGAAGAAGAATTTCACAAAAAAAAATTCCCAGTTTTTGAAAAAGGAACGAGGTTAATTTAACATTAGCGGTTAGTCGTCTAGCAACAGTTCAACTTCTCACGACAAAAACCACCTGAATGTTGAGCATGTTGTGTGCTCGACTTCCTACATTGAAACTGTAGTTTCATTTGAACACAGTGTTAAAACTTTCCCAGGCTCTTATATCTGTATCTGTTTGTTTAATTACTGCATTTAAAGTGTTTTTTGCTGCTTTGTCGATCACCTTATAATCAGTTTAATTTAACATTTAGATCTGTTTCGTCTCACTCTCTCTCTTCTCCTTTTTCTTTCCAGGTTTCTTGGTGTGACTTTGTGTCATTGTTATAGTTGAGGTTGTTCTGTTTTCTTGTGTGGAGGAAATATAAACAAAATGCATTTTACTATAGAAAGTTATGGAATCATTCACCGGTTTTGAAATAGGGAAAATGGTAATGGCCAGGTTTTTTATATATATATGTATTACATACAAGGAATATATAGCACCTATAAAAATTTTATATGTCTTTTCACACCCATCAATAGAAAATACTCTTATGTGTCAAAGTAGAAACAGATCTCTACAAAGTGATCTAAATTAATTACAAATATAAATACATCATCTGTTTTATTTGTAAAATATAGATCTGGAAAGACACTTGTAACTATAACATTCAAATAAATGTAGTGGAGTAAAAAGTACAATATTCTCCTCTGAGATCTAGCGGACAGGAAGTAGAAAGTAACATCAAATGGTTCCTAAAAACTGTATTTAAGTAAATGTACTTAGTTACATTCCACCACTGGTTGATCTTCTCTTCTAACTCTCAGTAAGAAAGTTAAACATGTTAATAAATTTACCAAAATGTCAGATTATTCCTTTAAATAACTTCTTCTCTGTGCTTTACCTGCCTTCATATTTTTGTGTGTGTCTTTGAGTTCTTGTCTCTCACCTCTCTCTGACTGATCACCTTTGATCACGTTTAGATTTGCAGCTGGTTTTCCATCACAGTAGTACAGTCCAGAGTCACCAGGCTGCACGTCTGGTATAATCAGATACTTGTCAACAGCTGAAACATGAGGCCTGATTTGTTGTTGTTTTCCATCAATCTCTCTGGTCCATGTTGGAACATGTGACCCTCCAACATCAGGACATGTCAGATTGACGATGGACTTCTCTGTAATACTGACTGTTGTTGTTCCTGTACGACAAACGACATGATTCAGTTCTTATAATGTACCAATATTAAATACTCTCACATACTCAGATTCAAATATGAGGCCATATGTGATGATTAGTCAACTTAAGCTCAAGTTTGTTTGTTTTTTACTTATGTCTTACTTAAAGTAATCGTTTGCAATTTTCCTACTGGCGCATGTTTGATTTTTCTTGGTGAGAATTAAAATAAGAATAAATATGAAGCTACCACCAGTAGCCAGTTAGCTTAGCTTAGCACAGAGACTGTAAACAGGGGGAAACAGCTAGCCTGGCTCTGTCCAAAGGTAACAAAATCCAAAAAAACTAAATTCTTTGTGAAATTTAGTGAAAACCAAAATTTTCTGGAGTTTTCACTAGTTGCCTGGCAACTGATCCCAGCTAAGCTATAATTTGGCACATGACTGCAAATTTTTGTTTTTACACTCTGAGTTTGTACAGATTAAACAAACATTCAGTATGATATGAATGAATGAACTTTAGAGGTTTGATTTTGTTACCTTTGGACAGAGCCAGGCTAGCTGTTTACCTGTTTACAGTCTTTGTGCTAAGCTAAGCTAATTGGCTACTGGTGGTAGCTTCATATTTACTGTACAGATAAAAGAGAGGTGTCAATCATCTAACTTTAGGCAAGAAAGTAAATAAGCATATTTCTATTTCTAAGTTTAATGTTACCTGATGGGATCACTGTCAGTTCGACAGCTGGTTCATTACTACACAAGTATTTTCCAGAGTCTGAGACAGCAACTCTAAAGATGTGCAGTGACTTATCTGCAGTTGAACCGTATCGTCTGCCGGGATCATTCAATCTTTGCTCTCTGTCACCATCAACTACAAATATATCAACTGTGTTTCCATTAATCTCTCTGCTCCACGTCACTTTACCCTCCACAGAGTGAGAACAACGCAGAGAGACTTGTTGCTCCTCTTCGACTATTTGATGGATCATTTCTGCAAAAGAAAAGAAAATTTTTAAATAAATAACAAAGTTCACATTTAACAAAGTCAAATGTAGCGATTTCACAGTGAATATGACCTTCAGGCTTCAAGCCCAGAATGTACCAAGTACCAAGCACTTAATGACAATAAACATATAGTTAAGAGTGCTTTAAATAAATGCAGTTTAAACAAGTTTATTTCAGCCACTTATGTAGAAATATTCTTAAAGTGAAAATATCTTACCTGCACTGACATTACAGCCCAGAACAAAAAGTAACCAGCAGCTCTTGATGTTCATCTTCAAACTACAAACTGAAATGATTCAATACACAGAATGAAGACTGACCTCATCTTCCATCTAAAGGCGAAGAACAGGAACTGTGTGGTTATGTTGCTTTATATACCTCAAACTTCTTCTTTTGGTTGATGGGTGCTGTTTCTTTTTGCATTGATGTGAGTCATTTTCACAAAGTGTTGCAGCATCAAATGTAAATGCAATTTACATTATAAACAATTACAACAGATTCTGTTACCAAAGCTACCGTCCCTCTGACTGATATATTATTATATATGACATCATTAGATTATTAATAGTGAAGCATCAGTGTTAGAGCAGCATGTTACTGTTGTAGCTGCTGGAGGTGGAGCTAGTTTACACTACTTTATATACAGTTAGCTAGTTTAGTCCAGTGGTTCCCAACCTAGGGGTCGGGCCCCTCCAAAGGGTCAGCAGATAAATCTGAGGGGTGGTGAGATGATTAATGGGAGAGGAAAGAAGAAAAAACAAAGTTCTGATACACAAATCTGTTTTCAGTTTTTGGACTTTTTCTCTAATCTTTGATTTTTGCTGAAATATTGGATCATTTGAACATTTATTGAAATGAAAGCATGTGAGAAGTTTAGAGGGAAAAATCACTATTTGGTGGAGCTGTTAACAACTCATAGACATGTGGAAACCACTGGTTTCATCTTTAACGATGTGTTGTATTTTAAAAGCTTGTTATATTATCCATTGTGTCAAATCTTCATCTGAAAAGTAACTAAAGCTGTCAAATAAATGTAGTGGAGTAGAAAGTACAATATTTCCTTCTGAAATGTAGTGGAGTGGAAGTATAAAGTAGCATCACATGGAAATATTCAAGTAAAGTACAAGTACCTCAAAATTTTACTTAAGTACAGTAATTCCACCACTGGTAGAGTGCTAAATAAAAAAGTTGAGTTGAGTTGCTGTACAGGTATGAAGACAGAAAGCGATTTCATTCAAGCCAAAGTTGACCAATCTTTCTGGAAGGTTGATCAACCCTGGCAAGGTTCTAATTCTTCCTCCTCTTCCTCTTCCTCAGAGACACATATAACAGGAATGAGATGAAGGCCGACGAGGCCGGCTTGGAGCAGCTGTAGCTGTTCAACAGGAGCAGATCTGTGGAGATCTTCCATGAGGAAATGATCACCACAAACCGAGGGTGAGTCGACACAGGCGAACAGTCATCTACCACGCTTTACAATCACAGTCAGATGTTTCTTTCTGTACATGACGCAGTGGTTTACATCATGCTGTATGGATTAAATGTAGTGGAATGGAAGTATGAAGTAGCATCAAATGGAAAGGTAAAGTACAACTACCTCAAAATTGTACTTAAGTAAATGTACTTACTTATTTTCCACAACTGTCATACTGTGTGAAACAGTGTGAATCATTTATATTTCTGAGCCTATAATACCTCACTAGAGGGCGCTTTGCTATAAATTCTTAATACATGAGAGGACAAAATCCCAACAGGTAAATATTCACTCTGCATCTCACAACACCTGCCGCATCCTCGGCCACTTTAATTTGACTAAAAACAAACTGCAATGCCAAAATTAGAGGTACAAGCTGCTGGCAGTGTTTCAGCATGTCCTCATTCACCCCTCACATGGGTTATGTAATAACTCCCCCTCCTCACACAGAAGAATTAAGAATAAAAATAATAGTCCCAGCAGCAAGAAAGTGACTTTTTAACGCACTATGAGTTTCCATAGCTTGGTTACGTACCGTGAGTACGTTTATTTTGTCGTACAAACTGAAATGACACGCTGTTATTTTTCGGGAAGAAGACCATCCCTGATTCAACGTGATTTTCACGGTGAACAATTTTTTTGACTTGGTAAACCATGATTGGCTAGTGCGCTTGTCAATTTAACACGAAGTAGGAATTCCTTCATGTTCATTGGTTGAGTGTTACTGTCACTCAAAATGCGGCCGTTCGATTGGGCCAAATCACGTTTAACCCCCCCTCAACAATACGTTAGCTGAGGCCCCCAATCGCTATCTCTCTGAATTAATCTCATTGGTCTTTTGACTAGTCAATCACAAAAAGCTTTGCTGTCATTGGCTGTCCCGTTACGAGTGGGCGGGGATTTTTCAGAGAGTACGTTTCCTTGTTTGTCATATGCGAGACTAAAAGCCAAAGGGAAGGACCGATAGATCGTCCGGAAAGACAAACGAAACAAAAATACCAATCTTACATTTTTAGAAAATTCTCAGTTAGCTTGTATTATAAATGCTATTCACGCCTTATATCATTCAGATATCTTAATGGTAAAGCTAGCGACTGTACTGTCTGTGTTTGTTTAGCTAACGTTAGCTGTTATCTTGCTCTCCAAACACTCCGCCTGTGTGGCGATGAGTACGGATTTACTGTCTGATTTGGACACTCGTTTCTTCGCTGATAACCTCCTGACGAGCGAAGACTGGGGTAAGTTATCATCTAAAGCCTCCATAAAGGGAAATAAACGCATATGTCAACGATATAAAGCGATAACGGCTGTGTGAATAACGATGCGACCCGTTAAAACGTCTTTAACGGTTCACTTTCACCTGCAGCGTGTGTGTGTTTTGGATATAAAATGGTTTTTATAGTAAATGAGGTGTTGAAGGTAGTTAGCTGACCGATACACGCGGGTTAAGTGTGGATGTGTGTGCGCTTCCTCAGTCTGCAGACCCGGATATGTCAGTTTATCTTTAACACAAGTGGGTGGAAGCGTGATCTCGCATTAAAGGACAGATTCACAGCCTCAACGAACAGTGAAAGAGGTTTTCCTCTCTGTAATCATTCCTCCTGTTCATACATCACAGGAGTACTGCAAGACTGCCACCAACTATTACTTTCTTTAATAATCCATTGATTGTTCGGTGTTTAAAATTGTTAAATAACTGCCAAATTGTTGAGAGTACTATCATATCCACTCACTGAGTACTTTATTAGGAACACCCATTGTCAGAAAGGTGATAATTCTACTTTATGTTTATTATTGAGGTTGTAGTTGGTGATGTAATTCACTCCTAATCCTAATATTCTTAATATTTTGTCTACTCTATTAACATACATGAGGGGGGCAGAATATTAGAAGCACTAGCAGAGCTAGTTTATTGGGTGCATTAGATTGCACAGGTGTTTCTATTAAATGAGTGTATAGTGGGGGTCAATAGGGGCCCAACAACAGACGTCCCCCATAGGAGGTTAATCCAACTGTGCTTCTACTACAAACCTTATCTGGTTTTACCTACTGAATCTGTCTGACATGCACCTATTTAGCTTCTCAAGTCTTCATTCTTACTTGCGTTATAGTTCACGATGCTGCGTGTGGAACTGAACAATGAGAGTGTGATATCTATAGTCCTCTATTACAGGGGTCAGCAGTCAGGCTCAACAATGGGCCAGTTTTCCTCAGCGCTGCTTACTGGGAGTGAGGAGGTGATGATGATGTCATACCGGCGCGTGAAAACACATCCTGACATGTTGTTCATAAAACAGCTTCTGCTCAGATCTGCCAAATGATGTTATTTACCTTTTTGTTATTCATCATGAGTCTTGTGTTTACATCCGTATCTACTGTAGATTCATGATGATACATGTAAAATATTTGATGTCATCTATAAGAGGGAAAACTTCAGCTTTTGTTAATGAGACAAATATTTTTATTGGAGGGCTGGATTTACCAGCTGCTGCTCCGTTATGTCGTACGAGTCATGATTATCATCATCATCATCATCATCGTGGCTGCAAGTTTACTGAGTTTCTTCATGCAGCCACTTATAGGCTACATGTCAGCAGCAGTAAACAGTGTAACATCACCTACTGTAAGCTGTAATATTCTCTCCTCTAATATCTCTCTGACTGTCACATGACGCCTCTCATATTAGTCACGGAGCGTTTTGATTCAGAAAGATGTTTTCCGGTTGTTTCCGCTCCTCTAATCCGACTACTGACTGTGATAAATGTGTCTGCTGATTTCTTCTTTTCACTCTTCGGGAACATTTTTGTGAATGAAACTTTGCGCACGTTTGTCCGCCTCATACGGACGTTTTAAGGGCGTCGATGATGCTGATGATGAAATATCAAAACGTTGAACAGTTACCATTCATGAGGCTGAAACCGCAGATTGACACAGTTCGTGCAGTTGAGAGAGTTCATTGAATGCGACGTGGAAGAATCGTACCAGCAAAACCTCAAAACGAAACAATAACGTTCTTGCATAAGATAGGTGATAAGTGATAATGTTGAGTTATCACACAGGCCTGCAGATAAGAGTTAACCTACATCTCATAATGAGACCTTGATTATTGTGATGTGAGAACCAATCACACGCTGCTAAATGCTGCTAAATGCTGCTAAATGCTGCTAAATGCTGCTAAATGCTAGCTGCTCCTGGTTTCTTACAATGAGCCATCTGGACAGATAAACATCCATCTGTACAAGTTCTCTCTGCTCTTAAAGTAGACAAACAGTAAGAACGGTGAGATTTTCCACCTACTGTGACTGGTTGACAAAAGGAATTTTACTGCCCTGTTGTCGGTCTTCTGCAGTCAGGCAATAAACTCGATTAGATTAGATGAAACTTTAATGATCCTCATGAGAGAACTGGGTCAAAGCAGCAGCAGTGAGACTAATAGAGACGAGCTGTAAAACACAGAAGAAAGCTCTGAGGATGAGGACTTTAAAAAAAAAAGTTATTTTATCTTTTCAGTGTTAAGAGATTAAGACCAAAACCAACTAGAGCTGCATTTGAAATGAGCATTTTCATCAGCTGTGAATCTTTTTTTGTCAATAAAATGTCTGACTAGAGACCACGCTGACGTCTTTACGTATCTAGTTTTTTTTCTGATCAACAATCCAAACCACAAAGATTCAGTTCAGTTTGTTGTGTAAAACTCAGTCAAGCTTCAAATCCTCTGCAAATTTGGGCCATTTTTGCTGAACTAAAACAATTATTTGAATATCAGAATAGCAGCTGTTTAATCTTCTCTCAGTCGATTAATTGACTAACACCACTACAACACTACTACACACACAGCCTACAGTCTGAGTCGGACGTATCGTGGTGAAAAGATGCATCCGTTTTAAAAAAAATCCACCTGTCCTGAACAAGCAGACTGTTGGGCTCTAAAACACCATATATATCAGATTATTATTGATATTTAGAGACGGTTGTTTAAAGGATATTTCAAACATGAATTTTTGTGGTAGTCTTGACACCGTGTGCAGCTGTGTGTCATATTTCCACTGATCTGCGGCGCCAACGTGTGAAAGCGATATTAGCCGACGACGATCAACCACACGCTGCTGTGAAAGAACTTCATTTCACACCCGCACCTTTTGACAGGATGTGGGCTCAATAAAAAGCACAAGTGTACCCTGTTTGTCCTAGTTTCAAAGTTCAGACTTGTTTTCACCTCTACCTGCTTTAAACACGCAAGGCATGATGGGAGAAACGATGGGATGGCACACAGGGTCGCGTTTACAGCCAGGCTGAGTGATGTTAAACATATAGAACAGTAAATCAGTTAGAGATGGATCTGTGTGTCAGCAGTTGCATCGGCAGAGATGCAGCTTGAACGTAGGGGTGGATAAAATCCTCCAAGAGGATCAATATTTTATATAAAGAGACGTCCCAAACCAGTCTGAAGGGTCAATAACAGGGCTGATCCAGGCGTATTTTATACAGCAAGAAAAGTCAGATCCTCTCTGTATCCTCTCCGTTCACCTCGGCCTGCCAGTGTCGCAGCGCTGCTCTTCTTCTAGTGTGTGAATTTGGGCAAACCACTGCGAGGGACTCTTGAGTTCAGAAACACACAGACTTGTTCCACTCCCGACATTCACAAAGATCAGATCAGAGTAGAAAACATTCAGCCAGTTTGAGCCGCTACTAATTATGGCTTTTGATGGTTAAAGTGACAAACGTGTTGGACAGCAGCTCGTATCAGCTTATGACACTGATTCATTCTGTGAGGATCTCTGTAACACCGATGTACAATCAGGAGGTCAGGCTGGCGTCGTGATGGGTGTCAGCCGGCTAGAACAAGCTCTGGAAAAGCCACAAGTAGCAACAGTCGCTAGAAGTCTTCCCTTACGAAGAATAAACTATTTGTGGCAGCAGTTTCCCTCAATCAGCGATGTTTGTTGACGAGCCGCCAGCTTCTCCTAAATAATTTACTTACTGAGCTCTGATCACAGTGCAGGAAACAGCTGAGAAAACAAGAACGTGCTTTAACACCAGGTGTAGATGCAAAACCTGTGGATGTGATGTCATCATGCAGATACACATCACGTATTACAACCAACCTTCAGCTCAGTGTCACGAGTCAATAAGTGTGAATGTTTTCTGCTTCTTTAGTCGTCTATGACAGTAAACTGAACATCTTCAGGTTGTGGACTGCTGGTCAGAACAAAACATGTTTGAGAAACAGTGATCAACATATTTCACAACTAACTGATCAATTGAGAAGATAATCAACAGATTCATTGATAATAAAAATAAACAATTTGTGAAATTCAGTGAACGTCTTCCTGTAGTAAGTGTTTTTTAGCCACTGTGGGGACTGTATTTGCCACAAAATCAGATTAAATTGATGTCAAGTAACTTGAATCATACATTGAGTAACATCAGTGCTTGAATCATGTTTGTGCTGTTTTTATTTAAAACTCCTCATCCGGTCCTCTCAGTCTCTTCTAGCGTGTGTTAACATATTTCTGGGTAACCTGGATTAATAAATATTTGTGTTTTCTTCTCTGCATGTCGGTCAGTCTCTCTCTCATGTGTTTAAATGTGACGCTGTGTCTCTCCTCAGATGCCTGCCTGTACCAGTGTGAGAGCATGGAGGAGGGAGAGGACGGAGACTTCGGCCGAGGGATGAAATACGAAGCGTCGGTACGTGAGACAAAAGAAAGTGTCACAGCTCACAGCTCTGCTTTCTGTCCGGGACTGAGAGTGTAACTGACACCTTCACACGGTTCAGTCTGATACTTTCACTCAGTTACTGTCTTTTCATGTAACACAGTCAATCCCAGCGCTGCCATTTCAGTAGAAATACAAGAAAAATATGATAAATTGGAATCTTTACCTGGCAGGTTTTTTTTTATGCTCACAGCCACCAAAAAGAAAAGTAAAATAACGTGTGTTTAGTCGGGTCTGTTGATCTGTCTGTTGGTGCAGAGTGAAATATCTCGTCAACCTTCGGATGGTTTATAATGAAATGTTGGACAGATGTTCAGGTTCCCCAGAGGATGAATCCTACTGACGTCTGTGATCAGCTGATCACCAGCTGATCACCAGCTGCTCAGAGTTCCACTCAGCAAATGATATTATATGATACAGCTGCAATGATTAGTTGATTAGTTGCTAACTAGTAAATTAATTGCAATTAACTATTTTGATAATCAATTAATCGTTTTGAGTTTCTAAAATGTGAATGTTTTTCTTTAGTCGTCTCTGACAGTAAACTGAATGTCTTTGAATTGTGGACTGTTGATTTTTTTTTCACCATTTTTTGACATTTTGCAGACCAAACAACTAATCGATTAATCAAGAAAATGATTGACAGATTAATCAATAAATGAAAATAATGGCTAGTTTAAGCCATAAAATCTGAACTTCCTTCTGAAACTGTTCAGTGTGTAATTGGACACTTTCACTTTCTGTTTTGCTGCCTTGTAGGAATAAAACTACACTTGAAATGAATATTAACCACTGGTTAATTGGGGCACCACCTCCATTAATTAATAATGAATTAATTAATTAATTAGGAGGAACAATAATTAAATGAAAATAATCAGTCTTATATCTGAACGTCATGAACTCTGAATATAGTGAGCTCCATCTGTGATATAAAGGAATATACAGATAAACCAAGGCTATAAACCAAGATATGTATTTAACTACTGACGGATGGAGATGAATGGGAAACACTAAGCATATATATATATATATGTGTGTGTGTGTGTGTGTGTGTGTGTATGTATACTTATATACAACTAAAATGAATGAATGTGTAAATTAAATGAACAAGTTCTTGCTGACAGAATGAATGAACTCTACCTACAGCCAATGAAAATGTTATTTCAGTAGCTCTTGCATCTCTGAGACAGAACCATGGTAGATGGTTTTCCTGCTGTTTCCGTGGTGATGAAAGACTGATGATGAGGATGTTGCAGTTTGAGTGAAGCATTCTGGTTCAGCACTTCTTCAGCAGTTCGAGTCCAGTCTCAGACTAGCTTAGGCTGCGTAGTGGACACATGCAGCAGGGAGGCGTCTCAGTCTCGGTGGCTGCAGGGTTGGATGCATGGAGCTCTAGACTAAGATTTCACTACACAATAAAAATAGGAGATTACAAAAATAATATATATTCAAACGGTGTGGTTTGGCTCGTGGCTGAGGTGTCTTGGTGGTCTTTGCTCTTTCTGGAGCTTTCAGCTCTCAGCCATAAAAAAAAAAAAAAAAGAAATAAGGACAACGTCCAGAATGCATGAATGACTATCACAGCTATCTGATAAGACCGAGAGAAAACAGCAGCAGCAGCAGCAGCAGCAGCAGCGGTCAGTAGGCCAACGAGGCAGAAGTAGAGCAACAGCTGCCTGACAGAGTTGTAAAAGTTTTTCGAGGCGTGTTTCAAAAGAAACGGCATCCTCAGCGCTCTTTTGAAGGACTGCATTGATTACTAATTCATTCCTTTGTGTGGAGAAAAAAACTCACCTTCAAATAAAAGGGAGATAATTTTATTTTATTTCTATTGAATATCTGAAAGTTACGCACTTACAAATTGAATATTCACTCATTTCTGTTGCCAATGGCAATTTCACCAACACATCATGAAAAACTTAATAAATCTTAATTTCCTAATCTGTAATTAAATCTATTAAGAAAGCATTATCATAGCAGTGGCACCATACCTGAATAACATCAAAAAAATCTAATGCAATAATATGTGTGAATTATAATTAACACATTTTGAAGCAGAGTTTAAGTTTCTATTATGTCAAAAAAATTAATAGTTCTCAAAAAAAACAGTAAAAGTTAACATTGGTCAGACAAGTCCAGATACATATTTTTACACATTTTTAGGGGCATTTCTGACCAACTCAGACTCTGATTGTATACGAAAGAGAAAGGCAAGAGGAGAGCAACTTAAAGGAAACAGCTTCTCCCAAAAATATGACTTCAGAGATACGACTTCAGAGATAGTGGGCTATAGGGGTGTAACAGTACGTCTATTCGTCCTGAACCGTTACCGTACGAATGTAACGGTTCGCTCCATGCGCTCTGAGACCCAAACAATATCTGTCATAATAGTTTAATAACCCACTTACTCCGACATGCGGAACAATAATTCTAGAGCACAAGTTCCACCTGGAACGTTTTGGCAGCGCACCACTAGTATGCTCATGTTAGCTTAGCCAAGACCCATAACATATGCTCTGTAATCTCCGTAGTGAAACAATACCATGACATCATTAGATTATTTATAGTGAAGCATCAGTGTTAGAGCAGCATGTTACTGTTGTAGCTGCTGGAGGTGGAGCTAGTTTACACTACTTTATATACAGTTAGAGCATAAATCAGCATAACACAGCTGTCAGCAGGTGTCCTGACTCCTCGTAAGAAACAGAAAGGTTGTTTTCTTGTTCCACTGCAGAACAACTGAACTGTTTGAGTAATAGTTACGACCAATGAGCCATAGATGGATCTTTACATTTTATCAAAATGAAAATGGTTTTTTTTTTTTACCTTTCTTTTTTTTCCTACTGTATCAAAATCATACCGAACCATGACCCCAAACGGTACATACTGAACTGTGAACTTAGTGTATGGTTACTAGCAGAAGAAGAGAGGATGGTCCGTCCAGGTTCAGGTGGTCTGATTGTATCTGAAAATAAAAAGAAAGGTGTTAATCTCCAATATTATTCATTTTCTCTCTGTGACTGCTGCTGAAAAGGCATTTTTAATCCTGTCCAATGTTTCCTTGACATCCTTATGCCTTTAGGTTAGAAGTCATTGGGTCTGTGTGTGTGTGTGTGTGCGTGTGTGTGCGTGTGTGTGTGTGTGTGTGTGTGTGTGTGTGTGTGTGTGCGCTCCTCCACCTACACAGACAGACTGTCAGGCCAAAATGAATCATTGTGTATCTTACAGCCGGCAGAGAAAAGACAGGTGTGTAACCATCAGTAGGTACAGATGATGGATCAGAAGATAATCAGGCTAATTGTTTGTCGGTTGGCTGAGTGGAGGAGGTGTACACACACACACACACACACACATACACACACACACACACACACACACACACACACACACACACACACACACACACACACACACACAGGTGTTGACATACTGACTAATCCAGCAGTTGTTTGGTCTAATTCTCCTCCTGACTTCTTTTTCCACCCTCTCTGTCTCTCCTCCCTCTTCTTCTTCTTCTTCTTCTTCTTCTTCTTCTTCTTCTTCTTCTTCTTCTTCTTCTTCTTCTTCTCCCAACCTCTCGCAGTTTGACAACGACCTCGTGCTCACTCTCGATCCTGACAACCCCACGTCGCCATGGCAACACCTTGACGACAATCTGCTCACAGGTACAGAATGAAACACACTGGGAACGTTCCGCTCTCACGCCTCAAGCGTCCTCACATCTGTGAAACATGAGACGCTTTGTTTTCTGCCACAGCGGCCGGTCAGACCTGGAAAACCTTTAGTCACCTTTTACACAGCTGACTTGAACATCAACTGCTTCAATAACACATTTTTAAATATGTATTCTGTCACCTGATTGATTGAATCTCAGACAGTGTTTTACTGTGTGTGTGTATATACATGTAAGTATAATAGTGCAGTGAAGTCAGTTGAACTCCTGTTTAAACAGACAGGTACCAGCTTCTCTGCGTCTCTACCGTCCAGTACGATCATCTCTCCGGCTGGCGGCGCTGTCAAAGCTCTGCGGTGTGTTTGGATTTTATAACCGAACCGATACCAGGACGTGAACTTTTTATTTCTCTGACGTCTTCACATCACAAACAACGAACAACAGCATTAGAACACGAGTCTCGCAGGTAAAACACGCGACTCGTGTAGCTGTTATATCAGTTTAGTGTGGGGCGGCTGCTCTGCAGGTGCGCTTGATTTGACTGTAACTTGCAGTAACCGGGCGGAGATAAACCTCCTGAATCTGCACCCAAAACGCTGTGAAAACTTTCATTTCCACCTCAGCCTCCGTGATCATCGACTGGGAAAGAGGCAGAAAAAAAAGGCTCATAGAAGCATGAAGAAGAGCAGAGGGAGTTCACAGATAATTAGCCATTAATCATGTCGTGTGATGCTACTTGAGATTGTCACTAATGAGAATAGCAGGTCCACCTTAAAGGTCAGTCCATCTTAAGGGAGCCTGGTCAGGTTAGGCTAACCCATCGTCGCTAACTTCGAGGCTAACCCCCTTCACTTTAACCAGCAGGTGGCAGGACACGGGTGATGCTGATATATTCACTGTTTCCTGTCTGTGTGTCTTGTCGTTTTCTTTGAAGGAGACGCTCCTGTGATAAAAAGTGAGATGACCATTGCTCAGGCTTTACCGGTGGAAATGTGTAAGTTCTCTGGTATTTTCAAACCCAATTTATCCATCGAACAAAAACAGTTACGCTAAAATATGTCTCTTTTTTTGGGGGGGGGGGGGGGGGGGGGGGGATTTATTTCAACTTCAGCATCACATACAAAGCTGTCACAGCTTTCAGCAATGAGTAATGATAATAATTCATCTTCCTGTGTTTGTGTCCAGTGTTCCAGGTGAAAGCAGAGCCTCCGTCTCCAGCGTCCTCTCTGGGGTCCGACTGCTCCGCTTCATCTCCAGACCCACAGGTGTGTTTATGTTTGAGTTTGACTCTGAAAGACGCTGCTGCGGCTTATTAGATTCACATTCAGGCTGCTTTATTGTCACAACTATAATCAGATGATGCAGTATTACCAAAACACATGAATTTACAATAAATTCAGAACATTGTTACTGAAATGAAAAAAGGAAAAAAGTCCTTCATGTATGAAATAAACTGAACAGCAGATTAAACATCTTTCCCTTTTTAGCCAAAGGTTGCAGTGAAAAGAACAAAAAACAATTACATATTTTTTCAAGATAAAAAAAAAATTTAAAATCTAAAATTAAAATTACTAATAAAACATCTGAGTAAAAATATGCTTTTATATAATACAAAGTTAAAAAGTTTGAGAGGAATCAACTCATTTATTTCCTCTAGTATAGTTTGTAATTTTTCATTATTTGAGCAGCTGATAAACAGTTGATTTTTATTGATAAGTTGAAGAAGTGATCAGTGAGCAGCTCATGTTTTCTTATATCTGCCTGTTTGTATCTTCAGTGAAGGCTTAAAGAGTAACTCGACACTCCCTGACAATCTTGTTCCAGTCGACCTCTAGTAGTTTAACATCTTCTTTCTAACAAGGACTTTAAAGTTACTCTTTAACTTTTCCTCCTTCGATGAAGCAGCTCGTTCTTCAGGCTTAAACTGAACAAAGACGAGTAACAAATTAAGACGACAAGCAAAGATTGAGGTTAACGAGACTTAATTCAGATCACAACCAGCTGTAAAATTAAACACAGCAAAATACATAAAATGACAAACAAGAAGAGCTGCAGACACGTTGATCTGACTTGAGTCTCCTCTGTCCAGATCACAGTCAAAGGTGAAAACCCTCCGACTCCTCCGTACATGTACGGAGACGTGCTGTCGCCTCCGCTGGGATCCATGGAGGTCACCGTGGCGACGTCGGCGGTCGGCCCGCGGCAGACGCAGATTACCGCGGTGACGCAGACGCAGCTACAGACGCCGCTGACGACGCAGATCCCGGCGGTCATCGGCGGGATCCAGACGCAGGCCACAGGTAGGTTCCTAACCCGGGTCGGGTCTCGTCCCAGCTGACCTCCGCTAGAGATCAGAACTGAGTGATTTATCAAATTAACGTAGCTCTACCATCGCTGTGAGGGATAACGTGTAGTTTTTTGATGACTAGGTGTAATGTTTTTGAATTAATTGTAGCTGATTTATTGTATTGATCAGTAGATCAGTGTTACAATATTCCAGCCTGCTTGTTATACGTGTGTTTATCAGTCTTTACAGATGTTACTCATATGATAAAATGCTGTTTTGATGATGATGGAGCCTCAGTCATCATTTGTGTTGATGGTGTAAATAGTGTGAAGCAGTCAAAAGCATCTAAAATCTACAGTAGATGTCTAATATTAGATGTTTATGTTATTCTACTGTTTGATTTGCTTTAATTAAATCAGAATAAAAATCCGATGTGTCTCAGATGTAAAGATTATTTCTAACGTCTCTCCTTCAGTCCTGCCTTCGTCCACGCTGAAGGCCAGCACCATCCTGAGCGCCAAACCTCCCATCCAGCCCAGACCTGTGTGCGTCACCTCGCTCCCCGTCCCCCAGACCCCCGCACCGGCCAAGACCCTCATACTGCAGGGCCTCCCCTCCATGGACCAGACCAGACCTGGTGAGAGAGAGAGTTTAGTCGATTTTATGTGCAAAAATATCACACAGAAACATGTTAGTAACGTGTTTATCGGTTACTTGGAAACATCTTTTTAACGCCGTCCAATAAGAAGCAACCAGCTATGTAAACAGGAAGTGTAATGTCAACCCTTCCTCCTCCAGTCGTTCTGTCTCAGTCCGTCTGCCTCGGTTCGGCTCCGGCCATCGTCAAGATGGAGCCAGTCTCTCCCAGCATCCCCCAGCACTGCTCCAGCCCCACGGCCCAGCCCGCCAGCAAACCCATCGTCCCGGCGACCACGACGTTACCCGGCAACAACTCGAACGATATCGATGTGAGTAGGCACGCTGCGGCACGGGTTCATCACATCACAACCAGACACACAAACTAAAGAATCTGTTTGTCATTACTTTAGTTTGGGAAATATAAACATGATTTAAGTCTTTTCTATTTAACAAAATATACCAAACTGCTGAGTGTGTCAGTGTTTGGCTTGATGAGATATAATATACAATAAGGAAAGATGGAGGTCTTTATTGGATCCACTTTAGCTTCTGCTATAGTCGCTAACCCTCCTGTGATCTACACATTCAAATATCAAGATTAACATTAAAACAATCAAAGCAAAATCCAAACAAATACAGAATAACAGCAAAGAGCACAAACAAATGAAAACTCATAATTACAACAAGACAGCTGCATATAAATACATAACCATAACATAAAGTTAATGAAAACTAAGACGAGTAGTAAAGTCTGCTTCAGATACATCTGTGTTTGTTTCTGTGATGTTGGTTTTATAGCTGCTGATAAAAGCAGTGAATCAAAACCACAAGATGATAAATGAGAGATGGTTATTATATTCATTCTCTGCTGCTTATCTGGTCCACGTCACACCAGTTGATTGATTATATTATTAGGAATTATAGTTATTTACAGCATGGAAGTGTAGATAAAAATGTCAATAAATTCATGTACTTAATATATAATTGTAGGTCTACTGGTTTAGACCTGTATGACATATGTATATGAGTGGAAAATGGTGTTAAATAGCATTCTATGTGGTATGAAAGTATTGTTTAAAGTTTGAGACGAGCCTTAGTTTTGATAAAACGGCTGAACTAAAAGTTCAACTCTTGTCAGGTCAGGTGTCTGTATCTGTTTCTAAGGTTCAATCATTGTAATCAATCTGGAAGAAATACACAGCAGTGCTGCAGACAGCCGCCTGTTTGGAGTCACATATATAAGATTTAGTGAGAAACACTGTGCGCTGTATGGACACGTGTGAGGGGAAGTTTGGTAACAGACTGCAGCAGCTGTCTTACATAAAGGTTGTGATATATGAAGAGTCTCAGCCTCAGGGTGTCACCTTATCTAACACCTATTCAACTCTAGTTTACTCTACTTTTGTTCTCTCTCTCCTCTTCTCTTCCCTCCTCCTCCTTACTCCTCTCTACTCCGCCCGCCATCTTTCCCCTCCTCCACCTTCCCTCCCCCTCTCTCTCTCTCTCTCTCTCTCTCTCTCTCTCTCTCTCTCTCTCTCTCCCTCTCTCCTTCCTCCTGCAGATGAAGGTGCTGAAGCGGCAGCAGAGGATGATAAAGAACCGGGAGTCGGCCTGCCAGTCGAGGAAGAAGAAGAAGGAGTACCTGCAGAACCTGGAGGCCCAGCTCAGGGAGGCCCAGCAGGAGAACGAGCGGCTCCGCAGGGAGAACCAGGCGCTGAGGGAGAGACTGGCTGGGAAAGAGGTGAGGAGACGACGGCGCCTTTAGTGCTTCAACCGACTCAGTGTGAAGTTGTAAACTCTGCAAAGTCCTCAAAAGCACTGAATACTAAATAGATATTAAATAACCAAGATCTTAAATACATCTTATTTTGTCCAACCATCAGTCCAAAACTCCACAATAATTCATTTACAGTAATATATGAGCAAGAAAAGCAACAAATTCTCACATTTGAGAGCTTTGAACCAGCGAACGTTCTGCTTGAAAAACTATCAGAATAGTTGCTGATTCATTTTCTGCTGCTCGACTAAATTATTGAGATATTTTTGTGATATATTTAGTTTCAGTCAAATAAAGTTCTTCACTCAGTACATTATGATAAATCAGTAAAAGCTGTGATTAAAGGAGAGATTCTGAACAGGAAGAAATCAGTCAGAGAAGAAGAGAGATGAAGGTCAGACTGAGCTGCAGGAGGAGAAACCTGTAAACCTTTGATGCTGGAAATCACTTAATAAAACAAGATTAAAGATTAAATGATTGACACGAGTAAATCTGGAGAGAATCCAGTTATAACAGGATAAAATACAACAAGACATTTAAAGTTTAGTTTCTCTTTTCTGTTAAATGTTTTGAGTGTTTTTGCTTCTGTGTATGTTTTTCCACGTGTGTCTGTTTATATTCAGTATTTTTTTTAACAAAGAGCTTCATTTAAATCTAGTCGATCTCGTGTGTTTGTGGTTTTCAGGGCAGCGACTCGGCGACTAACAAGAGAGCCGTGTGCGTCATGGCGGTTCTGCTGTTCATGACCTTCAGCTTCGGACCCGTCAGGTATCCTGCAGCACTTTCTTCTTCTTCTTCTTCTTCTTCTTCTTCTTCTTCTTCTTCTTCTTCTTCTTCTTCTTCTTCTTCTTCTTCTTCTTCTTCTTCTTCTCCTTCTCCTCCTCCTCCTCCTCCTCCTCCTCCTCCTCCTCCTTCTCCTCCTTCTTCTCCTTCTCCTTCTTGTCATCACTGCCCTCTGCATGTGCAGTTTTACCCTCGTCCTTTTCCGCTGCGCATTGCATTGTGGGACGATGGCGTCCACTCAGAGCTCGCTGAGAAATCAGCTGTTTTTACTGTTTGGTCTGAGAGTCACATGTCAAGTCAAAAACAAAGAAACAACAAAAAAAAATCAGTTTCTTCTTTATCATCCATGAGGAATAAAATACAAAAAATATTTATTATAGAAAAATACTTAAAAAAATATTATATTTAAAAATATAAATAAAATAACATTTATAAAAAAATTTAATTTAATAAATTAAATTAATAAATTAAATTAATAAAATTAAATATATAAATAATATATGCTGGTCCTTAAAATGACTGATAATATTTTCTGGAAAATTAATTTAGGGCCTAAAAAAAGGTACATTTCATAAATAAAGTCTCCAGAACTCTTGAAGTGTTTTATATAAGCAGTGATACATACAAACAGTGATTTATCTCCATGTCAACAGTGACACACAACCAAATGAAAGTGTATCTTTGTTGGTCTTCATCCCACAGCATCACAGACAGGAAGCTGTCGACTGACCTACAGGAAGGTGTGGTGTCATATACAGGACGACGGCTGCTGGAGATCGAACAGGAGCAACAACAACAACAACAACAACAGCAGCAACAACAACAGGCGTCTGTTCAACCTCCGAGCAGAGAGGAGGACAAGACGGAGACGGAGGAGGACGGAGACGCAGAAAGATACACACAAGAGTCGTATCAGTTCAGGTGAGACGAATCAGCTCAACACCAGAAATCACCAGTCGTTGAGTTCAGACACTAAACTTCAGATTTACACAAAAAAAACACTTCAAATGTTCCTCGTTGATTTCTTCTTCTCTTTGTGTCTGGACGTCAGCGCTGCGGAGACGAGCATAAAGAAAGAAGAAAAGAAAATAAACCTTTTTAAAGGAGCAGTTCACCAGTTTTACACATGAAGATCAGTTTCATTCATTTGAACTTTTATTTAGACAAGACAGGCTGAAGATTACAATACAAATATAAAATAAAAGAAATAAAACGCATAATATGAAAACATATTAAGGCAATAAAAAGCAACATATGTAAATAAAAGTTAAAGCTCAATTAAAACACACGTTCACACAGTTAATGCTTCATAGTTGTATAATGTGCTCTGTAAAGTCTGAGGAAAAAACCCTGGTGATGTCACAGTGATGTCATCAGGACAAAGCTGAGGTGCATTATGGGAAGTGTAGGATCTGAGAGAACTGAGCATTTGCAAGCTAACTAGTAGCTCGTTCATTAGCTTTAACTTTGTAAGTAAACAACATACGACTAGTCAGGTGACTTTGTTGTTGTTGACATTTATCACTGAAGCGATGAACCTTACAATTTATCATCTTAAGCATGTTTTTTTTCCTGCAAAATGCTGGAAGAAAATTGAAACAAACTTTTTAGGACTTCATGTGCTGCAGAGTTGAGCCAGAATAAATAAAAAGAGCTGCAGCAGCTTCACGGCTCTGATGAAACACATCTCATCACCTGCTCTCCAACCACTGGAGAGAAAAGCAGACGACAGTTTAACAGAACTGGTTCAGTCACTCTTAACTGTCATCATGTTTCTCTGCTGGATTCCTCTAAACGCTGACGTGTAATTCACTCGACTAATGTTACCGTACGTCTCAAACATGTGATTCATCTTTGTGTTTTTGGCGTGTCGTTGCAGGAACCTGAGTGATGTGTTCAGCGACATGAAGGATCTGGTTCTGCAGGACATCGACCGTTACTTCAGCTCGTCAGACTGCAGACAGTTTAACCGCTCCGAGTCTCTCCGGTCAGTCAAACGCTTCGGCTTCACACGTTCGTTTTTTTTTCTTCAGACAGTCGATTTCTTCTCTGACCCTCCTCCTTCTCTTCCTCTTCCTCTTCCTCATCCTCAGGCTGGCGGACGAGCTGAGAGGTTGGGTTCACCGACACCAGATCGACCGCAAGAAGTCTGGAGGGAAACCGAAGATCGCCAAGAAGGCAAAGATCGCCCAGGTGGAGACTCATCTTCATCCTCCTGTTAATACTGACGTCGTTTCTTCTTCTCTCTTCATAAAGCCTGTTTTTATTTTATAATATAACATAGTTCCTTATGGCTTGACTTTCTTGTACAATTTTTATACAAAATGTGTTGAATGCAGTAACTGTTTATTGTGTCCGTTGGAGATAAACTGATCAGATTAATTTCATATTAACTGATTTGTTTTTGACTTGATGCAGAAAGCTCAGCTGAGGAAGACGAACATCTCCAGATATCTGCCGATCCAGGCGCACCGCTCCATAGAAAGGTGATTATTACACAAAGCAACCAGAAAAAAACAATAAACTACTGCTAAAAGATATTAGTTAATTTCTGTTGTAACTTCTTACAGCGGCAACGAGAGAGAGAGAAAGTTTCATCTTCAGGTGCAGTTATGTAATCGAAAAACCAGTGAAAAGTGAAGCAGCGTGTTTCTTTCAGCTGGATGAAACAAAAAACAGAGTCATGAATGTCAAAAAAACAAAACAGGAATAATTTATAAATCAATAATTATTTAGAAGGTTTGTTGAAAAGGATGAAAAGAAAAACATTTTATCAAACCACAAACTTGCATATTTTGAAAACGTTAATATCATATTGTAAGAATTTCCTGAAATAGACGAGCTGATGAGGAGCAAAGATTTGAGCTGACAGATTTCGTGAAGAGTAAAAGTCATACTAGTGACATGTTTTTATTTAAGAGTCATTTTACATTATATCTGAAATGTTCTGGTCTCTCAGATGTGATGATTTAATGACAGCAAACAAGATGTGAAGATGTCACCTTTGACTTTAGGAAACTGTAACACTTTATGAAATTTAAGACAAAATGATAAATTGTTATAATAATCACTAGTTGCAGCTCTATTCAGACGTGGTGGTGCTGGTTTTAAGCGTTCGGTCTGAGCGTGACTGTGAACCTGACGTCTCCGTGTCTGTTTGCAGTCAGCTGCAGGTGCTCGCTGGTCCTGAGGTCACGTACAGCGACTTCCTGGATGCCATCGACCGCAGAGAGGACACCTTCTACGTCGTCTCTTTCAGACGGGTATGACAACACGAGAAGTGACTCAACAGCTCGATCCGGACAAACCAGAAAAACTCTGCAACGCTTCAACACCAACTGATCCTCCTGAGATGCAAAAAAACAAAAAAAAAAAACCTTACAGTTAAAATGTGTTTATCTGACAGTATTCCTCATTTGATTAACTTGTTTTTTTTTTCGTTGTCTTAGTCATAAAAAACTGTTTTCACACTTTGTGATCATTTCTAAAATCATTTGCATATTAAGACAGGATTCTTCAAAGTGGAAGAAAAGGTGGAACATGAGTTTTTCTCGGTTTTGCTGTTTTTATTTTCTACATTCAGCTCAATAAACAACAGATATGATTTATTTAAAAGCTCCCAGATGACAATAATTTCAACATGAGAACAGCAAGTTGAGGTGTCAGTGTGGGGAAAACAGCAAACACCTTTGACGTGTCACATTCAGTCAGACTGAAGTTTGAAGAAGACGACAAAGAAGTTACCCTGTAAAACACGTTGAAGGGATCTCAAAGATCTAAAAGTTAACAGCCAGAAGCAGAAGTATATCCTCATATCAAGCTCAAAATGAAAAAAACAAGTGATCCACAGTGCGATGAGTAGTACACATACACACAAGACAAGACTGTCCTGTTTAATATTCCATCATAATAAAACCAGAATGTCTCCTCTGTTTCTCCAAACAGGACCACCTGTTGTTACCAGCCATCAGCCACAATAAGACCAGCCGACCCAAAATGTCTCTGGTCATGCCGGCCATGTCTGTTAACGGTGAGTCTGACGACACATCTGCTCTGTAAATCACTTCTCCTGTGTTTCCTTTTAAGAAAAACATCACTGATGTGTTCTGTCGGTCACACTGAGCCTGATTGCATCCTGCTACACAACACAAGAGCCACAGACTCTGAACAACAACCCACGTTAGCTTCCTGCTAAAGTCTCCTTCTTATCTAACTTATAAACATGAACGCACATCTTGTCCTGCAGCTCAGCTTGTTGAAGAGTCACCTAACAAATATTCACCGGGGAAAAGTGCACCGTTAACATCAGTTAGCAGCTAGATAGCTAATTAGCTAATTAGCTGCTCAGCTGCATCACATTGAACAGCCTGTAAACACTCCTGCAGACGTCACTTCGGACACGTTAGTGTTGGTTTTGTTGTTGCTCTGTAAAATCCCTGTAGCAACCCACCATCTGAAAAACAAATCAAGGCCTTGAAAGTTTTTGAAAGCAGACATAAATAGACATGGTTCATTGAAAGTGCTTGAATTTTTATATTTTGTGTTAGAATAGAATATTGCTTTGCTGTGATGTGTTAAAGGAAAGATACCTTAGATAGTCTTTATTGTAACAGTAATTAACCTTGATCTGTGTCTCAAACTATGCCGTGTTGGGTCCTTGAATTTGAGGGAACTGGGTCTGGAAAGTCCTTGAAAAGTCCTTGAAAGTGATGTTTAAGAAGGTATTTTCCTCTTGTTGTCCGCAGAGAGTCTCTATAATTCCTCTCAGGGCTACGAGATGATGATGCAGGTCGACTGCGAGGTCATGGACACCCGCATCGTCCCCATCAAGTCCTCCGCCGTCCCCCCGTCCCTCCGTGACCCGCCTCCGCCTCCCCCCTCCGCCCACCACAACCCCCACCATCACCACGGCAACCACACCTCACTCCGAGGACGTCACCAGCATCACCCCTCCTCGTCGTCCTCCTCCTCATCGTCATCGTCTCAGCGGCAACCTTTACCTGTCCGACGACGGCCAGCGGAATATCTCATCAGCCAATCGGAAGGGGTCTGATTAGCCGTCGCCGTGGCGATCACAGCAGATGATGGGTAGAGAAGAGGCAGGCAGGCGGTTTTGGGAAGAAGAGGTGACAGTTAAAGGTTTGAGGCTTGGAACAAAGTCCAAGACGAACATTTAAACCTTGAGACACATTTCTTTAATAATAATCTCATCATCTTTACATCAGGTAACATTTCTCCTCTGGCTTATACACGTCGCTTCGTCCTGCAAAAGTTGAGTTTCCTGTAGTTTGTGGAAAGTGAAAATTCAGGAAAACCTCCATGAAACACATATGAAAAGGATTTTAATCAGTAATTGAAGCAGTTACTGTTTAAAACCTCAAGAGAGGGTTGAAAAGATTTTTAAAAAAAAAGCCTCTTTAGAAGAAAATATCCTAATATATAAAAATAGATCCCTAAAAATGAAAGTTGGATGCAGACACGGCAGCACACTGCACTTAGAAACGGTGCTGCGTTTTAATATTTAATTGTGAAAATGTGCCGTTTGAATGAAGTGCGGAGCGGTCAGCGCGGCGTTCGTAGGTGAAGCTCAGAGACGATGAGCTGAAAGTTTGTTTCATCGGTTTGTTTCGGTTTTAACTCCTAAATGAACCGTTGCTCTTCGTCCGGCGGCGCTGCAGAGCTGCACAGTTACAGCTGCAACTAGAATCTTTAAAGTAGATCTGCAACTTACCGTTATTTTCATTATTGATAATCTATCTATAAAACATCAGAAGATAATGAAATATGATGATTACAATATCTAAATGGAGCCAAAACCATAAAATAGTCAAGTTCCAATCATAAAAGACAAAGAAAAGCAGCAAATGTTCTCATTTAAGAACAAACAACCATCAATATTTTGGTATTTTTTGCTTAAAAAACAACTTAAACACTGAATCAATGATCAAAATAGTTGCATTTTCTGTGGATGGATTATTAATGAATCGTTGCAGCTCTACTCTAAAGATTAACAGGATCGATGTCTTTTGCAATTTTCTATCTACACAATCAGCACTGTGTCTGTTCTCAGACATTCAGATCAGCAATAAAACCGTTTATTAATATTAACGTGAAGTCCTGACGCGGATGAAACGGTCGCGACTGTGCAGCTGCAGCAGGACGAAGCGCTGACGGCCTCACGCTCAGTCCCGGTCTCTGTGGAGTTTGTATATTTGTTGTGTTGTCGTCGTTACTCTCGGTTATAATCAGACTACATGTAGAGAAGAAAAAGAAGAGAAACATGCGGTCGTGGACGTTTGATGTCGGCGCTGACGGCTGCTGCGTGAAGCAGGATCCTGTCAGCTGTGAAACGTGGCTGCTTTCAGCGAGTTGAAGAATCAGATATTTACAACTAAAGCTGTTTTTTCAGTGAGGAAACACTGCGGTGTGTAATCAGGATATTATTTTCATTATAAATATCGTCTATAAAATGTTAGAAAATAGTGAGAAAAAGGTCCAACATGACATCTTTAAGTGTCTTGTTCTGATCTACATCGTTAAGTCTATAACAGGTACATCAAGGTCCAAGATGACGTTTTGTCCACAACTCAAAGATCTTCAGTTTACTGTCATAGAGACGAAAGAAACCAGAAAATATTCACGTTTAAGAAGCTGAATCAGACAATTCATGACTTTTTTTTTTTCTTTAAAAAATGACTCAGAAATCAATAAAATAGTTGCTGATTAATCGAGTTATTGTTGTTCAGTTTATTATCATGTGCGACAAATAAAAGCTTCACATTTGAGAAGCTACTAAAACGATCATTCCACTATCAAACGATCAGCTGATTAATCGATCGATCGCTGCAGCTCTACGTTTTCCAAATAAAACAAAAAACCACTTCAGACGTCCTGCTTCACGTGGCCTCCGTCAGATTTCTCATGTTTCCCTTTTTTGTTTTTGTTTTTGTTTTTTTTTTAACAGAGAATCATGTTTGTGTTGAACGGAGGATTTTATTTAATAGCTGTAAATATCAATGTTCACTGTGTAGATATTTTGTTTATTTTTGTCACCTTTTTTTAAAAAATTTTTTTTTATCTTTTATGTCTTTTTCACAACAAAAAGTAAAACAACAAAAAAAAAAAAAGATGATGTGTGTTCCTGGAATAATGAAACAAACAGGCTGATGGTGAATTTTTATATTTTCTGTCCGTGTTCAGTTCAGTGGACCAACCTTCACTCACAGTTTAAACTCAGGATCTTCTGTCCTGATACAAAATATTTATGGAAATATATTAAAACACTGATTTTTTTTTTTTTTTATTGTACAGAATCATCTTGTAGGAAACTTCAGTTCCTCCTTTAACTTTGTTTTCAAAATACTGAAACAGATCCAGAAAAGATATGACAACTGAATATTTCTTGGAAAAACCGTCAACCAACCAGTTTTTCTGACCAAAAAAAAAAATGCTTCTGAAGTTCTTTATTTCGTCTTTTCTTGTCTTTTGTTCTGATGCTGTTGAAACTGTTTTTCTGCCATTTATATGTTTGATCAAATCTGAATCATTTAAAACGTCACTCCTCCAACTTTATATACATGAAGATCAGTTTACTGGTCGAGGTTTGTTTTGCTCAGTGTGTGAAAACGGTTGTGATGATGTCATAGTGATGGCGGGATACTGACTGATACTTACAGATAAAAAAAATCTTGATTTAATATCAATCAACACATATCACATAACAGCTGCAGCCTTCAGACTTTTCATGAGCTAATTAATCAAAATACTGAAGTTCCTGATTAAATATGACTCTACAGAGAAGACGTCTGACTCTGTCTGAACTACAGAAACACTCTGATCGTACAGCGGTGTGTTAACAGAGCGGAGCGTCTTCTCTCACAGAAGATCTTTGGACACACAAACCGACAACAGACGAGTTTGATTTTGTCATCGAGTTACTGGCAGAGTGATTTACTGTCAGCTGATATGAGCTGTTTGTCATTTTAACCGAAGCTGAAAGTGAAACGTGAGAGTTTAGAGAATCTGAGTATTTAACAACTCAGAGTTAATCAAATAATAGAAAACATCTCTAGGACTTAAACTCCAGATATCTTGACCTCTGTTTGATTGATTTTCTTTAAAATGTGTCTCCTGTAAGTCCCCCAACATTATGAACATGCAACATCAAATAGCCGGAGAGTCCCCCTTTTTAAGATTTCAACTTTAAAATAAAAACACAAAGATTGACAATCAAAGATCTAAAACTCCACATTCATCATCATCCTCTTCTTTAGGTTTTAGCATAAAAACTACCTGGATAATTTGTTAATGAAAAGAAAGATATAAAAGATTCATTAATGAGTTTATTGGACGTATCAGCGTCAGATGTAAACAGATCTAAAATAGTCAGAATTAAACCCTACCTCTGTGGAAACTATAATAAAATATATAAATATAAAAAAATAACGACATGAATTGCTGCCTCTGCCCTTTGGCCTGAACATGTTTGTTTTTGTCTTTTTTATATTTGTGAATCTCATCGTTTTGTTTTTTATACTGATTGAATTGTTACTTTTTGTGTAAAGAAAAGAGGGAAAAAAAAAAAGAAATGTTGAAGTTAAATGTGGAAACAACTGAATCCTGATCTTATGAAACACCACTTGTTTTTTCTTGATTTAAAAAGGAACTCAGTGCAACTGTTTGTTTTTTTTTTTTATTTGTTTGTTTGTTTTTATAATAACAGCAATATTTTCTCATCTGGTCGGCGGTTCTTAACTGATGTGATTTCACTCTTTCCTCAAACTGTCAAAGTTAAAAATGACAGGAAGTTTGTTTTGTTTTGTTTTTTGTGAGGTTTGACTTTCTTCAGGTTTCTGGCTTTGCAGAAGAAGAATAACGACATTTATGTTGCATCAAGATTAATTTTTTCAGTCTTAAAATGTCTTCAGACATCTTCAGAAGAGTAAAACACAAATATTCACGTGTGAGAAGCTGAAATGGAGGAATTTTTTTTGCCATTTTAACCAAGAAAAATCGGATTATTTTCATTATTGGTTAATTGTTTTTTCTGTAAAATTATGAAAAACATCTCTGATATTAGAGAAGCTGAAACCAGAGAGTTTTTGGCATTTTTTGTTTTTTTTTTTTTTGTTTTGGTTTTTTTTTTTTAAAAAGGACAAAATAGTTGCAGATTAACTTTCTAGTTGATTGAGCTCTAATCTCTAATAGTTCCTTTAAGAAAACAGGAGACACTTAAAGAAGCAGTGTGTAGGATTTAGTGCCATCTAGTGGTGAGATTGTAGATTGCAACCAACAACAAATCCCCCCCTCCCCGCCCTCCCTACAGCCAGTGTTTGGTTTGTCCATTCTGGGCTACTGTAGAAAACATGGCGGTGCAACACGGGCCTCTGTAGATATAAAGACTCATTCTAAGGTACACTATAAGCTACACTATACACTAATTAAAACATACTCATGAATATTATATTCCATTTCTACCAGTAGATCTCCCTAAATCCTTCACACTGCTCCTTTAATAAACAAACTGAACCATCATGGAGGCAGAGTTTCAGTTTCAGAACCAGTTAAGAACCACCGACCTGATCTGAGACCAGATATCATTCACTTTGTCTTCTGCAGTGTGAAAGCATGAATCTGTGGTGACTAAAAGTAACAATGTAAATATGATGTGACCGTATGCCTTTTTGTCTTGTTTCTTTTTTTTTTTTATTTAAATGGAAAAATCATAAATATGTAAATACATCTTTCTAATTCCATCCCTCCAGATGAAACGAGGCGTTTGACCTGCTGCCTTTTATGTTTGTAGGAAATGAAGCGTTGAATTTGATAAAGATACAATAAACTGAAGCTGAGTGCTCGTTTTTATCAACTCTTTGGGTACAAAAACCTTAATGAACAATTTACTCACTTTACTCAATTTACTACCACATCTCAGAGGGAAATATTGTACTTTCTACTCCACTACATTTATTTGACAGCTTTAGTTACTTTTCAGATGAAGATTTGACACAATGGATAATATAACAAGCTTTTAAAATACAACACATTGTTAAAGATGAAACCAGTGGTTTCCAACCTTTTTGGCTTTTGACGTCTTACAAAAAGCAGTGTGTAGTCGGGGTCACATTTCACATGTCTATGAGTTGTTAACAGCTCCACCAAATAGTGATTTTTCCCTCTAAACTTCTCACATGCTTTCATTTCAATAAATGTTCAAATGATCCAATATTTCAGCAAAAATCAAAGATTAGAGAAAAAGTCCAAAAACTGAAAACAGATTTGTGTATCAGAACTTTGTTTTTTCTTCTTTCCTCTCCCATTAATCATCTCACCACCCCTCAGATTTATCTGCTGACCCTTTGGAGGGGCCCCGACCCCTAGGTTGGGAACCACTGGACTAAACTAGCTAACTGTATATAAAGTAGTGTAAACTAGCTCCACCTCCAGCAGCTACAACAGTAACATGCTGCTCTAACACTGATGCTTCACTATTAATAATCTAATGATGTCATATATATAATATATCAGTCAGAGGGACCAAACCACTACTTTTACTGCAATACTTTAACTACATCAAGCTCATAATACTTATGTACTTTTACTGTAGGAGGACTTTTCATGCAGGACTTTTACTTGTTATGGAGTATTTTTACATTGATGTATTGGTACTTTTACTGAAGTAACAGATCTGAATACTTCTTCCACCAGTTTCTGTCCTGCAGTCATCAAGGATTTACTCTGAACCAGATGAACACACCAGTAAAACTAGTTTAATAAAACTAGTTTAATAAATTTTAATATGAATTATTCTTAAGAATGAGAGTAAAAGTGAAGAATATTTCACTTATATTCATCTTTATCTTATGATAAACACCCTGAGCTCTGTTTAACCCTTCAGCTCTCTCTCAGGTGAAGCTGAAGAGTTTAACTACCGTTCACTAAAGACTTCAGACTCTCAGATTCAGCAGCTGATTGTGGAGCCGTAAAGTTTAAAAGTTTAACAGCTTGGAGCTCAGCGAGGTGGTGCAGATTCAAGTTTACAGTCGTAAGAACAGATGTTACAGATGTTGCGTTGCTGCAGGTAAACAGATCAGAGACAGAAGCTGAATTTGATTTGATTGTGTTCTTTAAAAACTTTTTGTAAAAACTTCAAAGTACTTAAATTACATCAAATATCTTTTTCTTTTTACATTTTCAAGCCAAAAACCCTTTTCATTGTCTTCCCAACAAACTGCTTTTTATTTAAAATACATTCACATAAAACTCAGGATTCATCAAAGTGATATCTGATTAATAATGATCAATTGAACCTTCTGTGAGCTCTTTCAACTGGACTGTAAGTATTTAAATTCATCTTTAAAATGTTTTATTTTGTGTTTGGTTTTTATTTGCTTATTTTTTATTAAACTGTAAATTTGCAGCAGTGAAAATGATCAAATCCATCAAAGAAACACAAATGTATTTCTCCTTAAAGAACTTTAAAGGCTTTTCTTCCAGTGTTTAGTGTTTTTATGTCTTCCTCAGTTTTAAGGTGGATTTTTCCTTCTTGTTGTTGGTTGTTTGAGCAGCCGGAGGGCGACAGAGCGCTGCAGAGAAACACTGCACATCATCCTGCTGCTGCAGCTGCAAACTGACACGTACTTCACGTTTATCAGAGAATCAATGTTTTGTAAATGTTCATCATTTAACGTATCGTCTAGTATTTTAATCTTTTATCAAATCATTTTTATCAAATAGTCTTTGGTCATTTTCTCAAGATTACACAGACAGAAAAGAGGAAAATATTTGTAACTTATGCAGAAGTCAGCAGAATGACTTTTAGAAACTTTTTTTTCATTTAATGAATATGATGTATTAATGTAAATAAAGATAATAAAGTCTGACTTTAACTGCCGTCAATCTTACATTCACACAAAATGATGATTGTAACTAAACTTCACTGCATCCGTTTGATTTTTCTGTTCTCTAACAACCACAACAGTTTGTTTTTATTCAGACTTATATTTATAATCAGTAAACAAACATGTAATAAATGGTTTATAACACACTATAATGTACTTATAAGTAGATATAAGTGTTTATTAATGTATTTGTATTACTGTATAAACAGATAATGAATGACAATATGGAAAAACACAGATACTGTACATTAATAAACACATAAAAATGTCCTCATATCTGTTTATAACTACATTATAGTTTGTTATAAACCATTTATTAAACATTCGTATACTGCTTATTAATGCTAAATAAAGGCATTTAAAGTAAAGTGTTATTGATGGTTTGAATAAAAAAAAACTTTTTGTGGTCTACAGAGAACAGAAAAATTACACAGATATAATTATCTATAATGATAAAGATATGCTTTATATGTTAAGTGTAAATTGTTCTCTGATATTCAGTGTTACACTATAATCGTAATTTTTCACTGTCTTGTTAAAGTTAATTTAAAAGAGCGTCCACAGATTTAGAATTTGACTCCTTTAACACTGTCGGACTCATGATGGACAGTTTAAGAAAAAAGGAACCAGAGAAATTGTTTTGTTTATTCCACACGTTCTTCTTCACTGTCAAAACTTGACGTCTACGTTACCCACAATGCAACTCGACAGCTAACAGTTATATCAGGGTGTGTTATGCAAGACTGACTTTATTTCAGGGAAAGGCATCAAGTTTTAATGTGCAGAGTTGGACTGTTTTAATGTCTTTGAGCAATAAACTGAAGTTCAGAGGTCACTGATCTGTAGCTGACCTCTGACCTCTGATCTTTGACCTCAGTGAAGAGGAACATCTACACACAGGGAAGTGTCACAGAGCTGCAGTGTAACCATTAAAATGTCTAATGACAAAAGAATTAACTTCAGAAATGATAAATAAACTACAGATGGGAGAATATCACACACAGCGAAGTGTTCAGTGAACTGTATCAGTCTCTGCAGTAGCTTCCAGCTGCAGCAGTCAGTTCAGTTTCTGTTCAGTCTGACTGAGGGAGGTTTTTGTACGACGCTTTTTCACTGTGTGAACACCCACTGACTGTTGATATAGTGATAACTCTGACAGTAATAAACTGCTGCATCTTCAGCCTGAACTCCACTGATGGTCAGAGTGAAGTCAGTCTTGGATCCACTGCCTGAAAAACGATCTGGAATCCCTGATACTCGCTCATTAGTGTAGCGAATGAGGAGTTTAGGAGTTTCTCCATCTTTTTGTTGGTACCACTGTAAACAGTAAGCACTGTTACAGCCCCTAACCTCACGACTGACCCTACAGCTGATGGTTGTGGATCCTCCCAGAGCAGATCTCACTGCTGCAGGCTGAGTCACTGTGACCTGGCCTCTGGACTCTGAGGATACAGAGACAAAAACATAAAGCAGCGTCATGGTTTTGATGGTTTTGATGGTTTTGTCGGCTTCATTTCAGAGGGACGGATGTTGATAGAGGAGAGGAGTTTGATTCTCTGGACTTTACCTGTGAAGCAGCAGCAGAGGAGAGTCCAGATGAGGACGGAGATCAAAGTCATGTTTTTGATGAGGAGGATTTCTGTGGCTTCTGTTGTGATGAAGGACAGCTGTCAGTCATCCAGTGTTCAACTCTCAGGACTATAAACTCTCCCAGAGCACTGGAGCATGGTGCTGCTGATGCAAAGTGGCTCTCTATGGAAATGCTCTGACTGAGGTTTTAACAAAATGCGTCAGTGTTCATGTTTATGCTGATTTCTATCAGTTAATTCACATCTTCAAATGTCTACTATCTTATCTAGAACTGTAAAGGCTGTCAGTTTCATTTTACCACAAATTTAACATCATATACGAAACATAATTATTAAGTTTGGAAATTTGTGGGGTTTTGCTTCAGTGAGTTTCCGTATAAACCAGCTGTGTTTTACAAATACATAACGCAGAGAGCCTGCCTTTAAAACACCTCTCTTATTACAATTACTGTCCCTCAGGTTTCTTCATCTGCACATTTTAAAGCTGCTGATCACACTGATATCATCATATATTGTTTTATATCACAACATTCTTTAGATACAAACATAATGGAATCACTGGTTAATTCACTGACAGACTTCATTCACGTCAGTGTTGCTCTGAGCTCAGTTTGGTCTCACAGAAAGTCACAGTACAAACCTGCTGCTACATGATAAACAGTATATGTAAGGTCTGACCATACAATTCCTTCTTCTGTAGTAACTACTTTCTTATCTCTCTATCTCTTTTCCTCATTATGGTATAATTAAAGATATAATGTGTATATTATCACATTACTGTAAGTTTGCCTGTTATGAGCTGCTGCAGTGCTGGACCAACATGGCCGCTAGGAACTATTTTTCAAAAGTATAGATCCATTTCTCGACTTGTTCCTATTCAAATTTAGACAATGAAATAGACGACATAATGCATAATGAATCTCTGGAGTGTGGGTGAAGCTTACCTGCCAAACACACATGCATAAAAAACGATTGTCATAACTACCATGAGCAAAGGGCAAAAACATTTGATTTTATTCCTCTCATCCATATACATATGTACTGATTCATACAAGGAAGTTACACCAAAACCCATTTGTTCAGACAGGCATTTGGGTAGTATGTGCCATTTTATCTTAATTTGTCCATTTTATCTGCTCTCCTTGAATATTTTATCTGGTGTCTTTGCTTTTTATTTATTCAGATTTTATTTTATTTTATTTTATTTATTTGACTGTGAAGCACTTTGTAACTGGTATTTGTGAAAGGTGCTATATAAATAAACTTTGCTTGCTTGCCGTAAGTTCTGGGAAGTTATACAGTAAATTTTTGGAAGTTACACTTTAAATCCCCAATTGTTACTCCCTTGTTTCTCGTTGTTTTGTTTTCTTCCGCTGTAACAACATTTAAGTACCAGTAAGAACCGGCAAGTATTTTAGATATACGGATTCATACAAGGAAGTTACACTGTAAATTCTGGGAAATTACACTGTAAAACGCAGGCTGTATTATAAAGTTGTACCAAAAATCTTGAGGGCGGATGAAAGAATCTAGCTCGGGGCAGTTTGCACTTCATTTAATTTTAACAGATAAAGAGTATCTGGAGCAAATTCTGCCAAGTTTACTATGTACTTTAGTTTACTAGATTGAAATGAGAGAAGACGTGAGGTAGTTTGGAAGCTTTTACAGTTGACTTTTATGAGTGAACATCATGAGATGATTATTCTATCTTGTCAGTTATGAAGTTCATCCAACTTTTTAATACAGAGAACGATGATGAGTGTGAGATGTATCATAATATAATGTCATGAAGAGGATTTAACAGCTGAGGTGATGATGGGGCAGCATGAAAGAACAGAGTGTCTCTGTTTGATAGATTTTACATTTTTGAGTCAAGATGAATCTTGAATGATTAAATATTTGTTTGACTCAGTAAGAGGTTGTTGAGGTGGGAGGTGGACTGTTTGACCTTCAGGAGGAAAACTGATAGAGACACTATGAACATCATAAATCATCTGTGTGTGTGTGTGTGTGTGTGTGTGTGTTCAGTGAACTGTATCAGTCTCTGCAGTAGCTTCCAGCTGCAGCAGTCAGTTCAGTTTCTGTTCAGTCTGACTGAGGGAGGTTTTTGTACGACGCTTTTTCACTGTGTGAACACACCCTGACTGTTGATAGAGTGGAGACTCTGACAGTAATAAACTGCTGCATCTTCAGCCTGAACTCCACTGATGGTCAGAGTGAAGTCAGTTTTTGATCCACTGCCTGAAAAACGATCTGGAATCCCTGATGCTCGAGTGGTAGCATAGTAAATGAGAAGTTTAGGAGCTTCTCCATCTTTCTGTTGGTACCAGGCTAAACAGGGGTCGGATGCAGAACTGCCACAATATCCAATAACATCCTGACTGGTCTTACAGCTGATGGTTGTGGATCCTCCCAGAGCAGAGCTCACTGCTGCAGACTGAGTCACTGTGACCTGGCCTCTGGACTCTGAGGATACAGAGACAAAAACATAAAGCAGCGTCATGGTTTTGATGGTTTTGATGGTTTTGTCGGCTTCATTTCAGAGGGACGGATGTTCATAGAGGAGAGGAGTTTGATTCTCTGGACTTTACCTGTGAAGCAGCAGCAGAGGAGAGTCCAGATGAGGACGGAGATCAAAGTCATGTTTTTGATGAGGAGGATTTCTGTGGCTTCTGTTGTGATGAAGGACAGCTGTCAGTCATCCAGTGTTCAACTCTCAGGACTATAAACTCTCCCAGAGCACTGGAGCATGGTGCTGCTGATGCAAAGTGGCTCTCTATGGAAATGCTCTGACTGACTCCAACAGGGACTTAGATTACTCTGATGATTCTGCTTAATCAATGGATCAATCAATTTGCCAAAGCATTGATTAATTATTAAAGTGTACAGCTGCTTATTTGAAGACAATATAATTCCGTTCTTAGGGTCTGAATTAAATAAAATATTCTTGATTAATTTAACATAGTGATTATATAATTTCATCTGAAGAAATCTACCAGACATTTATTTAGTGAATGTTTTATCTGGAAACATTTCATGTGTTTAACTCAATCTTCCTCTCAGAGCAATGAATTTAATGACATGTCACATCCTCATTATAACCAGTGAATACCATAATATCACTGTAGCTGATTTAACCTCATGTTGTATTAATAGGATTAATTTTGTAAGTTGGAAAAAGTATTTTAGTGCTTAAAATATTTGTCATTAGTGAAGTCTGTCTGTTTTCATAGTTCAGTAGTGATGCCTGTGTAAATGAGGAGATTAAACACAAACTGTCTCTTTAACGTTTTGGCTTCAATTTAAAAATATGGATGCTCAAATAAAAGTATTTCTGCCTTTCTGTAATGCATAATATTTACTTCTTTAACATTGATGTTTAAGTTTTTGAGTAAATTAAAGTAGTTGAAGAGTTGTTTGCTTGGAACTTATTATCTTTAGTATTGAAACCTGTCTGTTGCCATGGTTCATCAGTGATGCCTGTCTGTTGCCATGGTTACTGAGCTCAGAGAGGGAAGTGAAACACTGAAGACCAGTTTTATCCAGTCTGAGGAAGACCAACAGAACCAGCAGCCTCCTCTGCTGCAACCAACAGGGTGGAGTTTATTTTCTCTTTGCATGAACTTTCTTCATGTTGTCTCTCTGTCTCCTCCTCCAGTGGGTCGAGTCACCCCCACCCTGACGGTGCTGCCCCCCTCCAGCGAGGAGCTGCAGCAGGGGAAGGCCACGCTCGTGTGTCTGGCCAACAAGGGCTACCCCTCAGACTGGAGTCTGGCCTGGAAGGTGGACGGCAGCAGCAGCAGCAGCTTGGAGCAGAGCAGGAGCCCCGGGGTGCTGCAGAAGGACGGCCGCTACAGCTGGAGCAGCACCCTGAGGCTCCCTGCAGACCAGTGGAGGAAGGTGGTCTCTGTGACCTGTGAGGCCACCCAGGGCTCCCAGACTCCAGTCTCAGAGACACTGAGGAGAGACCAGTGTTCCCAGTCCTGACCTGACTCACTGCTACTGCTTTTACTCTGCTACTGCTCTCACTCTGATCTCTGCAACTATCTCTCTCTTTTATTTCACATGTTTCAGTAACAATATTTACTTGCTTGTTGTAATGTTTCAATATAATTTCAGTATTTCCAGACAATAAAGATCTGTTCATCAAATCACTTGTTTTCATCTTTATTATTATAAATGTGTCTTAATTATTTTCTCTTAATGGTAACAGTAATGATATTAAATCCTGATAAAAACTGAGTTATAAATGTTTCAACTGCTCTATGAAGACTTCAGAAGGAAAATGTAAGATCACATAATGTATTGATTCATATACTGTATATTAGGAAAGTATTTACACTCAAACAACACTCTTAGATATTATGTGATTAATGCTACACAGTCATGGTGGTAGTAAGTCTATAATTTGTTTTCATAGTTTACAGTAAAGTCATAATAATTGTAGAAAATGCTTTGCTGGAGTCACTTCAGATTTGTCTGTTATAATTAGTTATGGAGTAATTTTAATGAAAAGTCCTCCAATCATCTTATGTTACTGAAGTGTGTCAGTGCAAAGAGTCTAATATTTTTATTTTTTCAGATATATTAAAAGAATATATATAATCTTTTAAACAAATTCACAAAACCCTCAGAAATATGTTCTAATTCTGAAATAAAAAGCAAAATATCATCAGCATAAAGAGATATAAAATGAGTGTGATCTGACATTTTAACCCTTGACATTTTTACAAACTGCTTCTGCTGAAGAGCTGAAACACAAAGACAAATGAAAGAGATGAAAAAGGGAAAGAATTCAAGTATTAATTAATTCCATAATCAATTAAATGTTTTTTTGGTTTATATTATAAATACTTGCTGCTGGAATAAAAACACGCAAAATGACAAATATATGTCACATGACATGATTAGTAATTTTACAACACAAATGATAATAAATATTATCATGATAACATTTTGTAATTTATTTCTAAAAAAAATTTTGGATGTTTGAGTATTTATGAAAAATGGTAAGAGATCAAATAAATAAATAATAATAGTTTTAGTGTTCATGTGTTGTAGTCAGTAGATTAAACTTATTAAAGAATTTAAATCATACTTCAACAGAGGTTAGATTTGATATTCAGCCAAATGTTTCATATTCTATATTAATGAAAGCATTAAAATAAATCTTTTCTTGTTAAATACAGAATATTTAGTGTTAAAATGTTGAAAATTACATTATTAAAACCTCTGTTGTTTTTGTTTGAGTGCAGCTGTTGAGTCAGATCAGTTCCTCTTCAGCTGAGGGAGGTTTTTGTACGACGTTGTATCACTGTGTGAACGGGCTGCTGTTACCCTGCTGACAGTAATAAACTCCTGAATCTTCAGCCTGAACTCCACTGATGGTCAGAGTGTAGTCAGTCCCAGATCCACTTCCACTAAAACGATCTGAAACTCCAGGCTGACGGTTTGTAGCCCAATAAATCAGGAGTTTAGGAGCTTCTCCAGGTTTCTGAAGGTACCAGTTGAGGTAGTTACTAACATCTGAACTGGTTTTACATCTGATGGAGACAGTCTGTCCTGGAACAACAGACTGAGATCCAGGAGACTGAGTCCCAGTGATTTGTCCTGATGAACCTGGAAAACGTGAAAAAGAGGAGAAGGGTTACTGAGAGAAATCCAGCTTGGAGAAAGATGATCAACATGAAAACAGAAGAGTATCATTTCTTTAACATGGAGAATAGATGGAAGAAGGTAAATGCTGCTTGTTTCAGTGTTTCTCCATCACAGCAGAACATCATTGTGGTGAACCTGGTTGCATCCTGAAGCAAAGTTTTCACAAGAGAGTCTCACCCTGAACAAGGAGCCCCAGGGTGGCCAGCAGTAGAGTCAGTGACATCATCATTGTGCTGCCGGCGGCGTGTCAGTGGTTCTGAAAGGTCTGGACAGCCACTGATCAACACTGGCCTCTTAACGGCTGGGAGCAGAGAGGCAGGACAGATATGCAAACACACAGAGTCAGTCAACTGTAGCTGTCCTCAACATATCATGCTGTTTCCTCCTCACTGCTGGGACAACTCAACATTTACATCATCCAGGACATAAAGGAGTGAAAATCTGAGAGACAGAATTTCATTAAGCAGTTAGAAAGACTGATGTGAAATGTGTAACGGAAGAATTTTGAGGCTAATTTCACAGAATTGTTTTCAGTTTTTTTTAAACATGGTTGATATTTTGTTTTTCTCAAGTGCAGAATGTGCAACTAGTGATGTGAAAGGCCTCAAATCCAGAATTTTACAGATATATGGAGGTGTTTCTTCATTAAATGTGTTTGATTTCTTAAATGTGTATTCTATTGAATACACATTTATTTAAGATATGTATCATTTCTTTATGTCCTTCGAGAATATAACTTCTCATCCATATTATTTTCAAACATATTGGAATGATGTGTTTGATACTCCTCTTCCTTGGTTAAACATTTTTAGATGTATTTACTCGTCATCTTGCTCTACTTATTTATGGGCCTTTCAGTTAAAAAAAAAATATAAGATGTTACCAACAAGAAAAATGCTTAAGATATGGAGAATAACTGAGGATAATATCTGTAGATTTTGTGGTGATGAGGAGGAGGATATTATGTGTTTATTTTGATATTGTCCAGTGGTTTCATCCTTTTGGCAGCAGGTGGCAAATAGGTTATCTGAACAAGCAATCCTTTTACCTTTATCCCCTCTCAATATTATTTGGGGTTATCAAGATGATAAAAACATGTTATTGAATATTATTGTGCTGTTTGGCAAGCTTTATATATTTGATTCTCCAAAAAAGCTGGTTTTGAGTTCCTTCATATTACAAACGTATTGCAAATTAAAACATTAATATTCGCAGGAAAAGATCATTATTAAATAATAATATTTTATTATTAAAGGCAGAGCAAAAAGCTCAGACATAAATAAATGGGAGATCTTGGCAATATCAAAAACTTGGGATACAGAACTATGATTATTCTTTGTTATCATGAATTAACATTATCTCTTTTTTATTTAGTTCCTTCTATAAAATTATGTGTTTAATTTAAATTGCTGTATAAGTGAATTTTTTTGAACCACAATCACATATAGTGCTTGACATGTATGAACATATATGTATGTTTGTATGTGTGCATATATATGTATATATGTGATATGTCTGTTGTTTTTGTTTGTGTTTGTGATGTAAGTTATGTTTTTGTTTATGTGTGTGAGTATTGAATATGTGTTTTATGTTTGTGTAAAATAAAACAAGAAAAAAAAAGATCTATTGCAAATTTAAAAATAGGAGTGAGAATAGTCAGAACACTTCTTATAACTTCTGATCTGATTAGTAACTGAAAGAAGGAAAAATTAGGATTTTATGATGTTTGGTTGGATGTCATCAGCATACAAGCTGATCTTTTTAATGGTGTGAATGAAATGATGTCTGAGATGCCAGCCCGTTCTCACTCCCAACTCGTCACATATTGAAGCTTGGTCAGGACCCTGTACTGTCACATTTTAACGCACTGGGTACCCCTTTAGCGTCATTTTTCAACATGCAGGGTAGTCCGATAGACTTCTGTTGAACTCCCACAACGTCTGAAATAGACGCCATGAGACCGATGACGTCTATATAAGGTGACAAATTTCAGCCTGGTCGCCAGAATAAAATGTTGGCATTATATGTTTGTGCAAACCACAGATACGTTGAATATCTACATTTCAACACCTGTAATATGGAGCATATTAACATTTCAACAATACGTTTCATATCAACATTTCTGAAGTGACGTACTTCACATGACATCTATATGAGCTGACTTTCTTATTAGGAGGTGGAGGGGTTGTAACATTGTTGGCAGAAAGTTGGAAATCATCACAGAGCACGGTTCCTTGCCGGTTTTATTTTATTTTTATTTTAACCCAAATCATGATCTTTCCCTAACCCAGTGGGTTTTGTGCCTAAACCTCACCAGACCTTAACCACCGTGTTGTCACACCATAAAATATAATTATTTTTTAACAGTGACTGCTGTGATACTGCACGTTGAAAAATGATGCTAAAGGGGTACCCAGTGCATTAAAAAGTGAGGCTACGGGGTCCTGACCAAGCTTCCATATGTGACCAGTTGGGAGTGAGAACGTGTTGGAGATGCTGATGCATTTCCTAACGGAAGAAACCAGGAGTCCAAAAAAATCTAAAGAGGAGAAGAGAAACAAGTCCTCTATGTCTAATAAACATTTGTAATTATATTTGTGTTGATATATATTTACATTTATGATGAAAGATAGTGAACGATCTGCATATACTTGTCAAAGAACTACTGGTGTGTGTGTGTGTGTGTGCGTGTGCGTGTGTGTGTGTGTGTGTGTGTGTGTTCAGTGAACTGTATCAGTCTCTGCAGTAGCTTCCAGCTGCAGCAGTCAGTTCAGTTTCTGTTCAGTCTGACTGAGGGAGGTTTTTGTACGACGCTTTTTCACTGTGTGAACACATACTGACTGTAGTGATAACTCTGACAGTAATAAACTGCTGCATCTTCAGCCTGAACTCCACTGATGGTCAGAGTGAAGTCAGTCCCAGATCCACTTCCACTAAAACGATCTGAAACTCCAGGCTGAAGGCTTGTAGCTCCGTAAATCAGGAGTTTAGGAGCTTCTCCAGGTTTCTGAAGGTACCAGTGGAGGGCGCTACTAACATCTGTACTGGTTTTACATCTGATGGAGACAGTCTGTCCTGGAACAACAGACTGAGATCCAGGAGACTGAGTCACAGTGACTTGTCCTGATGAACCTGGAAAACATGAAAAAGAGGAGAAGGGTTATTGAGACAAATCCAGCTTGGAGAAAGATGATCAACATGAAAACAGAAGAGTATCATTTCTTTAACATGGAGAATAGATGGAAGAAGGTAAATGCTGCTTGTTTCAGTGTTTCTCCATCACAGCAGAACATCATTGTGATGAACCTGGTTGCATCCTGAAGCAAAGTTTTCACAAGAGAGTCTCACCCTGAACAAGGAGCCCCAGGGTGGCCAGCAGTAGAGTCAGTGACATCATCATTGTGCTGCCGGTGTGTCAGTGGCTCTGAAAGGTCTGGACAGCCACTGATCAACACTGGCCTCTTAACGGCTGGGAGCAGAGAGGCAGGACAGATATGCAAACACACAGAGTCAGTCAACTGTAGCTGTCCTCAACATATCATGCTGTTTCCTCCTCACTGCTGGGACAACTCAACATTTACATCATCCTCATGTAGATTAAAAAACTAAAGATGTTGTCATTTGTCATCCTCAACAATCAAATCCTAACAGCAAATGATCTTTTATGTGAAATAGTTTTTCTTATTTAATCAGATCAAAGTCATGAAGGAAGCAGAAAAACATTTTTACAGCATCAAATACAATACAGGCAATAAAAAAATAAAAAGGAGCAAAGAAAACTGTCACTCATTGCACTAAAAATCATATATAATATACAGTTAAATTGCACATTGTACAGATATTTTAACTTTAAAGAATGGAGCTTAGCATAAGTTCAAGCAGGAAGACTATCTACTACTCATTCATTCATTCTCATTCCTCTCTCTCTCTCTCTCCCACTGCTTCTCCTGCTCTCGTATCAGTTGTTCATGGACGTTACTCTCAGTTAACAAATCAGATTCTGCCAGTATTTCTATCAGACTATCATGTCTTAGCTGCCAAACTTTAAATCTGATCTTCTCTCTGTCGTTGTCAGCTGACATTTCAGTGTGAATCGCTGTGACCTTCCTCCACCCTGTTCACCTCCACTTCATCACGTCAGCACACAAGATCACCAGAAGCAGCTCCTCTTCTCATCATCCAGATCTCAATATTCCCATATTCATCACCACCACCAGTGTCTAGACTCCATCAACGGGATATCCTATTCTACTCACGCCTTAACTAACCCTTTATAAATGACATCACAATGGGGTCTAATCACCAAAGACTTTTCACATTATGCATGTTCAATAAAATCATTGTCACTTAAAAAATTGAAGTCTCTCATGATTGAAATATTTTTAAGCAGATAACTGCATTTAACATCAATCCCACTCCCACTAAAATGATCTGAAGCTCCAGATGTAAGGCTTGTAGCTCCATAAATCAGGAGTTTAGGATCTCCTCCAGATTTCTGAAGGTATCACTGCAGGTAGTAGGGATGTGCAGAGAGTCCAGTATTTGTATTTGTATCTTTATTTGTTGAGGCAGCAAAATTATTTCTATTTGTAATCTAATAAAAGTTGAAAGAGGCTTAAAAATCCTGTTTTTGTTTTTATTACTCTTTTAATTTTAGAAAATTAAAGTGTTACAATAACAATGTAACAATAAACTACCTTACGATGGAGGTCCCCACACCAGGTCTCGAACTGCAGTCTCCCAGATCATAGACGACTGCGCTGACTACTGAGCTAAAACTTTACTCATCACCTCATTGCAGACAGACCTCTACCTATTTATACACACAGTATTTTTATTTTCTTCCCGACAGCACAGCGTGTAACGTATAGGAGAGTACTTCAAAGGTAATTCTTGCTTTCCACTTTTCATTTATTGCCTATTTTTTACAACCTAACTTTTTTGAAAGGAGAAGGGGAACGACAGGTTATGGAGAGTCCCTTGAAAGCACTTTGCGTGTGTCAGTAGTTCAGCTTTATCTCTGGGGAACACCCCCAACTCCAGGAGTGATGTCCAAATTAGGAAATGTGCGTCATGTAGCAGGTGGATGTGACTCCCCTCGTTGAGACCTGCTGATAGACGTAACAGCGGAGCAGAGGAGAGACACTGAGACAGTGATGTAACCGACCTGCACGCTGGTATTTGACATGTTTTTTTTCTTCTCAAAAACAAATACTGTTTAAAATATTTGTATGGAACAAATATTCGTAAAAAAACACAAGAAAAACAATATTTGTGCTTTACTGAATAACGTATTTGTATTTGGGCCCAACCCTAGCAGGTAGTCATTATATGATCTGACTTCACATGCACTGCTGGGAAAATTCACTGGTCAAATGTCTACATTGTATTTAAATGAATGAACTATAATCACATTATTTTCTTTTAGTGATTTTTGTATTGGGTTGAATACACTGTAATTAATTTGTAGCTGATACATCAGATTTTTACGTTGCACATACTGTAAATAATTGAAGTTTAAAAATCTTCAAGGGGAATGAAAGAATCTAGCTCGGGGCAGTTTGCACTTCATTTAATTTTAACAGATGAAGAGTATCTGGAGCAAATTCTGCCAAGTTTACTATGTACTTTAGTTTACTAGATTGAAATGAGAGAAGACGTGAGGTAGTTTGGAAGCTTTTACAGTTGACTTTTATGAGTGAACATCATGAGATGATTATTCTATCTTGTCAGTTATGAAGTTCATACAACTTTTTTATACAGAGAACGATGATGAGTGTGAGATGTGTCATAACATAATGTGATGAAGAGGATTTAACAGCTGAGGTGATGATGGGGCAGCATGAAAGAACAGAATGTCTCTGTTTGATAGATTTTACATTTTTGAGTCAAGATGAAACTTGAATGATTAAATATTTGTTTGACTCAGTAAGAGGTTGTTGAGGTGGGAGGTGGACTGTTTGACCTTCAGGAGGAAAACTGATAGAGACACTATGAACATCATAAATCATCTGTGTGTGTGTGTGTGTGTGTGTGTGTGTGTGTGTGTGTGTGTGTGTGTGTGTGTGTTCAGTGAACTGTATCAGTCTCTGCAGTAGCTTCCAGCTGCAGCAGTCAGTTCAGTTTCTGTTCAGTCTGACTGAAGGAGGTTTTTGTACGACGCTTTTTCACTGTGTGAACACATACTGACTGTTGATATAGTGATAACTCTGACAGTAATAAACTGCTGCATCTTCAGCCTGAACTCCACTGATGGTCAGAGTGAAGTCAGTTTTTGATCCACTGCCTGAAAAACGGTCTGGAATCCCTGATTCTGGAGTGGTAGCACCGTAAATGAGGAGTTTAGGAGCTTCTCCGTCTTTTTGTTGGTACCAGGCAAAACAGGGGTCGGATGCAGAACTGCCACAATCTTCATCAACCTCACGACTGACCCTACAGCTGATGGTTGTGGATCCTCCCAGAGCAGATCTCACTGCTGCAGACTGAGTCACTGTGATCTGGCCTCTGGACTCTGAGGATACAGAGACAAAAACATAAAGCAGCGTCATGGTTTTGATGGTTTTGATGGTTTTGCCGGCTTCATTTCAAAGAGACGGATGTTCATAGAGGAGAGGAGTTTGATTCTCTGGACTTTACCTGTGAAGCAGCAGCAGAGGAGAGTCCAGATGAGGACGGAGATCAAAGTCATGTTTTTGATGAGGAGGATTTCTGTGGCTTCTGTTGTGATGAAGGACAGCTGTCAGTCATCCAGTGTTCAACTCTCAGGACTATAAACTCTCCCAGAGCACTGGAGCATGGTGCTGCTGATGCAAAGTGGCTCTCTATGGAAATGCTCTGACTAATTAACATAATCATCACATTCTCAAGTGATATTTTTTTAATGCTTGCAGTAATGCTGATCATTTTTGTATGTATGAACAATAAAGAAACTTGCAATAATGCTGATATTCTCTTTATGTTAAATTATTTAAAACATAGTCATCTAATCATATGTGTCCAAGGCAACATATAATTTAAAGAATGACTGCTGTCACATGTTACTGTGTTCAGTGAATCTACAGACACTGAGTTTGTCTCTGGGTATATTCACGGGGATTTTATCATTTTTTTGTCACCATTTTACACATAAATGTTTTTTTTAAAACCTGTCAAAGTAAAGGATGAAAGGAGAACATTTTAACAGAAGTATTGAGTCTGTTCTACATGGTGTCTTTCACATCTGTCCAGCTGTGTACTACTAGAGGAGACATGGATTACTCTGATCATGCTGTTTGATCAATGGATCGATCAACTTTCAGAGTATTGGTATGGATGTGTTTATATTCATTTTGATGTGATTTGGGCTTTTTTTAGGATGTAATTTCTTCCATCTAAATGTATTACCACAAAATACATCACACCAATTAAATTTAAAATGGATATGGATCAATCAAGTTATGAGGTTAATGTACAGAATGTTTTTATGGTTTCAGCTTCCTCTCACTGAAAGAAAGTTATTTTACAATGTTTCATATTTATTTCAATATATTTCTACAGAAATGAAAATCAAATTCACTTAACAGTAAAATATAGAAAATATAATGACACTCAGTTGATGTCAGAGAGCCATGTCTCTCTACAGTGAGAGGTTTTTGGTGGAGGAACCAGACTGGATGTTGGACATATGTTTCTCTGTTAATATTACATATAATTTTCCATGTAATACATAAATGTGTTTTTGTGTGTTTAAATAACCTTTGCCTTGACTTATATGAAAGATCTTCTGTTTTAATTTTAACACTTTGGTCATTTAGTTTAACTCAGACCACCTTCAATGAACTGGTCTTTACACATTATTGTCAAACTGAAATGTGAACAGCTTGAAATGAAGACAAGATAAAAGAAAAATAAATATAATTTTAAAATGATTACCAAATTTACTTTTACATTTTGCATTTAATAGTTAACTATTATTAAGTTAATTTGAAATCAATTTCAACAATGTACATTAAAAATAAAAATGTTTTCATATCTCTGATCCACTTACTGTAATTAGTTTCTTACTGTAAGATAATACTTAGTGTGATTGATATTTTTTGGTGGTGGGAGCTGTGATTATGAAAGATTCTGATGCTGATCTGTGTCTTCATAATTTCTCTTAAGGGGACATATTTGAGATAGATGTGATCCAGTAGGAGGCTGAGGTCAAAGGTCATGACCAAGACATTTCTTACCAGTCAGGTCAAACCGTAACAGGCTAAGAATGAATGATGAGAAGCTGTGATGAAGAACTTTGTTGATTTCCACAAAGACAATCATTGTCCAGAAACCGTTTTACTTAAAAGGTTTTTACATATTTTCATTTATCTTAAAAGCTACGATGTGCGAGTTGTTTAATCCATTTAATGAAATGTGTGTGTGTACGTGCGTGTGTGTGTGTGTGTGTTTGTGTGTGTGTGTGTGTTCAGTGAACTGTATCAGTCTCTGCAGTAGCTTCCAGCTGCAGCAGTCAGTTCAGTTTCTGTTCAGTCTGACTGAGGGAGGTTTTTGTACGACGATTTTTCACTGTGTGAACACAGCCTGACTGTTGATAGAGTGATAACTCTGACAGTAATAAACTCCTAAATCTTCAGCCTGAACTCCACTGATGGTCAGAGTGAAGTCAACTCCATTCCCTGCTCCACTTCCACTGAATCTGGAGGAGATTCCTGTAAATCTGTCCGATGTTCGGTAGATCAGAAGTTTAGGAGCTTCTCCAGTTTTCTGATGGTACCAGGACAGAAAGTATTGTGAACCAGAGTATTGAGCAACTTGTCTATTAGCTTTACAGTCAATAGAGACAGTTTGACCAAGCTGCAGTGATTTGGCTGCTGGCTGAGTCAAGACAACATTTTGTCCAACAGACCCTGAGGAGAGAGAAGAAACACTGGACATGAGATGGTGAAACTCAGCTACACTCCAAATGATTTTCACATGACAGAAAAATGATTTTCCTCACCCTGAGTGAAGCAGAGGAGAGTCCAGATGAGGACGGAGATCAAAGTCATGTTTTTGATGAGGAGGATTTCTGTGGCTTCTGTTGTGATGAAGGACAGCTGTCAGTCATCCAGTGTTCAACTCTCAGGACTATAAACTCTCCCAGAGCACTGGAGCATGGTGCTGCTGATGCAAAGTGGCTCTCTATGGAAATGCTCTGACTGACTCCAACAGGGACTTGGATTACTCTGATGATGCTGCTTAATCAATGGATCAATCAATTTTGCAGAATATTGATTAACTATGTGTCAGTGATCATTTTATGTGTTTCATTTATGTTCTGTGAACAGATTGTCTTCAGAAATGTCTGTTTTGATTCATTTTACATCTACAACACTCAGTTTTAATTCAAGACATAATTTAAAATACAGTAAACATGAAACAAAATGATTAATTTTAGAATAAAAATATAAATTATTGGCCTACTGTTATATATTTTCATATCATCCGGCTGTGTTTCACAGACTGAGACTGTTTTTGTAGAGTTTGTTGTGTTCAAAGTCAGAGAGCCGTGTCTCTCTACAGTGAGAGGTTTTTGTACGACGACTCAGTCAGTTTGTATCACTGTGGAGGACTTTTGGTGGAGGAACCAGACTGGATGTTGGAAGTAAGTTAAACTTTTAAAGTATTTTATTAAATCCCGAGTGATATTTAGGTTTTTGCACATATGTTTTCTCTAGAAATTGAAACTTCTGATTTCACTTCTAATTTTTGACCAACAGTTGTCCACCAGCAACAAAAATAAGAGTTTTGCGTTTGAAATTTAAATGATGAATCAATATATTCTAAGTGTTTGGTCCACAGTAGAAATCATGTAATGTTTTAGATTCAGGCTGAAATTTGAGGACTTGTAGTTTTAGTTTAATGTGACAAAGTCAGAGAGCCGTGTCTCTCTACAGTGAGAGGTTTTTGTACGACGACTCAGTCAGTTTGTATCACTGTGGTTGACTTTTGGTGGAGGAACCAGACTGGATGTTGGAAGTAAGTTTCTGCTCAAATATTAAATATCGAATCATCAGTTAAGTTTATAATTTCTGTGTCTGAACATTTGTAGTAGATATAAGTTTCCACTGAGCTGATCTAAAACACTTTAAAGTCTCAATTTTATTGTTCATTTCTCCTCTTTAACCTTGAAATTGAACTCAAAGTAGCTTTACTGAACTTTTCTTTACATGTTCCAGTTAGTTTGTTAAATGTGAACAGCAGAAAGATTAAAGAACAACAATCCTACTTTAAACATGTTTTTAAATTTTAATCTTTAATCTCCAATTTGAGTGAATGTTGAGTTAAATTTATTCTGAACAGTGTGGGTGATGATAAAAAAAATGCTGCACATCTCTCATCATTTAAAATGACAGAAATTGTCTTTTAACCTCAGTTTGAAATATTTCTTTGTTCTTAAAGATATTTGTTTCTTTAATATGTCTCAACATTTTGTGTATATTACGGCTGTCTGTTAGTTTTTGCTCATAATGTCCTTTAACACTGAATCTGATTAACTGTTGCTCTTTTGATAGTTTTGAAAGTAAATAATTGGTATAAATTGAAACTAAATCAGCATCTGAGAGATATATTCAAACTTTATGTCCTTATTTTCAGTAAATAGTGTAAAATAAAATGCAGTAAAGAGTCATATGAGGACTCTTTCTGTGCTGATCTGCATGAGAGGTTTCTTAAAGGGAAGTGAAACAATGTGTGAGTGAGTGACTGGTGGAGCAGAAAAAACATCTGACAGAAACTCCTTAAAGGGGAAAATCCACTCTCACACAGTAAAGGTGTCCAAGTGTCTGGTGTTCGACTGACAGCTGTGTGGTCCCTGTCCTCTAATGTGATTGGTGTCTCCTAGGTGATGTCCGTCCCACCCTGACGGTGCTGCCCCCCTCCAGCGAGGAGCTGCAGCAGGGGAAGGCCACGCTCATGTGTCTGGCCAACGATGGCTTCCCCTCAGACTGGAGTCTGGCCTGGAAGGTGGACGGCAGCAGCAGCAGCAGCTTGGAGCAGAGCAGGAGCCCCGGGGTGCTGCAGAAGGACGGCCGCTACAGCTGGAGCAGCACCCTGAGGCTCCCTGCAGACCAGTGGAGGAAGGTGGTGTCTGTGACCTGTGAGGCCACCCAGGGCTCCCAGACTCCAGTCTCAGAGACACTGAGGAAAGACCAGTGTTCCCAGTCCTGACCTGACTCACTGCTACTGCTTTTACTCTGCTACTGCTCTCACTCTGATCTCTGCAACTATCTCTCTCTTTTATTTCACATGTTTCAGTAACAATATTTACTTGCTTGTTGTAATGTTTCAGTATAATTTCAGTATTTCCAGACAATAAAGATCTGTTCATCAAATCACTTGTTTTCATCTTTATTATTATAAAAGTGTCATAATTATTTTCTCTTAATCGTAACAGTAATGATATTCAATCCTGATAAAAACTGAGTTATAAATGTTTCAACTGCTCTATGAAGACTTCAGAAGGAAAATGTAAGATCACATAATGTATTGATTCATATACTGTATATTAGGAAAGTATTTACACTCAAACAACACTCTTAGATATTATGTGATCAATGCTACACAGTCATGGTGGTAGTAAGTCCATAATTATTTTCATAGTTTACAGTAAAGTCATAATAATTGTAGAAAATGCTTTGCTGGAGTCACGTCAGATTAGTCAGTAATAATTAGTAATTGAGTAATTTTAATGAAAAATCCTCCAATCATCTTATGTTACTGAAGTGTGTCAGTGCAAAGAGTCTAATATTTTTATTTTTTCAGATGTATTAAAAGCATATACATAATCTATTAAACAAATTCACAAAACCTCAGAAATATGTTCTAATTCTGAAATAAAAAGAAAAATATCATCAGCATAAAGAGATATAAAATGAGTGTGATCTGACATTTTAACCCTGGACATTTTTACAAACTGCTTCTGCTGAAGAGCTGAAACGCAAAGACAAATGAAAGAGATGAAAAAGGGAAAGAATTCAAGTTTTAATTAATTACGTAATCAATTAAATGTTTTTTGGTTTATATTATATATATATATATATATATATATAGAGAGAGAGATATAATGATAACATTTTGTAATTTATTTCTAAATAAATGTATGTTTGAGTATCTGTAAAAATAGTTAGAGAATGAAATAAATAAATAATAATAGTTTTAGTGTTCATGTGTTGTAGTCAGTAGATTAAACTTATTAAAGAATTGAAATCATACTATTTTTATTTTTCAGATGCATAATCTTTTAAACAAATTCACAAAACCCTCAGAAATATGTTCTAATTCTGAAATAAAAAGCAAAATATCATCAGCATAAAGAGATATAAAATGAGTGTGATCTGACATTTTAACCCTGGACATTTTTATAAACTGCTTCTGCTGAAGAGCTGAGAAAGAAAAATAAATGAAAGAGATGAAAATGGGAAAGAATTCAAGTATTAATTAATTGCATAATCAATTTAATGTTTTTTGGTTTATATTATAAGTACTTGCTGCTGGAATAAAAACATGCAAAATGACAAATATATGTCACATGACATGATTAGTAATTTTACAACACAAATAATAATAAATATTATCATGATAACATTTTGTAATTTATTTCTAAAAGAAATGCATGTTTGAGTATTAATGAAAAATAGTAAGAGATGAAATAAATAAATAATAATAGTTTTAGTGTTCATGTGTTGTAGTCAGTAGATTAAACTTATTAAAGAATTGAAATCATACTTCAACAGAGGTTAGATTTGATGTTCAGCCAAATGTTTCATATTCTGTATTAATGAAAGTATTTAAAATAAATCTTTTTTTTGTTAAATACAAAATGTTTAGTGTTAAAATGTTCAAATGAAATTATTAAAACCTCTGTTGTTTTTGTTTGAGTGCAGCTGTTGAGTCAGATCAGTTCCTCTTCAGCTGAGGGAGGTTTTTGTACGACGTTGTATCACTGTGTGAACGAGCTGTAACCCTGCTGACAGTAATAAACTCCTGAATCTTCAGCCTGAACTCCACTGATGGTCAGAGTGTAATCAGTCCCAGATCCACTTCCACTAAAACGATCTGAAACTCCAGGCTGAAGGCTTGTAGCATAATAAATCAGGAGTTTAGGAGCTTCTCCAGGTTTCTGAAGGTACCAGCTGAGGTAGTTACTAACATCTGAACTGGTTTTACATCTGATGGAGACAGTCTGTCCTGGAACAACAGACTGAGATCCAGGAGACTGAGTCACAGTGATTTGTCCTGATGAACCTGGAAAACATGAAAAAGAGGAGAAGGGTTATTGAGACAAATCCAGCTTGGAGAAAGATGATCAACATGAAAACAGAAGAGTATCATTTCTTTAACATGGAGAATAGATGGAAGAAGGTAAATGCTGCTTGTTTCAGTGTTTCTCCATCACAGCAGAACATCATTGTGGTGAACCTGGTTGCATCCTGAAGCAAAGTTTTCACAAGAGAGTCTCACCCTGAACAAGGAGCCCCAGGGTGGCCAGCAGTAGAGTCAGTGACATCATCATTGTGCTGGCGGCGTGTCAGTGGCTCTGAAAGGTCTGGACAGCCACTGATCAACACTGGCCTCTTAACGGCTGGGAGCAGAGAGGCAGGACAGATATGCAAACACACAGAGTCAGTGAACTGTAGCTGTCCTCAACATATCATGCTGTTTCCTCCTCACTGCTGGGAGAACTCAACATTTACATCATTCCTAACATAAAGGAGTGACAATCTGAGGGAGAGAACTTCATTTGATTTCCATCAAGCAGTTAGAAAGATAATGTTAATTCTGTAATCTAATAATTTTGAGGCTTATTATAGAAAATTGTTTTCAGTTCATCAATTTGTCTATTGTGTATCTTGTTTTTTCCAAAGTACAAAATGTGAAACTACTCGTGTGAAAGTCCTCAAAATCACCACATAGATAAATAAACAGTTTATAGATACATTTAGGAGTTTTCCTCATTAAAATCTATTGAATACACTCAACATTATTATTATTGGTTTTGAACTTAACAAACCTTGAGCTGAATAATGCAACGATGTACAAAAATATAATAACATAGAAGTCATATCAGCCCGACCCTCCCTCCATCCCTCCCATTCCCACCCACCCCTTCCAGCCTGGTCGCCAAAATAAAACGTTGGCAGTTTACATTTCTGCAAACCACAGAAACGTTGAACATCTACGTTTCAACATGTGTAATACGTAGCATATTAACATTTCAACAATACGTATCATCTCAACATTTCTAAAGTGACATAGTTCACATGTGATTTATATGAGCTGATCTTTCCTATTATTAGGAGGAGGAGGGGTCGGTGGATGGTTAGTAAGTTTCTTGGCAGCAAGTTGGAAATCAGCAGAGAACACGGTTCGAGACCACCTCAAAACCAATGTCTGCTTCCAGTGTCAACCGACAAAAGCAGGAATTTTTAGTGAGATGTTAGGACATTTGCAGCCGTTTTTCTGGTGAGAAAACCGGCTTTTTTTAGTGAGACATCAGCTGTTTCTATTTTATTTTTTATTTTTATTTTAACCCAAACCATGATCTTTCCCTGACCCTAGTGGTCCTTGTACCTAAACCTAACCAGACCTTAACCACAGCGTTGTCACACCATAAAACATCATTATTCAACGGGTAGAAATGTTAATATGCTACGTTTGTAGAAATGTTGATATGATACGTATTACGCGTGTTGTAACGTATATATTCAATGTTTCTGTGGTTTGCAGAAACGTTCAATGCCAACGTTTTCTTCTGGCGATTGGGTTGCCCCTTCAGGTCCAACTCCTAACTACTTCAGGATATGTACCTATACAAAGAGAGAGGGATAAGTTACAACAGTTCAGACTATTAAGAAGAAACGAAAAAACAGTATAATTGCAGAGAGGGAATAGATGACAGCTCTTGTGTATCAGTTTAGTTAAAAGAGTGGGATAGAGCAAGAAATAAATACATAAAATATAAATTAAAAAAAGGAAACAAAAAAACTGACTCACACATGACTGTTGGATTCAATACTTATGTTGAATGTTAGAACCCCCCCCCCCCCCCAAATCTTTTGAAACTCTCCAGGCTTTCCCTTCAAGTTATACATTATCTTTTCATTTGCTAGACACGATGCTAATTCATCAGTCCATCTAGCAGATGTAGGTGGATGTTCATCTTTCCATTGCATAGCTATACATTTGTTGGCTATGATGAGGGCAATTCTAATAAATTTGAGGTTGTTTTTATTGACTTTTATCATGGAGGTATCACCCAATAGAATTATTCTTGGTTCTGTGGGGATGGTTGTTCCTATGATGTCACTTAGCTCATTAACTATAGAGATCCAGGATGTATTTAGACATGGGCAGGACCAGAACATATGTATCAGTGTTCCTGTTCCAGTTTTACATCTTGGGCAGAACTCAGAATACTGAGGTTTTATTCTGTGCAACCTGTCAGGGGTGTAGTATATTCTATGAATGAGACTGTATTGTATAATTTTATGTCTACTTTTAAAAGAGAAACACTGACTACCAATACACAGTGATTCCCATTCCACTACTTCAAAATTACACTCAAGGTCTTCTTCACATTTGCGTTTCACTCCTAACAATTCCCACCCTATGATTTGATAAATTCCTGAGTAAGTATAGGATATAAACCCTCTTACTCCTGAATACACTTTTAAGAGAGCCAGTCTGAATGTGAGATGGAGCTGGTGAAGCAAATAAGAAACTGATTCTAGGACAGACATGAAGACATCTATCAAGTCAGACGACAGGAAAAATGATTCCAACATTCATATTGATCTGTGATATCTTTGACATCAGGGAAATACTGGAGTTGTAACTATTTTATCTCAGTTTATTGAAATGTGGATTCCAAAGGATGTAGGAAGGACGATGACAGGAAGCTTGTAGACAGATTGTGTGATTGACTGGTGTAATGCTGTACTGATGTGCTGCTGAATAATAAAGGTTAAGCGTCTATATTTACACCAGTAGATGTTTGTGCTTCATCTGTTGGAGCTCAGAGGATCATAATGTAAGTTATCTGCAACTTTTCAAACAATAATCTTCATGTAGCTGCGATTCACAACCTGTAGACACCACGAGAGCTTTGATCAGTCTGCAGCTGCTTCCACATGTTCAGTGTTCTCACTGAATATCTGCTCTTCCAGTGGATCTTTTTTCTCTTCATTAATGCTGCAACAATTATATTATCCTCATCTAACAGATCCACTACTGCCAGTCCAAACTTTCTCTTCAGCAGCGTTGTTACTGCTCTGTATAACAAAGTGAATATGAGAGAAAGTAAACACAGCTAGAACAGGTAACAGGTAGAGTCTACACAGAACTGTCAATCACCTGCTGAGCTGTGGAGACACCTTGATACAGAAGATTATTTCAAGCTTTAAGGAATCTGATGTTCTCAATGTATAACTTCATATCACATTTCATATGTTTTAATAAAGGAACAAAATACCTGTTTCGCCTCTTTTTTCATTTACTTCAATGTAACTAATTTGTTTCCTTCAGTTTCTATCAGGTCATCAGTACAAAGTTGTTACTGTGTTTGTACCACTGTGAGACCAATCATGAAAAATACTGTGATTATTATCTGAGATAGATTCATATTTGTTACTACAGACATATAAATGAATTGTTTAATGGCTTTGTCTGAAAGTGTGTGTGTGTGTGTGTTCAGTGAACTCTGCAGTAGCTTCCAGCTGCAGCAGTCAGTTCAGTTTCTGTTCAGTCTGACTGAGGGAGGTTTTTGTACGACGCTTTTTCACTGTGTGAACACATTCTGACTGTTGATATAGTGAAAACTCTGACAGTAATAAACTGCTGCATCTTCAGCCTGAACTCCACTGATCGTCAGAGTGAAGTCAGAGTTTGATCCACTGCCTGAAAAACGATCTGGAATTCCTGATGCTCGATAGGTAGCATCATAAATGAGAAGTTTAGGAGTTTCTCCATCTCTCTGTTGGTACCAGGCTAAACGGTTTGAACTATAAACATCCTGACTGGTCTTACAGCTGATGGTTGTGGATCCTCCCAGAGCAGATCTCACTGCTGCAGGCTGAGTCACTGTGACCTGGCCTCTGGACTCTGAGGATACAGAGACAAAAACATAAAGCAGCGTCATGGTTTTGATGGTTTTGATGGTTTTGTCAGCTTCATTTCAGAGGGACGGATGTTCATAGAGGAGAGGAGTTTGATTCTCTGGACTTTACCTGTGAAGCAGCAGCAGAGGAGAGTCCAGATGAGGACGGAGATCAAAGTCATGTTTTTGATGAGGAGGAATTCTGTGGCTTCTGTTGTGATGAAGGACAGCTGTCAGTCATCCAGTGTTCAAGTCTCAGGACTATAAACTCTCCCAGAGCACTGGAGCATGGTGCTGCTGATGCAAAGTGGCTCTCTATGGAAATGCTCTGACTGACTCCAACAGGGACTTGGATTACTCTGATGATGCTGCTTAATCAATGGATCAATCAATTTGCCAGAGTATTGATTAACTATGTGCCAGTGATCATTTTCTGTGTTTCATTTATGTTCTGTGAACAGATTGTCTTCAGAAATGTCTGTTTTGATTCATTTTACATCTACAACACTCAGTTTTAATTCAAGACATAATTTAAAATACAGTAAACATGAAACAAAATGATTAATTTTAGAATAAAAATATAAATTATTGGCCTACTGTTATATATTTTCATATCATCCAGTTGTGTTTCACAGACTGAGACTGTTTTTGTAGAGTTTGTTGTGTTCAAAGTCAGAGAGCCGTGTCTCTCTACAGTGAGAGGTTTTTGTACGACGACTCAGTCAGTTTGTATCACTGTGGTACACGTTCGGTGGAGGAACCAGACTGGATGTTGGAAGTAAGTTAAACTTTTAAAGTATTTTATTAAATCCTGAGTGATATTTAGGTTTTTGCACATATGTTTTCTCTAGAAATTGAAATTTCTGATTTTACATCTTCACTTCTAATTTTTGACCAACAGTTGTCCACCAGCAACAAAAATAAGAGTTTTGTTTGTTTTTGAAGTTTAAATGATGAATCAATATATTTTAAGTGTTTGGTCCACAGTAGAAATCATGTAATGTTTTAGATTCAGGCTGAAATTTGAGGACTTGCAGTTTTAGTTTAATGAGACAAAGTCAGAGAGCCGTGTCTCTCTACAGTGAGAGGTTTTTGTACGACGACTCAGTCAGTTTGTATCACTGTGGAGGACTTTTGGTGGAGGAACCAGACTGGATGTTGGAAGTAAGTTTCTGCTCAAATATTAAATATCGAATCATCAGTTAAGTTTATAATTTCTGTGTCTGAACATTTGTAGTAGATATAAGTTTCCACTGAGCTGATCTAAAACACTTTAAAGTCTCAATTTTATTGTTCATTTCTCCTCTTTAACCTTGAAGTTGAACTCAAAGCAGCTTTACTGAACTTTTCTTTACATGTTCCAGTTAGTTTGTTAAATGTGAACAGCAGAAAGATTAAAGAGCAACAATCCTACTTTAAACATGTTTTTAAATTTTAATCTTTAATCTCCAATTTGAGTGAATGTTGAGTTAAATTTATTCTGAACAGTGTGGGTGATGATAAAAAAAAATGCTGCACATCTCTCATCATTTAAAATGACAGAAATTGTCTTTTAACCTCAGTTTGAAATATTTCTTTGTTCTTAAAGATATTTGTTTCTTTAATATGTCTCAACATTTTGTGTATATTACGGCTGTCTGTTAGTTTTTGCTCATAATGTCCTTTAACACTGAATCTGATTAACTGTTGCTCTTTTGATAGTTTTGAAAGTAAATAATTGGTATAAATTGAAACTAAATCAGCATCTGAGATATATTTACAAACTTTATGTCCTTATTTTCAGTAAATAGTGTAAAATAAAATGCAGTAAAGAGTCATATGAGGACTCTTTCTGTGCTGATCTGCATGAGAGGTTTCTTAAAGGGAAGTGAAACAATGTGTGAGTGAGTGACTGGTGGAGCAGAAAAAACATCTGACAGAAACTCCTTAAAGGGGGAAATCCACTCTCACACAGTAAAGGTGTCCAAGTGTCTGGTGTTCGATTGACAGATGTGTGGTCCCTGTCCTCTAATGTGATTGGTGTCTCCTAGGTGATGTCCGTCCCACCCTGACGGTGCTGTCCCCCTCCAGCGAGGAGCTGCAGCAGGGGAAGGCCACGCTCATGTGTCTGGCCAACGATGGCTTCCCCTCAGACTGGAGTCTGGCCTGGAAGGTGGACGGCAGCAGCAGCAGCAGCTTGGAGCAGAGCAGGAGCCCCGGGGTGCTGCAGAAGGACGGCCGCTACAGCTGGAGCAGCACCCTGAGGCTCCCTGCAGACCAGTGGAGGAAGGTGGGCTCTGTGACCTGTGAGGCCACCCAGGGCTCCCAGACTCCAGTCACAGAGACACTGAGGAGAGACCAGTGTTCCCAGTCCTGACCTGACTCACTGCTACTGCTTTTACTCTGCTACTGCTCTCACTCTGATCTCTGCAACTATCTCTCTCTTTTATTTCACATGTTTCAGTAACAATATTTACTTGCTTGTTGTAATGTTTCAATATAATTTCAGTATTTCCAGACAATAAAGATCTGTTCATCAAATCACTTGTTTTCATCTTTATTATTATAAATGTGTCTTAATTATTTTCTCTTAATGGTAACATTAATGATATTAAATCCTGATAAAAACTGAGTTACAAATGTTTCAACTGCTCTATGAAGACTTCAGAAGGAAAATGTAAGATCACATAATGTATTGATTCATATACTGTATATTAGGAAAGTATTTACACTCAAACAACACTCTTAGATATTATATGATTAATGCTACACAGTCATGGTGGTAGTAAGTCCATAATTTGTTGTCACAGTTTACATTAAAGTCATAATAATTGTAGAAAATGCTTTGCTGGAGTCACTTCAGATTTGTCTGTAATAATTAGTAATTGAGTAATTTTAATGAAAAATCCTCCAATCATCTTATTTTACTGAAGTGTGTCAGTGCAAAGAGTCTAATATTTTTATTTTTTCAGATGTATTAAAAGTATGTACATAATCTTTTAAACAAAATCACAAAACCCTCAGAAATATGTTCTAATTCTGAAATAAAAAGCAAAATATCATCAGCATAAAGAGATATAAAATGAGTGTGATCTGACATTTTAACCCTGGACATTTATACAAACTGCTTCTGCTGAAGAGCTGAAACACAAAGACAAATGAAAGAGATGAAAAAGGGAAAAAAATTCAAGTATTAATAAATTACATAATAAATTAAATATGTTTTGGTTTATATTATAAATACTTGCTGCTGGAATGAAAACATGCAAAATGACAAATATATGTCACATGACATGATTAGTAATTTTACAACACAAGTGATAGTAAATTTTATCATGATAACATTTTGTTATTCATTTCTAAAACATTGTATGTTTGAGAATCTATGAAAAATAGTAAGAGATGAAATAAATAAATAATAATAGTTTTAGTGTTCATGTGTTGTAGTCAGTAGATTAAACTTATTAAATAATTGAAATCATACTTCAACAGAGGTTAGATTTGATATTCAGCCAAATGTTTCATATTCAGTATTAATGAAAGCATTTAAAATAAATCTTTTTTTTGTTAAATACAGAATATTTAGTGTTAAAATGTTGAAAATTACATTATTAAAACCTCTGTTGTTTTAGTTTGAGTGCAGCTGTTGAGTCAGATCAGTTCCTCTTCAGCTGAGGGAGGTTTTTGTACGACGTTGCATCACTGTGTGAACACACTGTAACTCTGCTGACAGTAATAAACTCCTGAATCTTCAGCCTGAACTCCACTGATGGTCAGAGTGAAGTCAGTCCCAAATCCACTTCCACTAAAACGATCTGAAACTCCAGGCTGAAGGTTTGTAGCTGAATAAATCAGGAGTTTAGGAGCTTCTCCAGATTTCTGAAGGTACCAGTGGAGGTTGCTATAAACATTTGAACTGGTTTTACATCTGATGGAGACAGTCTGTCCTGGGACAACAGACTGAGATCCAGGAGACTGAGTCACAGTGATTTGTCCTGATGAACCTGGAAAACATGAAAAAGAGGAGAAGGGTTATTGAGACAAATCCAGCTTGGAGAAAGATGATCAACATGAAAACAGAACAGTATCATTTCTTTAACATGGAGAATAGATGGAAGAAGGTAAATGCTGCTTGTTTCAGTGTTTCTCCATCACAGCAGAACATCATTGTGGTGAACCTGGTTGCATCCTGAAGCAAAGTTTTCACAAGAGAGTCTCACCCTGAACAAGGAGCCCCAGGGTGGCCAGCAGTAGAGTCAGTGACATCATCATTGTGCTGCCAGCGGCGTGTCAGTGGCTCTGAAAGGTCTGGACAGCCACTGATCAACACTGGCCTCTTAACGGCTGGGAGCAGAGAGGCAGGACAGATATGCAAACACACAGAGTCAGTCAACTGTAGCTGTCCTCAACATATCATGCTGTTTCCTCCTCACTCAATCAAACACTAATTGCAAATTATCTTTTAAGCAAAAAAAAATCCTTATTTAATCATATAAACATTGTTACAGCAGTAAATACAATACAGACAATAAAAACAAGCCAAGAAAACGGTCACATACTACATTAAAAATCATATATAATACACAGTAAAAGTTACCTTGCGAGGCTGCTGGATTCGCAAGATCACAACATCATGGGATCAAGCGAGAATCCATCTTGTCAGGCTTCAGTTTATTCGCTTGTGTCCGAACCACCGGTGGTTTGGACCAATCAGTGTCTTATAAGGATTCTCCAGTTGCCTCACAAGGAAAGACAGTGATAGATGTAGATAGACAGATGGTTCATCCAATCACCTGCCAGGATTTTTTTAGTGTCTACCCTTTTCCAAACAGTTTCCATGGATGTCTTGTCAGATGGTTCTGTGTAATAAACCATTTAGTGTGTCAGGTTATCAGTAAAAGTGCACATACAGATATTTAAAATGACAAAGCAGTTTTTAAGCAAATGACTGCATTCAACATTGTTACTTCCAGCAGTTTGACTGTAAAGTTGTAAAGGACCTGACACTGAACATGGATTATACGACACTATCAGTGGTGTACTTTCATATTAAAGTGCTGCCATTGATGCTGTTAACTACAATGTACTTCTACATAGACTGTTAAAAAGACATGGTTCATTGTTGTGTTTTTTTATCAATGCTTGAATGTCATGAAAATTTTCAAGCAGCTGAAAAGAAATAAGACTAAAGGTCTCCTTGTTGGGGCATCTTAAACTCTCAGACACTAAACATCAAATCCTTTGCTGATGGTCTTGACACACTGTTTGTGTCCAAACTTGAATTTGACCCTCTTCCCAAAAACAATTTGTTCATGACATTTGCTGAATGTTGTGGCACACAATACATCAAGTTTGGTTTTTTGTAACACATAAAATGACAGTCAGGTTTCATATACTGTGAGTTTGTTTTGTGTATCGACATCAGCGGAGCTGACTCAGATGGATGTGGTAGTGGGAGGTGGACTGTTTGAACTTCACAAGGAAAACTGGTATACACACTATGAACATCATAAATCATCTCTGTGTCTGTGTGTGTGTGTGTGTGTGTGTGTGTGTGTGTGTGTGTGTATGTGTGTGTGTGTGTGTGTGTTCAGTGAACTGTATCAGTCTCTGCATTAGGGAGGTTTCTGTACGACGCTTTTTCACTGTGTGAACACATACTGACTGTTGATAGAGTGACGACTCTGACAGTAATAAACTCCTGAATCTTCAGCCTGAACTCCACTGATGGTCAGAGTGAAGTCAACTTTATTCCCTGCTCCACTTCCACTGAATCTGGAGGAGATTCCTGTAACTCTGTCTGATGTTCCATAGATGAGAAGTTTAGGAACTTCTCCAGTTTTCTGATGGTACCAGGACAGAAAGTATTGTGGCCCAGTCCAGTGATCAACTTGTCTATTAGCCTTACAGTCAATAGAGACAGTTTGACCAAGCTGCAGTGATTTGGCTGCTGGTTGAGTCAAGACAACATTTTGTCCAACAGACCCTGAGGAGAGAGAAGAAACACTGGACATGAGATGGTGAAACTCAGCTACACTCTAAATGATTTTCACATGACAGAAAAATGATTTTCCTCACCCTGAGTAAAGCAGAGGAGAGTCCAGATGAGGACGGAGATCAAAGTCATGTTTTTGATGAGGAGGATTTCTGTGGCTTCTGTTGTGATGAAGGACAGCTGTCAGTCATCCAGTGTTCAACTCTCAGGACTATAAACTCTCCCAGAGCACTGGAGCATGGTGCTGCTGATGCAAAGTGGCTCTCTATGGAAATGCTCTGACTGACTCCAACAGGGACTTGGATTACTCTGATGATGATGCTTAATCAATGGATCAATCAATTTATTAGAATATTGTACAGAATGTATTTTTTATGGTTTCAGCTTTTACTCATATTTTCTTTCAGAATGTCTCATGTTTATTTATATTATTTCTAAAGAAATTAACATCAATTTATCTTTAAAACATGAAATAAATGTACATATTCTGGAAATATCTGTCACTCAGGTGATGTTACTTGTAATTTTACTAACAGAGACTTGTTTTTTTGAGTGAGCCGTGTCTCTCTACAGTGAGAGGTTTTTGTACGAAGACTCAGTCAGTTTGTATCACTGTGGTTCACGTTCGGTGGAGGAACCAGACTGGATGTTGGAAGTAAGTTTGTACTCAAATATTACACATAATGTTGACATTGAAAGCTTTAATGTGTTTAAATGTTTGTAGTAGATACAAATATCATCTGTGTTGATTTATATCACTTATATTCTCTTCTGTTTTAATCATGATGTAACTCAGACCAGCTTCAATAAACTGGTCTTTACACATTATTGTCAAACTGAAATGTGAACAGCTTGAGAAGAAAAAAGATTAAAGAACAATACTTCTACTTTTAAAATGTTAACAAAAATTAAAATTTCCACTTAATATTTAACTATTATGAAGTTGAATTAAAATTTATTTCAACGATGTAAAAATGAAAAATGTTTTCATATCTCTGATCCTCTTACTGTGATTGGTTTCTTACTGTAAGATAATATTTAGTGTGATTTATATTTTTTGGTGGTGGGAGCTGTGAGTATGAAAGTTTCTGATGCAGATTTGTGTTTTCATATTTTCTGTTAACAGGATATAATTGAGATAGATGTGATCCAGTATGAGGCCGAGGTCAAAGGTCATGACCAACTAATTTCTAACCAAAAGTCCCCGGCCAATCTCTCTCCTCATTGGTCGGTAAATGGGTTGATTATCATTTTAAAACATTGGATCAAATCATAATATGGTAAGAATTGATGGAGAGAAGCTGTGATGGAAAACTTAATTGATTTCCCCCGAGACAATCATTGTCCATAAACTGTTTTCCTGAAAGTGTTCTGACATATTTTCATTTATCTTAAAAACTACAATGTGCAAATTATTTAATCTATTTAATATGTGTGTGTGTGTGTGTGTGTGTGTGTGTGTGTGTGTGTGTGTGTTCAGTGAACTGTATCAGTCTCTGCAGTAGCTTCCAGCTGCAGCAGTCAGTTCAGTTTCTGTTCAGTCTGACTGAGGGAGGTTTTTGTACGACGCTTTTTCACTGTGTGAACACACGCTGACTGTTGATATATTTATAACCCTGACAGTAATAAACTCCTGAATCTTCAGCCTGAACTCCAGTGATGGTCAGAGTGTAGTCAGTCCCAGATCCACTTCCACTAAAACGATCTGAAACTCCAGGCTGAAGGCCTGTAGCATAATAAATCAGGAGTTTAGGAACTTCTCCAGATTTCTGAAGGTACCAGCTGAGGTAGCTACTAACATCTGAACTGGTTTTACATCTGATGGAGACAGTCTGTCCTGGAACAACAGACTGAGATCCAGGAGACTGAGTCACAGTGATTTGTCCTGATGAACCTGGAAAACATGAAAAAGAGGAGAAGGGTTATTGAGACAAATCCAGCTTGGAGAAAGATGATCAACATGAAAACAGAAGAGTATCATTTCTTTAACATGGAGAATAGATGGAAGAAGGTAAATGCTGCTTGTTTCAGTGTTTCTCCATCACAGCAGAACATCATTCTGCTGAACCTGGTTGCATCCTGAAGCAAAGTTTTCACAAGAGAGTCTCACCCTGAACAAGGAGCCCCAGGGTGGCCAGCAGTAGAGTCAGTGACATCATCATTGTGCTGCCGGCGGCGTGTCAGTGGCTCTGAAAGGTCTGGACAGCCACTGATCAACACTGGCCTCTTAATGGCTGGGAGCAGAGAGGCAGGACAGATATGCAAACACACAGAGTCAGTCAACTGTAGCTGTCCTCAACATATCATGCTGTTTCCTCCTCACTGCTGGGAGAACTCAACATTTACATCATCCATAACATAAAGGAGTGACAATCTGTGGGACAGAATTTCATTAAGCAGTTAGAAAGACTGATGTGAAATGTGTAAAGGAAGAATTTTGAGGCTAATTTCACAGAATTGTTTTCAGTTTTTTTTAAACATGGTTGATATTTTGTTTTTCTCAAGTGCAGAATGTGCAACTAGTGATGTGAAAGGCCTCAAATCCAGAGTTTTACAGATATATGGAGATGTTTCTTCATTAAATGTGTTTGATTTCTTAAATGTGTATTCTATTGAATACACATTTATTTAAGATATGTATCATTTCTTTATGTCCTTTGAGAATATAACTTCTCATCCATATTATTTTCAAACATATTGGAATGATGTGTTTGATACTCCTCTTCCTTGGTTAAACATTTTTAGATGTATTTACTCGTCATCTTGCTCTACTTATTTATGGGCCTTTCAGTTAAAAATGTTTTATAAGATGTTACCAACAAGAAAAATGCTTAAGATATGGAGAATGACTGAGGATAATATCTGTAGATTTTGTGGTGATGACGAGGAGGATATTATGTGTTTATTTTGATATTGTCCAGTGAAAATGCTCTGACTAATTAACATAATCATCACATTCTCAAGTGATACTTTTTTAATGCTTGCAGTAATGCTGATCATTTTTGTATGTATGAACAATAAAGAAACTTTCATCAAATCATCTGTGTACAAACACATTATTACAATAATAAACTGCTGTCACATGTTACTGTGTTCAATGAATCTACAGATACTGAGTTTGTCTCTAGGTATATTCACAGGGATTTTATTATTTCTTGTCACCATTTTACTTTTAAATTATGGTAGTTTTTAAAGCATTTCAAAGTAAAGGATGAAAGGAAAACATTTTAACAGAAACAGTGAGTCTGTTCTACATGGTGTCCCTCACATGTGTCCTCTCTGTCCTGCTCTGTACTATATTGTTCTGTATTTCAGCATGGGGATGGAGGAGCAGAGACAGGAAGCTTGTAGGCAGATTGTGGGATTGACTGGTGTAATACTGTATTGATGCTGATTTATACCTCTGTGTCTGAGTGTCTGTATTTGCACCACCAAATGTTTGTCATTCATCTGTTGGAGCTCAGAGGATCATAATGTAAGTTATCTGCAACTTTTCAAACAATAATCTTCATGTAGCTGCGATTCACAAACTGTAGACACCACAAGAGCTTTGATCAGTCTGCAGCTGCTTCCACATGTTCAGTGTTCTAACTGAATATCTGCTCTTCCAAGTCATGTCACATTTTCTTATAGAGCAAATTTCATACAGAAAGCAACACAATGAACTTCACAAGGGCAAGAGCAATACAATTATAAATACATAAAATACAAGTATACATATCATCATACATAAAAGCAAGCAAACATATGATTGTATACATGGACGCATAGGTAATTAAAGTACATAATAATTCAGTTAAAACAGGAGCAGAGAGTTGCTCAACCTAGTTAAGCACAACAGTGAACAGAAATGTTTTAAGTCTACTTTAAAGGAACTAAGTGTTGGGGCATCTCTAATATCACTTGGAAAGTCAGTCCATCTGTATGGAGCATAATAGCTGAATGCAGCTTCTCCTGCTTTAGAGCACTCACATGGAGGACAACAAGGAGACCACTGGCTGATGATGTGAGGCTTCTTGTTGGTTCATATGGCAAAAGCAATTCCTTAATATAATTTGGAGCAGTGCCATTCAGTGCCTTGTAGACGAGTAAGAGGACTTTAAAATCAATTCTAGCATTTACTGGAAGCCAGTGCAAGGAATTAAGAACAGGTGTGATATGTGCACTTTTATTAGTCTCGTCTAAAATACGTGCAGCATCATTCTGTATAACCTGCAGGCGCTTAACAGTTTTTCGAGAGTCCAGAAAAAATAGTATTGCAATAGTCAAGTGTGCTTGTGACAAATGCATGTACTAGTTCTTCAGTGTCTAAATTTGACAGAAAGCCTCTGATTTTTGAGATATTTTTTGAGGTGATAGAAATCTGATCTTGTGACATTATTGATATGACAGTGAAAGTTAAGCTCAGCATCTATGATAACATCAATGTATCATGTCATGTAGCAGGTGGATGTGACTCCCCTCGTTGAGACCTGCTGATAGACGTAACAGCGGAGCAGAGGAGAGACACTGAGATAGTGATGTAACCGACCTGCACGCTGGTATTTGACATGTTTTTTTTTCTTCTCAACAACAAATACTGTTTAAAATATTTGTATGGAACAAATATTCGTAAAAAACAAACAAAAAAAAGAGCAATATTTGTGCTTTGCTGAATAACGTGTTTGTATTTGGGCCCAACCCTAGCAGGTAGTCATTATATGATCTGACTTCACATGCACTGCTGGGAAAATTCACTGGTCAAATGTCTACATTGTATTTAAATGAATGAACTATAATCACATTATTTTCTTTTAGTGATTTTTGTATTGGGTTGAATACACTGTAATTAATTTGTAGCTGATACATCAGATTTTTACGTTGCACATACTGTAAATAGTTGAAGTTTAAAAATCTTCAAGGGGAATGAAAGAATCTAGCTCGGGGCAGTTTGCACTTCATTAAATTTTAACAGATGAAGAGTATCTGGAGCAAATTCTGCCAAGTTTACTATGTACTTTAGTTTACTAGATTGTAATGAGAGAAGACGTGAGGTAGTTTGGAAGCTTTTACAGTTGACTTTTATGAGTGAACATCATGAGATGATTATTCTATCTTGTCAGTTATGAAGTTCATCCAACTTTTTTATACAGAGAACGATGATGAGTGTGAGATGTGTCGTAACATAATGTGATGAAGAGGATTTAACAGCTGAGGTGATGATGGGGCAGCATGAAAGAACAGAATGTCTCTGTTTGATAGATTTTACATTTTTGAGTCAAGATGAATCTTGAATGATTAAATATTTGTTTGACTCAGTAAGAGGTTGTTGAGGTGGGAGGTGGACTGTTTGACCTTCAGGAGGAAAACTGATAGAGACACTATGAACATCATAAATCATCTGTGTGTGTGTGTGTGTGTGTATGTGTGTGTTCAGTGAACTGTATCAGTCTCTGCAGTAGCTTCCAGCTGCAGCAGTCAGTTCAGTTTCTGTTCAGTCTGACTGAGGGAGGTTTTTGTACGACGCTTTTTCACTGTGTGAACACAAGCTGACTGTTGATAATATGTGCACTCTGACAGTAATAAATTGCTGAATCTTCAGCCTGAACTCCACTGATGGTCAGAGTGAAGTCAGAATTTGATCCACTGCCTGAAAAACGATATGGAATCCCTGATGCTCGAGTGGTAGCCAAGTAAATGAGAAGTTTAGGAGCTTCTCCATCTTTCTGTTGGTACCAGGCTAAAATGTTGGAACTATAAACATTCTGACTGGTCCTACAGTTGATGGTTGTGGATCCTCCCAGAGCAGATCTCACTGCTGCAGGCTGAGTCACTGTGATCTGGCCTCTGGACTCTGAGGATACAGAGACAAAAACATAAAGCAGCGTCATGGTTTTGATGGTTTTGATGGTTTTGTCGGCTTCATTTCAGAGGGACGGATGTTCATAGAGGAGAGGAGTTTGATTCTCTGGACTTTACCTGTGAAGCAGCAGCAGAGGAGAGTCCAGATGAGGACGGAGATCAAAGTCATGTTTTTGATGAGGAGGATTTCTGTGGCTTCTGTTGTGATGAAGGACAGCTGTCAGTCATCCAGTGTTCAACTCTCAGGACTATAAACTCTCCCAGAGCACTGGAGCATGGTGCTGCTGATGCAAAGTGGCTCTCTATGGAAATGCTCTGACTGACTCCAACAGGGACTTGGATTACTCTGATGATGCGGTTTCATCAATGGATCAATCAATTTGCCAAAGCATTGATTAATTATTAAAGTGTACAGCTGCTTATTTGAAGACAATATAATTCCGTTCTTAGGGTCTGAATTAAATAAAATATTCTTGATTAATTTAACGTAGTGATTATATAATTTCATCTGAAGAAATCTACCAGACATTTATTTAGTGAATGTTTTATCTGGAAACATTTCATGTGTTTAACTCAATCTTCCTCTCAGAACAATGAATTTCATGACATGTCACATCCTCATTATAACCAGTGAATACCATAATATCACTGTAGCTGATTTAATCTCATGTTGTATTAATAGGATTAATTTTGTAAGTTGGAAAAAGTATTTTAGTGCTTAAAATATTTGTCATTAGTGAAGTCTGTCTGTTTTCATAGTTCAGTAGTGATGCCTGTGTAAATGAGGAGATTAAACACAAACTGTCTCTTTAACGTTTTGGCTTCAACTTAAAAATATGGATGATTAAGTAAAAGTATTTTTCCTTTCTGTAATGCATAATATTTACTTCTTTAACATTGATGTTTAAGTTTTTGAGTAAATTAAAGTAGTTGAAGAGTTGTTTGCTTGGAACCTTTTATCTTTAGTACTGAAACCTGTCTGTTGCCATGGTTCATCAGTGATGCCTGTCTGTTGCCATGGTTACTGAGCTCAGAGAGGGAAGTGAAACACTGAAGACCAGTTTTATCCAGTCTGAGGAAGACCAACGGAACCAGCAGCCTCCTCTGCTGCAACCAACAGGGTGGAGTTTATTTTCTCTTTGCATGAACTTTCTTCATGTTGTCTCTCTGTCTCCTCCTCCAGTGGGTCGAGTCACCCCCACCCTGACGGTGCTGCCCCCCTCCAGCGAGGAGCTGCAGCAGGGGAAGGCCACGCTCGTGTGTCTGGCCAACAAGGGCTACCCCTCAGACTGGAGTCTGGCCTGGAAGGTGGACAGCAGCAGCAGCAGCTTGGAGCAGAGCAGGAGCCCCGGGGTGCTGCAGAAGGACGGCCGCTACAGCTGGAGCAGCACCCTGAGGCTCCCTGCAGACCAGTGGAGGAAGGTGGTCTCTGTGACCTGTGAGGCCACCCAGGGCTCCCAGACTCCAGTCTCAGAGACACTGAGGAGAGACCAGTGTTCCCAGTCCTGACCTGACTCACTGCTACTGCTTTTACTCTGCTACTGCTCTCACTCTGATCTCTGCAACTATCTCTCTCTTTTATTTCACATGTTTCAGTAACAATATTTACTTGCTTGTTGTAATGTTTCAATATAATTTCAGTATTTCCAGACAATAAAGATCTGTTCATCAAATCACTTGTTTTCATCTTTATTATTATAAAAGTGTCTTAATTATTTTCTCTTAATGGTAACAGTAATGATATTAAATCCTGATCAAAACTGAGTTATAAATGTTTCAACTGCTCTATGAAGACTTCAGAAGGAAAATGTAAGATCACATAATGTATTGATTCATATACTGTATATTAGGAAAGTATTTACACTCAAACAACACTCTTAGATATTATGTGATTAATGCTACACAGTCATGGTGGTAGTAAGTCCATAATTGTTTTCATAGTTTACAGTAAAGTCATAATAATTGTAGAAAATGCTTTGCTGGAGTCACTTCAGATTTGTCAGTAATAATTAGTAATTGAGTCATTTTAATGAAAAATCCTCCAATCATCTTATGTTACTGAAGTGTGTCAGTGCAAAGAGTCTGATGTTTTTATTTTTTCAGATGTATTAAAAGCATATACATAATCTTTTAAACAAATTCACAAAACCCTCAGAAATATGTTCTAATTCTGAAATAAAAAGCAAAATATCATCAGCATAAAGAGATATAAAATGAGTGTGATCTGACATTTTAACCCTGGACATTTATACAAACTGCTTCTACTGAAGAGTTGAAACACAAAGACAAATGAAAGAGATGACAAAGGGAAAGAATTCAAGTATTAATTGATTACATAATCAATTAAATATTTTTTGGTTTATATTATATATATATATATATATATATATATATATATATATATATATATATATATAATGATAACATTTTGTAATTTATTTCTAAAAAAATGTATGTTTGAGTATCTGTAAAAATAGTTAGAGAATGAAATAAATAAATAACAATAGTTTAGAATTGAAATCATACTTCAACAGAGGTTAGATTTGATGTTCAGCCAAATGTTTTATATTCTGTATTAATGAAAGTATTTAAAATAAATCTGTTTTTTGTTAAATACAAAATATTTAGTGTTAAAATGTTCAAATTAAATTATTAAAACTTCTGTTGTTTTAGTTTGAGTGCAGCTGTTGAGTCAGATCAGTTCCTCTTCAGCTGAGGGAGGTTTTTGTATGACGTTGTATCACTGTGTGAACGATAAGCTGTAACTCTGCTGACAGTAATAAACTCCTGAATCTTCAGCCTGAACTCCACTGATGGTCAGAGTGAAGTCAGTGTTTGATCCACTTCCACCAAAACGGTCTGAAACTCCAGGCTGACGGTTTGTAGCTCCGTAAATCAGGAGTTTAGGAGCTTCTCCAGGTTTCTGAAGGTACCAGTGAAGGTGGCTATAAGCATTTGAACTGGTTTTACATCTGATGGAGACAGTCTGTCCTGGAACAACAGACTGAGATCCAGGAGACTGAGTCACAGTGATTTGTCCTGATGAACCTGGAAAACATGACAAAGAAGAGAAGGGTTATTGAGACAAATCCAGCTTTGAGAAAGATGATCAACATGAAAACAGAAGAGTATCATTTCTTTAACATGGAGAATAGATGGAAGAAGGTAAATGCTGCTTGTTTCAGTGTTTCTCCATCACAGCAGAACATCATTGTGGTGAACCTGGTTGCATCCTGAAGCAAAGTTTTCACTAGAGAGTCTCACCCTGAACAAGGAGCCCCAGGGTGGCCAGCAGTAGAGTCAGTGACATCATCATTGTGCTGCTGGCGTGTCAGTGGCTCTGAAAGGTCTGGACAACCACTGATCAACACTGGCCTCTTAACGGCTGGGAGCAGAGAGGCAGGACAGATATGCAAACACACAGAGTCAGTCAACTGTAGCTGTCCTCAACATATCATGCTGTTTCCTCCTCACTGCTGGGAGAACTCAACATTTACATCATCCATAACATAAAGGAGTGTCAATCTGAGGGAGAGAACTTCATTAAGCAGTTAGAAAGACTGATGTGAAATGTGTAAAGGAAGAATTTTGAGGCTAATTTCACAGAATTGTTTTCAGTTTTTTTTTAAACATGGTTGATATTTTGTTTTTCTCAAGTGCAGAATGTGCAACTAAAGATGTGAAAGGCCTCAAATCCAGAGTTTTACAGATATATGGAGGTGTTTCTTCATTAAATGTGTTTGATTTCTTAAATGTGTATTCTATTGAATACACATTTATTTAAGATATGTATCATTTCTTTATGTTCTTTGAGAATATAACTTCTCATCCATGTTATTTTCAAACCTATTGGAATGATGTGTTTGATACTCCTCTTCCTTGGTTAAACATTTTTAGATGTATTTACTCGTCATCTTGCTCTACTTATTTATGGGCCTTTCAGTTAAAAACGTTTTATAAGATGTTACCAACAAGAAAAATGCTTAAGATATGGAGAATAACTGAGGATAATATTTATAGATTTTGTGGTGATGAGGAGGAGGATATTATACATTTATTTTGGTATTGTCCAGTGATTTCATCCTTTTGGCAGCAGGTGGCAAATTGGTTATCTGAACAAGCAATCCTTTTACCTTCAACCCCTCTCAGCATTATTTGAGGTTATCAAGATGATAAAAACATGTTATTGAATATTATTGTGTTGCTTGGCAAGCTTTATATATTTGATTCTCCAAAAAACGCTGGTTTTGAGTTCCTTCATATTACATTTAAAACATTAATATTTGCAGGAAAAGATCATTATTAAATAATCATATTTCATTATTAAAGGCAGAGCAAAAAGCTCAGACATAATTGAATGGGAGATCTTGACAATATCAAAAACTTGGGATACAGAACTATGATTATTCTATGTTATCATAAATTAACATTATCTCTTTTTTATTTAGTTCCTTCTATAAAATGATGTGTTTAATTTAAATTGCTGTATAAGTTAATTTTTTTGAACCACAATCACATATACTGCTTGATATGTATGTACATATATGTATGTTTGTATATGTGTATATATATGTATATATGTGGTATGTCTGTTGTTTTTGTTTATGTGTGTGAGTATTGAATATGTGTTTTATGTTTGTGTAAAATAAAACAAGAAAAAAAAAAGATTTAATGCAAATTTAAAAATAGGAGTGAGAATAGTTAGAACACTTCTTATAACTTCTGATCTGATTAGTAACTGAAAGAAGGAAAAATTAGGATTTTGTGATGTTTGGTCGGATGTCATCAGCATACAAGCTGATCTTTTTAATGGTGTGAATGAAATGATGCCTGAGATGCCAGCCCGTTCTCACTCCCAACTCGTCACATATTGAAGCTTGGTCAGGACCCTGTACTTTCACATTTTAACGCACTGGGTACCCCTTTAGCGTCATTTTTCAACGAGCAGGGTAGTCCGACAGACTTCTGTTGAACTCCCACAACGTCTGAAATAGACGCCATGAGACCGATGACGTCTATAGGTGACAAATTTCAGCCTGGTCGCCAGAATAAAACGTTGGCATTGTATGTTTGTGCAAAACACAGATACGTTGAATATCTACATTTCAACACCTGTAATACGGAGCATATTAACATTTCAACAATACGTTTCATATCAACATTTCTGGAGTGACGTACTTCACATAACATCTATATGAGCTCACTTTCTTATTAGGAGGTGGAGGGGTTGTAACGTTGTTGGCAGAAAGTTGGAAATCAGCACAGAGCACGGTTCCTTGCCGGTTTTATTTTATTTTTATTTTAACTCAAATCATGACCTTTCCCTAACCCTAACCAAGTGGGTTTTTGTGCCTAAACCTCACCGGACCTTAACCACCGTGTTGTCACACCATAAAATATGATTATTTTTTAACAGTGACTGCTGTGATACTGCACGTTGAAAAATTATGCTAAAGGGGTACCCAGTGCTTTAAAAAGTGAGGCTACGGGTCCTGACCAAGCTTCCATATGTGACCAGTTGGGAGTGAGAACGTGTTGGAGATGCTGATGCATTTCCTAACGGAAGAAACCAGGAGTCCAAAAAAATCTAAAGAGGAGAAGAGAAACAAGTCCTCCATGTCTAATAAACATTTGTAATTATATTTGTGTTGATATATATTTACATTTATGATAAAAGATAGTGAACGATCCGTATATACTTGTTAAAGAACTACTGGTGTGTGTGTGTGTGTGTGTGTGTGTGTGTGTGTGTGTGTGTGTGTGTGTGTGTGTTCAGTGAACTGTATCAGTCTCTGCAGTAGCTTCCAGCTGCAGCAGTCGGTTCAGTTTTTGTTCAGTCTGACTGAGGGAGGTTTTTGTACGACGCTTTTTCACTGTGTGAACACAGCCTGACTGTTGATAGAGTGATAACTCTGACAGTAATAAACTCCTGAATCTTCAGCCTGAACTCCACTGATGGTCAGAGTGTAGTCAGGGTCTGATCCACTTCCACTAAAACGATCAGAAACTCCAGGCTGAAGGTTTGTAGCATAAGAAATCAGGAGTTTAGGAGCTTCTCCAGGTTTCTGAAGGTACCAGCTGAGGTGGCTGGTACTATGACTGGTTTTACATCTGATGGAGACGGTCTGTCCTGGAACAACAGACTGAGATCCAGGAGACTGAGTCACAGTGATTTGTCCTGATGAACCTGGAAAACATGAAAAAGAGGAGAAGGGTTATTGAGACAAATCCAGCTTGGAGAAAGATGATCAACATGAAAACAGAAGAGTATCATTTCTTTAACATGGAGAATAGATGGAAGAAGGTAAATGCTGCTTGTTTCAGTGTTTCTCCATCACAGCAGAACATCATTGTGGTGAACCTGGTTGCATCCTGAAGCAAAGTTTTCACAAGAGAGTCTCACCCTGAACAAGGAGCCCCAGGGTGGCCAGCAGTAGAGTCAGTGACATCATCATTGTGCTGCCGGCGGCGTGTCAGTGGCTCTGAAAGGTCTGGACAGCCACTGATCAACACTGGCCTCTTAACGGCTGGGAGCAGAGAGGCAGGACAGATATGCAAACACACAGAGTCAGTCAACTGTAGCTGTCCTCAACATATCATGCTGTTTCCTCCTCACTGCTGGGAGAACTCAACATTTACATCATCCATAACATAAAGGAGTGACAATCTGAGGGAGAGAATTTCATTTGATTTCCATCAAGCGGTTAGAAAAACTGATGTGAATTCTGTAATCTAATAATTTTGAGGCTTATTATAGAAAATTGTTTTCAGTTCATCATTTTGTCTATTGTGTATCTTGTTTTTTCCGAAGTACAAAATGTGAAACTACTCGTGTGAAAGTCCTAAAAATCACCACAGAGATAAATAAACAGTTTGTAGATAAATTTAGGAGTTTTCCTCATTAAAATCTATTGAATACACTCAACATTATTATTATTGGTTTTGAATTTAACAAACCTTGAGCTGAATAATGCAACGATGTACAAAAATATAATAACATAGAAGTCATATCAGCCCGACCCTCCCTCCATCCCTCCCATTCCCACCCACCCCTTCCAGCCTGGTCGCCAGAATAAAACGTTGGCAGTTTACGTTTCTGCAAACCACAGAAACGTTGAACATCTATCTATGTTTCAACATGTGTAGCATATTAATATTTCAACAATATGTATCATCTCAACATTTCTAAAGTGACGTAGTTCACATGTGATCTATATGAGCTGATCTTTCCTATTATTAGGAGGAGGAGGGGTCGGTGGATGGTTAGTAAGTTTCTCGGCAGCAAGTTGGAAATCAGCAGAGAACACGGTTCGAGACCACCTCGAAACCAATGTCTGCTTCCAGTTTCAACCGACAAAAGCAGGTGTTTTTAGCGAGACGTCAGGACATTTGCAGCCATTTTTCTGGTGAGAAAACTGGCTTTTTTTTAGTGAGACATCAGCTGTTTCTATTTTATTTTTTATTTTTATTTTAACCCAAACCATGATCTTTCCCTAACCCTAACCAAGTGGTCCTTGTACCTAAACCTAACCGGACCTTAACCACAGCGTTGTCACACCATAAAACATCATTATTCAACGGGTAGAAATGTTAATATGCTACGTTTGTAGAAATGTTGATATGATACGTATTACGCGTGTTGTAACGTATATATTCAACGTTTCTGTGGTTTGCAGAAACGTTCAATGCCAACGTTTTCTTCTGGCGATTGGGTTGCCCCTTCAGGTCCAACTCCTAATTACTTCAGGATATGTACCTATACAAAGAGAGAGGGATAAGTTACAACAGTTCAGACTATTAAGAAGACACGAAAAAACAGTATAATTGCAGAGAGGGAATTGATGACAGCTCTTGTGTATCAGTTTAGATAAAAGAGTGGGATAGAGCAAGAAATATATAAATAAAATATAAATTAAAAAAAGGAAACAAAAAAACTTCTTTTACACCTCTCTGTGTGAGCGTCTATATTTACACCAGCAGATGTTTGTGCTTCATCTGTTGGAGCTCAGAGGATCATAATGTAAGTTATCTGCAACTTTTCAAACAATAATCTTCATGTAGCTGCGATTCACAAACTGTAGACACCACGAGAGCTTTGATCAGTCTGCAGCTGCTTCCACATGTTCAGTGTTCTCACTGAATATCTGCTCTTCCAGTGGATCTTTTTCTCTTCATTAATGCTGCAACAATTATATTATCCTCATCTAACAGATCCACTACTGCCAGTCCAAACTTTCTCTTCAGCAGCGTTGTTACTGCTCTGTATAACAAAGTGAATATGAGAGAAAGTAAACACAGCTAGAACAGGTAACAGGTAGAGTCTACACAGAACTGTCAATCACCTGCTGAGCTGTGGAGACACCTTGATACAGAAGATTATTTCAAGCTTTAAGGAATCTGATGTTCTCAATGTATAACTTCATATCACATTTCATATGTTTTAATAAAGGAACAAAGTACCTGTTTTGCCTCTTTTTTCATTTACTTCAATGTAACTAATTTGTTTCCTTCAGTTTCTATCAGGTCATCAGTACAAAGTTGTTACTGTGTTTGTACCACTGTGAGACCAGTCATGAAAAATACTGTGATTATTATCTGAGATAGATTCATATTCATTACTACAAACATATGAATCAATTGTCTAATGGTTTAATCTGAAAGTTGTATGCGTGTGTGTGTGTGTGTGTGTGTGTGTGTGTGTGTGTGTGTGTGTGTTCAGTGAACTGTATCAGTTTCTGCAGTAGCTTCCAGCTGCAGCAGTCAGTTCAGTTTCTGTTCAGTCTGACTGAGGGAGGTTTTTGTACGACGCTTTTTCACTGTGTGAACACAAGCTGACTGTTGATATAGTGTTCACTCTGACAGTAATAAACTCCTGAATCTTCAGCCTGAACTCCACTGATGGTCAGAGTGAAGTCAGTCCCAGATCCACTTCCACTAAAACGATCTGAAACTCCAGGCTGAAGGTTTGTAGCATCATAAATCAGGAGTTTAGGAGCTTCTCCAGGTTTCTGAAGGTACCAGTGGAGGTAGCTGGCACTTTGACTGGTTTTACATCTGATGGAGACAGTCTGTCCTGGAACAACAGACTGAGATCCAGGAGACTGAGTCACAGTGATTTGTCCTGATGAACCTGGAAAACATAAAAAGAGGAGAAGGGTTATTGAGACAAATCCAGCTTGGAGAAAGATGATCAACATGAAAACAGAAGAGTATCATTTCTTTAACATGGAGAATAGATGGAAGAAGGTAAATGCTGCTTGTTTCAGTGTTTCTGCATCACAGCAGAACATCATTGTGGTGAACCTGGTTGCATCCTGAAGCAAAGTTTTCACAAGAGAGTCTCACCCTGAACAAGGAGCCCCAGGGTGGCCAGCAGTAGAGTCAGTGACATCATCATTGTGCTCTGAAAGGTCTGGACAGCCACTGATCAACACTGGCCTCTTAACGGCTGGGAGCAGAGAGGCAGGACAGATATGCAAACACACAGAGTCAGCGAACTGTAGCTGTCCTCAACATATCATGCTGTTTCCTCCTCACTGCTGGGAGAACTCAACATTTACATCATCCTCATGTAGATTAAAAAACTAAAGATGTTGTCATTTGTCATCCTCAACAATCAAATCCTAACAGCAAATTATCTTTTATGTGAAATAGTTTTTCTTATTTAATCAGATAAAAGTCCAACAAAAAATAAATCTGGCCATGAAGGAAGCACAAAAACATTTTTACAGCATCAGGCAATAAAAAGGAGCAAAGAAAACTGTCACTCATTACACTAAAAATTATATATAATATACAGTTAAATTGCACAATGTACAGATATTTTAACTTTAAAAAATGGAGCTTAGCGTGAGGTCAAGTCTATTTCCTCTTTGTGAAAGTTACATATTTATCTCAGCCATCATCCCTCCTCTGATGTCTCATTTGAGGTAAAATACACGAAACATGGAGGTAAAACTTTTCAACCAATTGTTACGATTTAGAGCTGAAAACACAAAAAATCTTGACAGAAGACTTGTGAACTTCTACAGAATCTTTGACTCATGTCTGCACACATTTTGGACTAACAGGTACAAAACGAATCTCTCAATTTTTTGAAGGCCTTTTTAAAAACATCTTTATACTTTATATCAAACTACACAAACGTTGATAAGTATCAATCTCAGAGATAAAAAGTATCTCTGTATTTACAGTCAGTTGTTATCATGGGCTCATCAGTGTGGAGTGTTTGATGTCTTTAATGCATTTGGTCCACAAACACAGTTTGTTCAGTGACATGTAATGTATGAATTGCTGAACACAATAAATTATGATCATGATGATCTGCACATGTTGATGCTACATATATTATGGCTCTGCTTGATGTGATTGACACTTTTAGTACCTTTATTTATGTCATCAGTCAGTGTCATTGAGATACAGATCTGTTGTGACAAGAGAGACCAGAGAGCAAGAAACAATTATGGTCAGAAAACCAAACAACCAGCAAACAAGAACAACACGTCTAAAGTCAGACAATCAACAATAAAGCAACAATTACAATTAACATCAATTATTACAGGAATCAGGAAAACATCAGATAAAGCTTAAAAATCTTCAAGGGGAATGAAAGAATCTAGCTCGGGGCAGTTTGCACATCATTTGATTTTAACAGATGAAGAGTATCTGGAGCAAATTCTGCCAAGTTTACTATGTACTTTATTTTACTAGATTGAAATGAGAGAGGACGTGAGATAGTTTGGAAGCTTTTACAGTTGACTTTTATGAGTGAACATCATGAGATGATTATTCTATCTTGTCAGTTATGAAGTTCATACAACGTTTTTATACAGAGAAAGATGATGATCGTGAAACTTGAAACTAATGTGATGAAGAGGATTTAACAGCTGAGGTGATGATGGGGCAGCATGAAAGAACAGAATGTCTCTGTTTGATAGATTTTACATTTTTGAGTCAAGATGAATCTTGAATGACTAAATATTTGTTTGACTCAGTAAGAGGTTGTTGAGGTGGGAGGTGGGCTGTTTGACCTTCAGGAGGAAAACTGATAGAGACACTATGAACATCATAAATCATCTGTGTGTGTGTGTGTGTGTGTGTGTGTGTGTGTGTGTGTGTGTTCAGTGAACTGTATCAGTCTCTGCAGTAGCTTCCAGCTGCAGCAGTCAGTTCAGTTTCTGTTCAGTCTGACTGAGGGAGGTTTTTGTACGACGCTTTTTCACTGTGTGAACACATCCTGACTGTTGATTTCATGATAACTCTGACAGTAATAAACTGCTGCATCTTCAGCCTGAACTCCACTGATGGTCAGAGTGAAGTCAGAGTTTGATCCACTGCCTGAAAAACGATCTGGAATCCCTGATTCCACCAAGTCAGCCCTGTAAATGAGGAGTTTAGGAGTCTCTACATCTCTCTGTTGGTACCAGGCTAAGAAGTCCCCATTATAAACATCCTGACTGGTCCTACAGCTGATGGTTGTGGATCCTCCTAGAGCAGATCTCACTGCTGCAGGCTGAGTCACTGTGATCTGGCCTCTGGACTCTGAGAATACAGAGACAAAAACATAAAGCAGCATCATGGTTTTGATGGTTTTGATGGTTTTGTCGGCTTCATTTCAGAGGGACGGATGTTCATAGAGGAGAGGAGTTTGATTCTCTGGACTTTACCTGTGAAGCAGCAGCAGAGGAGAGTCCAGATGAGGACGGAGATCAAAGTCATGTTTTTGATGAGGAGGATTTCTGTGGCTTCTGTTGTGATGAAGGACAGCTGTCAGTCATCCAGTGTTCAACTCTCAGGACTATAAACTCTCCCAGAGCACTGGAGCATGGTGCTGCTGATGCAAAGTGGCTCTCTATGGAAATGCTCGGACTGAGGTTTTAACAAAATGCGTCAGTGTTCATGTTTATGCTGATTTCTATCAGTTAATTCACATCTTCAAATGTCTATTATCTTATCCAGAACTGTAAAGGCTGTCAGTTTCATTTTACCACAAATTTAACATCATATACGAAACATAATTATTAAGTTTGGAAATTTGTGGGGTTTTGCTTTAGTGAGTTTCTGTATAAACCAGCTGTGTTTTACAAATACATAACGGTTTTGATGAGTTTCTTGACTTCATAACCAGAGAGCCTGCCTTTAAAACACCTCTCTTATTACAATTACTGTTCCTCAGGTTTCTTCATCTACACATTTTAAAGCTGCTGATCACACTGATATCATCATATATTGTTTTATATCACAACACTCTTTAGATACAAACATGATGGAATCACTGGTTAATTCACTGACAGACTTCATTCACGTCAGTGTTGCTCTGAGCTCAGTTTGGTCTCACAGAAAGTCACAGTACAAACCTGCTGCTACACGATAAACAGTACATGTAAGGTCTGACCATACAATTCCTTCTTCTGTAGTAACTACTTTCTTATCTAGTTCTGTGTAGACTGTGAACATGCGAAAGTGCTCAAAAATAAAAATAATGTGAAAAAATGTTTCATTGTTTTCTGTGCAGCAGTTGATTTAAAAGCATCTTTCTCATATCTCAGTGTGTTACTGCTAATGATGAAAAAAACCCAAAGTTTTGCCTTTATGCAGATGATATAATTTTCTACACTGAAGTAGTTTAATTGATTAACATTTGAAGGATCTGCAATTACACTGAGGCTGGTTTTAGTGAAAGTGATGTAAGGTTTGATAAAACTAAGAATATATATTTTTCTGGCTTCTGCTGCCAAAATAGAAAATAAACATACATTCTCAGTATTTGACTTTATTGACATCTAGTTTCTGCCTCTGTTGCTACAGTATAAATCATGTCTCATTGATTGTGGTATGAATGTAAACTGCCTGAGCTTAGATTTGTAGATTTGTCAGTCTGGGTAATGTCCACAGATGAGTGATGCAGGGATGATAAATAACAGGAGTGAAGTACTGATAAGGTATTGTTCTTTGTCTGTTATTAAAAGTGTCCTTTGCTGAAAGAACCACACTTTATGTCCTCAAATGGAAATATGGATCTTAAAATAACAGTTTTTTCAGTCTAGTGAAAGAGTTAGGGTTAGGCTGTTGGTTGAGATGGTTAAGTTTATGTTAAGGGGCAGAAGAATGCATTATTTCAATTAATGTTCTCAGTAAGATAGAAATACAAACATGACTGTTCATGTTTGTTTGTTATTTGTGTTGTTTGTGTGTGTGTGTATGTGTGTGTGTGTGTGTGTGTGTGTTCAGTGAACTGTATCAGTCTCTGCAGTAGCTTCCAGCTGCAGCAGTCAGTTCAGTTTCTATTCAGTCTGACTGAGGGAGGTTTTTGTATGACGCTTTTTCACTGTGTAAACACCCACTGACTGTTGATAACATGTGCACTCTGACAGTAATAAACCCCAGAATCTTCAGCCTGAACTCCACTGATGGTCAGAGTGAAGTCAGTCCCAGATCCACTGCCTGAAAAACGATCTGAAACTCCAGGCTGAAGGTCTGTAGCATCATAAATCAGGAGTTTAGGAGCTTCTCCAGGTTTCTGAAGGTACCAGCCGAGGTTGCTATAAGCATATCTACTGGTTTTACATGTGATGGAGACAGTCTGTCCTGGAACAACAGACTGAGATTCAGGAGACTGAGTCACAGTGATTTGTCCTGATGAACCTAGAAAACATGAAAAAGAGGAGAAGGGTTACTGAGACAAATCCAGCTTGGAGAAAGATGATCAACATGAAAACAGAAGAGTATCATTTCTTTAACATGGAGAATAGATGGAAGAAGGGAAATGCTGCTTGTTTCAGTGTTTCTCCATCACAGCAAAACATCATTGTGGTGAACCTGGTTGCATCCTGAAGCAAAGTTTTCACAAGAGAGTCTCACCCTGAACAAGGAGCCCCAGGGTGGCCAGCAGTAGAGTCAGTGACATCATCATTGTGCTGCCGGCGTGTCAGTGACTCTGAAAGGTCTGGACAGCCACTGATCAACACTGGCCTCTTAACGGCTGGGAGCAGAGAGGCAGGACAGATATGCAAACACACAGAGTCAGTCAACTGTAGCTGTCCTCAACATATCATGCTGTTTCCTCCTCACTGCTGGGAGAACTCAACATTTACATCATCCATAACATAAAGGAGTGACAATCTGAGGGAGAGAATTTCATTAAGCAGTTAGAAAGACTGATGTGAAATGTGTAAAGGAAGAATTTTGAGGCTAATTTCACAGAATTGTTTTCAGTCTTTTTTAACATGTTGATATTTTGTTTTTCTCAAGTGCAGAATGTGCAACTAGTGATGTGAAAGGCCTCAAATCCAGAGTTTTACAGATAGATGGAGGTGTTTCTTCATTAAATGTGTTTGATTTCTTAAATGTGTATTCTATTGAATACACATTTATTTAAGATATGTATCATTTCTTTATGTTCTTTGAGAATATAACTTCTCATCCATATTATTTTCAAACATATTGGAATCATGTGTTTGATACTCCTCTTCCTTGGTTAAACATTTTTAGATGTATTTACTCGTCATTTTGCTCTACTTATTTATGGGCCTTTCAGTTAAAAATGTTTTATAAGATGTTACCACCAAGAAAAATGCTTAAGATATGGAGAATGACTGAGGATAATATCTCTAGATTTTGTGGTGATGAGGAGGAGGATATTCTGTGTTTATTTTGGTATTGTCCAGTGATTTCATCCTTTTGGCAGCAGGTGGCAAATTGGTTATCTGAACAAGCAATCCTTTTACCTTTATCCCCTCTCAATATTATTTGGGATTATCAAGATGATAAAAACATGTTATTGAATATTATTGTATTGCTTGGCAAGCTTTATATATTGGATTCTCCAAAAAAGCTGGTTTTGAGTTCCTTCATATTACATTTAAAACATTAATATTTGCAGGAAAAGATCATTATTAAATAATAATATTTTATTATTAAAGGCAGAGCAAAAAGCTCAGACATAAATAAATGGGAGATCTTGACAATATCAAAAACTTGGGATACAGAACTATGATTATTCTATGTTATCATAAATTAACATTATCTCTTTTTTATTCAGTTCCTTCTATAAAATTACGTGTTTAATTTAAATTGCTGTATAAGTGAATGTTTTTGAACCACAATCACATATAGTGCTTGACATGTATGTACATATATGTATGTTTGTATATGTGTATATATATGTATATATGTGGTATATCTGTTGTTTTTGTTTATGTGTGTGAGTATTGAATATGTGTTTTATGTTTGTGTAAAATAAAACAAGAAAAAAAAAAGATCTAATGCAAATTTAAAAATAGGAGTGAGAATAGTTAGAACACTTCTTATAACTTCTGATCTGATTAGTAACTGAAAGAAGGAAAAATTAGGATTTTGTGATGTTTGGTCGGATGTCATCAGCATACAAGCTGATCTTTTTAATGGTGTGAATGAAATGATGCCTGAGATGCCAGCCCGTTCTCACTCCCAACTCGTCACATATTGAAGCTTGGTCAGGACCCTGTACTGTCACATTTTAACGCACTGGGTACCCCTTTAGTGTCATTTTTCAACGTGCAGGGTAGTCCGATAGACTTCTGTTGAACTCCCACAACATCTGAAATAGACGCCATGAGACCGATGACGTCTATATAAGGTGACAAATTTCAGCCTGGTTGCCAGAATAAAACGTTGGCATTGTATGTTTGTGCAAACCACAGATACGTTGAACATCTACATTTCAACACCTGTAATAGTGAGCATATTAACATTTCAACAATACGTTTCATATCAACATTTCTGAAGTGACGTACTTCACATGACATCTATATGAGCTGACTTTCTTATTAGGAGGTGGAGGGGTTGTAACGTTGTTGGCAGAAAGTTGGAAAACAGCACAGAGCACGATTCCTTGCCGGTTTTATTTTATTTTATTTTTATTTTAACTCAAATCATGATCTTTCCCTAACCCTAACCCAGTGGTTTTTGTGCCTAAACCTCACCGGACCTTAACCACCGTGTTGTCACACCATAAAATATGATTATTTTTTAACAGTGACTGCTGTGATACTGCACATTGAAAAACGACACTAAAGGGGTACCCAGTGTGTTAAAAAGTGACGCTACGGGGTCCTGACCAAGCTTCCATATGTGACGAGTTGGGAGTGAGAACGTGTTGGAGATGCTGATGCATTTCCTAACGGAAGAAACCAGGAGTCCAAAAAAATCTAAAGAGGAGAAGAGAAACAAGTCCTCCATGTCTAATAAACATTTGTAATTATATTTGTGTTGATATATATTTACAATTATGATGAAAGATAGTGAACGATCTGTATATACTTGTTAAAGACCTACTGGTGTGTGTGTGTGTGTGTGTGTTCAGTGAACTGTATCAGTCTCTGCAGTAGCTTCCAGCTGCAGCAGTCAGTTCAGTTTCTGTTCAGTCTGACTGAGGGAGGTTTTTGTACGACGCTTTTTCACTGTGTGAACACCCACTGACTGTTGATATAATGTGCACTCTGACAGTAATAAACTCCTGAATCTTCAGCCTGAACTCCACTGATGGTCAGAGTGTAGTCAGTGTTTGATCCACTTCCACTAAAACGATCTGAAACTCCAGGCTGAAGGTTTGTAGCATAATAAATCAGGAGTTTAGGAGTTTCTCCAGGTTTCTGAAGGTACCAGCCGAGGTTGCTATAAGCATTTGAACTGGTTTTACATCTGATGGAGACAGTCTGTCCTGGAACAACAGACTGAGATCCAGGAGACTGAGTCACAGTGATTTGTCCTGATGAACCTGGAAAACATGACAAAGAGGAGAAGGGTTATTGAGACAAATCTATCTTGGAGAAAGATGATCAACATGAAAACAGAAGAGTATCATTTCTTTAACATGGAGAATAGATGGAAGACGGTAAATGCTGCTTGTTTCAGTGTTTCTCCATCACAGCAGAACATCATTGTGGTGAACCTGGTTGCATCCTGAAGCAAAGTTTTCACAAGAGAGTCTCACCCTGAACAAGGAGCCCCAGGGTGGCCAGCAGTAGAGTCAGTGACATCATCATTGTGCTGCCGGCGTGTCAGTGGCTCTGAAAGGTCTGGACAGCCACTGATCAACACTGGCCTCTTAACAGCTGGGAGCAGAGAGGCAGGACAGATATGCAAACACACAGAGTCAGTCAACTGTAGCTGTCCTCAACATATCATGCTGTTTCATCCTCACCGCTGGGAGAACTCAACATTTACATCATCCTCATGTAGATTAAAAAACTAAAGATGTTGTCATTTGTCATCCTCAACAATCAAATCCTAACAGCAAATAATCTTTTATGTGAAATAGTTTTTCTTATTTCATCAGATCAAAGTCCAACAAATAAATCTGGCCATGAAGGAAGCACAAAAACATTTTTACAGCATCAAAAACAATACAGGCAATAAAAAGGAGCAAAGAAAACTGTCACTCATTACACTAAAAATTATATATAATATACAGTTAAATTGCACAATGTACAGATATTTTAGCTTTAAAGAATGGAGCTCAGCGTAAGGTCAAGTCTATTTCCTCTTTGTGAAAGTTACATATTTATCTCAGCCATCATCCCTCCTCTGATGTCTCATTTGAGGTAAAATACACGAAACATGGAGGTAAAACTTTCCAACCAATTGTTACGATTTAGAGCTGAAAACACAAAAAATCTTGACAGAAGACTTGTGAACTTCTACAGAATGTTTGACTCGTGTCTGCACACATTTGGGACTAACAGGTACAAAATGAATCTCTCAATTTCTTGAAGGCCTTTTTAAAAACATCTTTATATTTTATTTCAAATTACACAATCTTTTCATAAGAATAAACCTCACAGATAAAAAGTATCTCTGTATTTACAGTCAGTTGTTATCATGGGCTCATCAGTGTGGAGTGTTTGATGTCTTTAATGCATTTGGTCCACAAACACAGTTCAGTGACATGTAATGTATGAATTGCTGAACACAATAAATTATGATCATGATGATCTGCACATGTTGATGCTACATATATTATGGCTCTGCTAGATGTGATTGACACTTTTAGTACCTTTATTTATGTCATCAGTCAGTGTCATTGAGATACAGATCTGTTGTGACAAGAGAGACCAGAGAGCAAGAAACAAATATGGTCAGAAAACCAAACAACCAGCAAACAAGAACAACACGTCTAAAGTCAGACAATCAACAATAAAGCAACAATTACAATTAATATCAATTATTACAGGAATCAGGAAAACATCAGATAAAGGTTAAAAATCTTCAAGGGAAATGAAAGAATCTAGCTCGGGGCAGTTTGCACTTCATTTAATTTTAACAGATGAAGAGTATCTGGAGTAAATTCTGCTTTTACCATGTACTTTAGTTTACTAGATTGAAATGAGAGAGGACGTGAGGTAGTTTGGAAGCTTTTACATTTGACTTTTATGAGTGAACATCATGAGATGATTATTCTATCTTGTCAGTTATGAAGTTCATCCAACTTTTTTATACAGAGAAAGATGATGAGTGTGAGATGTGTCATAACATAATGTGATGAAGAGGATTTAACAGCTGAGGTGATGATGGGGCAGCATGAAAGAACAGAATGTCTCTGTTTGATAGATTTTACATTTTTGAGTCAAGATGAATCTTGAATGACTAAATATTTGTTTGACTCAGTAAGAGGTTGTTGAGGTGGGAGGTGGACTGTTTGACCTTCAGGAGGAAAACTGATAGAGACACTATGAACATCATAAATCATCTGTGTGTGTGTGTGTGTGTGTGTGTGTGTGTGTGTGTGTGTGTGTGTGTGTGTGTGTGTTCAGTGAACTGTATCAGTCTCTGCAGTAGCTTCCAGCTGCAGCAGTCAGTTCAGTTTCTGTTCAGTCTGACTGAGGGAGGTTTTTGTATAACGCTTTTTCACTGTGTGAACACAGCCTGACTGTTGATATAGTGTGCACTCTGACAGTAATAAACTCCTGAATCTTCAGCCTGAACTCCACTGATGGTCAGAGTGAAGTCAGTTTTTGATCCACTGCCTGAAAAATGATCTGGAATCCCTGATGCTCGATAGGTAGCACCGTAAATGAGAAGTTTAGGAACTTCGCTATCTCTTTTTTGGTACCAGAATAGACAGGGGTAGGAAGGGGAACTGCCACAACCACCATCAACCCCATGACTGGTCCTACAGTTGATGGTTGTGGAGCCTCCCAGAGCAGATGTCACTGCTGCAGGCTGAGTCACTGTGACCTGGCCTCTGGACTCTGAGGATACAGAGACAAAAACATAAAGCAGTGTCATGGTTTTGATGGTTTTGTCGGCTTCATTTCAGAGGGACGGATGTTGATAGAGGAGAGGAGTTTGATTCTCTGGACTTTACCTGTGAAGCAGCAGCAGAGGAGAGTCCAGATGAGGACGGAGATCAAAGTCATGTTTTTGATGAGGAGGATTTCTGTGGCTTCTGTTGTGATGAAGGACAGCTGTCAGTCATCCAGTGTTCAACTCTCAGGACTATAAACTCTCCCAGAGCACTGGAGCATGGTGCTGCTGATGCAAAGTGGCTCTCTATGGAAATGCTCTGACTGACTCCAACAGGGACTTAGATTACTCTGATGATTCTGCTTAATCAATGGATCAATCAATTTGCCAAAGCATTGATTAATTATTAAAGTGTACAGCTGCTTATTTGAAGACAATATAATTCCGTTCTTAGGGTCTGAATTAAATAAAATATTCTTGATTCATTTAACGTACTGATTATATAATTTCATCTGAAGAAATCTACCAGACATTTATTTAGTGAGTGTTTTATCTGGAAACATTTCATGTGTTTAACTCAATCTTCCTCTCAGAGCAATGAATTTCATGACATGTCACATCCTCATTATAACCAGTGAATACCATAATATCACTGTAGCTGATTTAACCTCATGTTGTATTAATAGGATTAATTTTGTAAGTTGGAAAAAGTATTTTAGTGCTTAAAATATTTGTCATTAGTGAAGTCTGTCTGTTTTCATAGTTCAGTAGTGATGCCTGTGTAAATGAGGAGATTAAACACAAACTGTCTCTTTAACGTTTTGGCTTCAATTTAAAAATATGGATGATTAAATAAAAGTATTTCTGCCTTTCTATAATGCATAATATTTACTTCTTTAACATTGTGTCAGTGGCTCTGAAAGGTCTGGACAGCCACTGATCAACACTGGCCTCTTAACGGCTGGGAACAGAGAGGCAGGGCAGATATGCAAACACACAGAGTCAGTCAACTGTAGCTGTCCTCAACATATCATGCTGTTTCCTCCTCACTGCTGGGAGAACTCAACATTTACATCATCCTCATGTAGATTAAAAAACTAAAGATGTTGTCATTTGTCATCCTCAACAATCAAATCCTAACAGCAAATGATCTTTTATGTGAAATAGTTTTTCTTAATTAATCAGATCAAAGTCATGAAGGAAGCACAAAAACATTTTTACAGCATCAAATACAATACAGGCAATAAAAAGGAGCAAAGAAAACTGTCACTCATTACACTAAAAATTATATATAATCTACAGTTAAATTGCACATTGTACAGATATTTTAACTTTAAAGAATGGAGCTTAGCATAAGTTCAAGCAGGAAGACTATCTACTACTCATTCATTCATTCTCATTCCTCTCTCTTTCTCTCTCACTGCTTCTCCTGCTCTCGTATCAGTTGTTCATGGACGTTACTCTCAGTTAACAAATCAGATTCTGCCAGTATTTCTATCAGACTATCATGTCTTAGCTGCCAAACTTTAAATCTGATCTTCTCTCTGTCGTTGTCAGCTGACATTTCAGTGTGAATCGTTGTGACCTTCTTCCATCCTGTTCACCTCCACTTCATCACGTCAGCACACAAGATCACCAGAAGCAGCTCCTCTTCTCATCATCCAGATCCCAATATTCCCATATTCATCACCATCATCAGTGTCTAGACTCCATCGAGGGGATATCCTATTCTACTCACGCCTTAACTTCCCCTTTATAAATGACATCACAATGGGGTCTAATCACCAAAGACTTTTCACATTATGCATGTTCAATAAAATCATTGTCACTTAAAAAATTGAAGTCTCTCATGATTGAAATATTTTTAAGCAGCTAACTGCATTTAACATCAATCCCACTCCCACTAAAATGATCTGAAGCTCCAGATGTAAGGCTTGTAGCTCCATAAATCAGGAGTTTAGGATCTCCTCCAGATTTCTGAAGGTATCAGTGCAGGTAGTAGGGATGTGCAGAGAGTCCAGTATTTGTATTTGTATCTATATTTGTTGAGGCAGCAAAATTATTTGTATTTGTATTTGTAATCTAATAAAAGTTGAAAGAGACTTAAAAATCCTGTTTTTGTTATTATTACTCTTTTAATTTTAGAAAATTAAAGTGTTACAATAAGTGTTCATGAATATACTACCTTACGATGGAGGTCCCCACACCAGGTCTCGAACTGCAGTCTTCCAGATCATAGACGACTGCGCTGACTACTGAGCTAAAACTTTACTCATCACCTCATTGCAGACAGACCTCTACCTATTTATACACCCAGTATTTTTATTTTCTTCCCGACAGCACAGCGTGTAACGTATAGGAGAGTACTTCAAAGACGGTTCTTGCTTTCCACTTTTCATTTATTGCCTATTTTTTACAACCTAACTTTTTTGAAAAGAGAAGGGGAACGACAGGTTATGGAGAGTCCCTTGAAAGCACTTTGCGTGTGTCAGTAGTTCAGCTTTATCTCTGAGGAACACCCCCAACTCCAGGAGTAATGTCAAAATTAAGAAATGTGCGTCATGTAGCAGGTGGATGTGACTCCCCTCGTTGAGACCTGCTGATAGACGTAACAACGGAGCAGAGGAGAGACACTGAGACAGTGATGTAACCGACCTGCACGCTGGTATTTGACATGTTTTTTTTTCTTCTCAAAAACAAATACTGTTTAAAATATTTGTATGGAACAAATATTCGTAAAAAAACACAAGAAAAACAATATTTGTGCTTTACTGAATAACGTATTCGTATTTGGGCCCAACCCTAGCAGGTAGTCATTATATGATCTGACTTCACATGCACTGCTGGGAAAATTCACTGTTCAAATGTCTACATTGTATTTAAATGAATGAACTATAATCACATTATTTTCTTTTAGTGATTTTTGTATTGGGTTGAATACACTGTAATTAATTTGTAGCTGATACATCAGATTTTTATGTTGCACATACTGTAAATAGTTGAAGTTTAAAAATCTTCAAGGGGAATGAAAGAATCTAGCTCGGGGCAGTTTACACTTCATTTAATTTTATCAGATGAAGAGTATCTGGAGCAAATTCTGCCAAGTTTACTATGTACTTTAGTTTACTAGATTGAAATGAGAGAAGACGTGAGGTAGTTTGGAAGCTTTTACAGTTGACTTTTATGAGTGAACATCATGAGATGATTATTCTAACTTGTCAGTTATGAAGTTCATCCAACTTTTTTATACAGAGAACGATGATGAGTGTGAGATGTGTCATAACATAATGTGATGAAGAGGATTTAACAGCTGAGGTGATGATGGGGCAGCATGAAAGAACAGAATGTCTCTGTTTGATAGATTTTACATTTTGGAGTCAAGATGAATCTTGAATGATTAAATATTTGTTTGACTCAGTAAGAGGTTGTTGAGGTGGGAGGTGGACTGTTTGACCTTCAGGAGGAAAACTGATAGAGACACTATGAACATCATAAATCATCTGTGTGTGTGTGTGTGTGTGTGTGTGTGTGTGTGTGTGTGTGTGTGTGTGTGTGTGTGTGTGTGTTCAGTGAACTGTATCAGTCTCTGCAGTAGCTTCCAGCTGCAGCAGTCAGTTCAGTTTCTGTTCAGTCTGACTGAGGGAGGTTTTTGTACGACACTTTTTCACTGTGTGAACACAACCTGACTGTTGATTTCATGATAACTCTGACAGTAATAAACTCCTGAATCTTCAGCCTGAACTCCACTGATGGTCAGAGTGAAGTCAGAGTTTGATCCACTGCCTGTAAAACGATCTGGAATTCCTGATGCTCGAGTGGTAGCATAGTAAATCATCAGTTTAGGAGTTTCTCCATCTCTCTGTTGGTACCAGGCTAAGTAGCTCCCACCATAAACATTCTGACTGGTCCTACAGCTGATGGTTGTGGATCCTCCCAGAGCAGAGCTCACTGCTGCAGGCTGAGTCACTGTGATCTGGCCTCTGGACTCTGAGGATACAGAGACAAAAACATAAAGCAGCGTCATGGTTTTGATGGTTTTGTCAGCTTCATTTCAGAGGGACGGATGTTCATAGAGGAGAGGAGTTTGATTCTCTGGACTTTACCTGTGAAGCAGCAGCAGAGGAGAGTCCAGATGAGGACGGAGATCAAAGTCATGTTTTTGATGAGGAGGATTTCTGTGGCTTCTGTTGTGATGAAGGACAGCTGTCAGTCATCCAGTGTTCAACTCTCAGGACTATAAACTCTCCCAGAGCACTGGAGCATGGTGCTGCTGATGCAAAGTGGCTCTCTATGGAAATGCTCTGACTGACTCCAACAGGGACTTGGATTACTCTGATGATGCTGCTTAATCAATGGATCAATCAATTTACCAGATTATTGATTAACTATGTGTCAGTGATCATTTTATGTGTTTCATTTATGTTCTGTGAACAGATTGTCTTCAGAAATGTCTGTTTTGATTCATTTTACATCTACAACACTCAGTTTTAATTCAAGACATAATTTAAAATACAGTAAACATGAAACAAATTTATTAATTTTAGAATAAAAATATAAATTATTGGCCTACTGTTATATATTTTCATATCATCCAGTTGTGTTTCACAGACTGAGACTGTTTTTGTTGAGTTTGTTGTGTTCAAAGTCAGAGAGCCGTGTCTCTCTACAGTGAGAGGTTTTTGTACGACGACTCAGTCAGTTTGTATCACTGTGGTACACGTTCGGTGGAGGAACGAGACTGGATGTTGGAAGTAAGTTAAACTTTTAAAGTATTTTATTAAATCCTGAGTGATATTTAGTTTTTGCACATATGTTTTCTCTAGAAATTGAAATTTCTGATTTTATATCTGAATTTCTAATTTTTGACCAACACTTGTCCACCAGCAACAAAAATAAGAGTTTTGTGTTTGAAATTTAAATTATGAATCAATATATTCTAAGTGTTTGGTCCACAGTAGAAATCATGTAATGTTTTAGATTCAGGCTGAAATTTGAGGACTTGTAGTTTTAGTTTAATGTGACAAAGTCAGAGAGCCGTGTCTCTCTACAGTGAGAGGTTTTTGTACGACGACTCAGTCAGTTTGTATCACTGTGGTTGACTTTTGGTGGAGGAACCAGACTGGATGTTGGAAGTAAGTTTCTGCTCAAATATTAAATATCGAATCATCAGTTAAGTTTATAATTTCTGTGTCTGAACATTTGTAGTAGATATAAGTTTCCACTGAGCTGATCTAAAACACTTTAAAGTCTCAATTTTATTGTTCATTTCTCCTCTTTAACCTTGAAGTTGAACTTAAAGCAGCTTTACTGAACTTTTCTTTACATGTTCCAGTTAGTTTGTTAAATGTGAACAGCAGAAAGATTAAAGAACAACAATCCTACTTTAAACATGTTTTTAAATTTTAATCTTTAATCTCCAATTTGAGCGAATGTTGAGTTAAATTTATTCTGAACAGTGTGGGTGATGATAAAAAAAAATGCTGCACATCTCTCATCATTTAAAATGACAGAAATTGTCTTTTAACCTCAGTTTGAAATATTTCTTTGTTTTTAAAGATATTTGTTTCTTTAATATGTCTCAACATGTTGTGTATATTACGGCTGTCTGTTAGTTTTTGCTCATAATGTCCTTTAACACTGAATCTGATTAACTGTTGCTCTTTTGATAGTTTTGAAAGTAAATAATTGGTATAAATTGAAACTAAATCAGCATCTGAGAGATATATTCAAACTTTATGTCCTTATTTTCAGTAAATACTGTAAAATAAAATGCAGTAAAGAGTCATATGAGGACTCTTTCTGTGCTGATCTGCATGAGAGGTTTCTTGAAGGGAAGTGAAACAATGTGTGAGTGAGTGACTGGTGGAGCAGAAAAAACATCTGACAGAAACTCCTTAAAGGGGAAAATCCACTCTCACACAGTAAAGGTGTCCAAGTGTCTGGTGTTCGATTGACAGATGTGTGGTCCCTGTCCTCTAATGTGATTGGTGTCTCCTAGGTGATGTCCGTCCCACCCTGACGGTGCTGCCCCCCTCCAGCGAGGAGCTGCAGCAGGGGAAGGCCACGCTCATGTGTCTGGCCAACGATGGCTTCCCCTCAGACTGGAGTCTGGCCTGGAAGGTGGAAGGCAGCAGCAGCAGCAGCTTGGAGCAGAGCAGGAGCCCCGGGGTGCTGCAGAAGGACGGCCGCTACAGCTGGAGCAGCACCCTGAGGCTCCCTGCAGACCAGTGGAGGAAGGTGGTCTCTGTGACCTGTGAGGCCACCCAGGGCTCCCAGACTCCAGTCTCAGAGACACTGAGGAGAGACCAGTGTTCCCAGTCCTGACCTGACTCACTGCTACTGATTTTACTCTGCTACTGCTCTCACTCTGATCTCTGCAACTATCTCTCTCTTTTATTTCACATGTTTCAGTAACAATATTTACTTGCTTGTTGTAATGTTTCAATATAATTTCAGTATTTCCAGACAATAAAGATCTGTTCATCAAATCACTTGTTTTCATCTTTATTGTTATAAAAGTGTCATAATTATTTTCTCTTGATGGTAACAGTAATGATGATAAATCCTGATAAAAACTGAGTTATAAATGTTTCAACTGCTCTATGAAGACTTCAGAAAGAAAACGTAAGATCACATAATGTATTGATTCATATACTGTATATTGGGAAAGTATTTACACTCAAACAACACTCTTAGATATTATATGATTAATGCTACACAGTCATGGTGGTAGTAAGTCCATAATTTGTTTTCATAGTTTACAGTAAAGTCATAATAATTGTAGAAAATGCTTTGCTGGAGTCACTTCAGATTTGTCTGTAATAATTAGTAATTGAGTATTTTTAATGAAAAATCCTCCAATCATCTTATGTTACTGAAGTGTGTCAGTGCAAAGAGTCTAATATTTTTATTTTTTCAGATGTATTAAAAGCATATACATAATCTTTTAAACAAAATCACAAAACCCTCAGAAATATATTCTAATTCTGGAATAAAAAGCAAAATATCATCAGCATAAAGAGATATAAAATGAGCGTGATCTGACATTTTAACCCTGGACATTTTTACAAACTGCTTCTGCTGGAGAGCTGAAACACAAAGACAAATGAAAGAGATGAAAAAGGGAAAGAATTCAAGTATCAATTAATTACATAATCAATTAAATGTTTTTTGGTTTATATTATAAATACTTGCTGCTGGAATAAAAACATACAAAATGACAAATATATGTCACATGACATGATAAGTAATTTTACAACATAAATGATTTTATCATGATAACATTTTGTAATTTATTTCTAAAAAGTTGTATGTTTGTGTATCTATGAAAAATAGTAAGAGATCAAATAAATCAATAATAGTTTTAGTGTTCATGTGTTGTAGTCAGTAGATTAAACTTATTAAAGAATTGAAATCATCCTTCAACAGAGGTTAGATTTGATGTTCAGCCAAATGTTTCATATTCTGTATTAATGAAAGTATTTAAAATAAATCTTTTCTTGTTAAATACAAAATGTTTAGTATTAAAATGTTCAAATTACATCATTAAAACCTCTGTTGTTTTTGTTTGAGTGCAGCTGTTGAGTCAGATCAGTTCCTCTTCAGCTGAGGGAGGTTTTTGTACGACGTTGTATCACTGTGTGAGTGGCCAGCTGTTATCCTGCTGACAGTAATAAACTCCTGAATCTTCAGCCTGAACTCCACTGATGGCCAGAGTGAAGTCAGTGCCGTATCCACTTCCACTAAAACGATCTGAAACTCCAGGCTGACGGGATTGAGCATTATAAATCAGGAGTTTAGGAGCTTCTCCAGATTTCTGAAGGTACCACTGGAGGTCGTCATAAACTCTTGAACTGGTTTTACATCTGATGGAGACAGTCTGTCCTGGAACAACAGACTGAGATCCAGGAGACTGAGTCAGGATGATTTGTCCTGACGAACCTGGAAAACATGAAAAAGAGGATAAAGGGTTATTGAGACAAATCCAGCTTGGAGAAAGATGATCAACATGAAAACAGAAGAGTATCATTTCTTTAACATGGAGAATAGATGGAAGAAGGTAAATGCTGCTTGTTTCAGTGTTTCTCCATCACAGTAGAACATCATTGTGGTGAACCTGCTTGCATCCTGAAGCAAAGTTTTCACAAGAGAGTCTCACCCTGAACAAGGAGCCCCAGGGTGGCCAGCAGTAGAGTCAGTGACATCATCATTGTGCTGCTGGCGTGTCAGTGGCTCTGAAAGGTCTGGACAGCCACTGATCAACACTGGCCTCTTAACGGCTGGGAGCAGAGAGGCAGGACAGATATGCAAACACACAGAGTCAGTCAACTGTAGCTGTCCTCAACATATCATGCTGTTTCCTCCTCACTGCTGGGAGAACTCACTGTAATTTGTAGCCAATACCTCAGATTTTTACATTGTATATACTGTAAATAATTAGATGTAGACATGCTGATGTAATTGATGGCTTGTTTTGGGACTCACACATGTGTTGAATCAGGTGGGGTTTATATACCGACCTTCTTGGTCAAATGCTGAGTCAGGTCACAACCAACAATCACATTCATTTTATGTGACGGTATGCTGATGATATTATGTTTTTTATTTCTAACACTACAACAGTTTTACAAGCTCACATTTGTTCAGAAGGTCAAAGACATAATGTCAAAATTTCACAGGTGCACTCAATAAAACATTATTGGGAGAATAATTCAGAGGGCTTCCTCTTGATGTTAAAGCACCTGATATAATAGTTTAACACACAGTATATACACAACTTTATGGCCTTCAAAAAATTGAAAAAATGTGGGATTTAACAAGTTTTCAGATCTTGAAAGACATGTTTACAATATCTGACAGTATATCACATGGGATATGTACACTCACAAGTAACTGTATTTAGACTCTCATTGCTCTGTGTTATTTAAAACATTTCATTCAATCTGAATTTTAATACTTTCAGAGTTTCATTCTGGTTGTTTAAAGTGGAATTAAATGCTATTTCCTCTTTGTGAAAGTTACATATTTATCTCAGCCATCATCCCTCCTCTGATGTCTCATTTGAGGTAAAATACAAGAAACATGAAGGTAAAACTTTCCAACCAATTGTTACGATTTAGAGCTGAAAACACAAAAAGTCTTAGCGGTGGATTTTTGTCTCTGAGTCTGTCTGAGTCTTTGGGTGAATCCCAATTTCCTTAAATTGCATCCACGTTTCTCTCACTTGCATCTTTTCTTTGTATCCTAATTCTTCCCACTAAAGATGCAAGGAAAAGATGTGAGGAGAGAGAAAGTGCGAAAATATGGTTTTAGAGAAATGAGACGTCCTTTCCTCTGAAGCGTCACATGAAGCAACGTTGGTTTTGGACGACGGTGGCAGCTGATCAGCTGTCAGTTGGCTTTAACAGCTGTAGAGACTTCTGATGGAGTTTGTGTCTACACACATGTGCACTGTGTTAACACTAATAAAGGTTCACAGTTATCACTGCCAGCAGCTGTTTTCTCTCTGCAGCCTGTTTAACAAACACCTGCACATGAATAAAAACCTGCATTCATTATTTATACTGTGTCCTGCTCAGAGACACAGGAACCATTTCAACTGAATGCATTTCTATTATTTATTCATTATTTGAGTCTGTATTTGTTCATATTCTGGTTGTGAATTCATTATTTAATGACTCAGAACATAATTAGGTTGACCTTTGAACACTGTAAATTATTTATTAGGCTAAAAGTTTCAAGTAAAAAGGAAATTATATAACTCATATCACTCGATGCTCAGAGACTTTCAGCCTCACGTGTGACTGAATGGCAATGACGATAAATGATGTAAAATAAAAAAGTGTTTAAAATGTGTTTCTTGCTGATAGACAGACTCTCTCTGACTTTAATTTATGTATTATAAAAGTTAATGGGGGAAATAACAGATCATGAAAAGAAAAATCTTTCTAATAAATGAAGAAAGTTGTTTATGGTTCTTTTGTTGATCAGACTGACAATTAACACAGATGTTTAACTAGATGGTGAATCAGAAAACAAATAAAATATAAAACTTAGGAGTGGTAGACTTGAGTTTAATCTGTAATCTTTCTCCAGTCAGTGATGTTGTGATGTATCAGATCAGTCTGATCAGCTGCAGCGTCCAATCAATGTCTGATATCCAATAAGGAGGCGTGTCAGCTGATAAATGATGCTCATGGCTCTTCAGAGATCCTACCTCGCTCCTCGCGCCTCATAGCAGAAATAAGCACTTTGAGACAATCTTCAAAACTAAAGACCGGAGGGATTTCTGGGTCTAGCGAGGAGTGAGGAGTGATCAATTAAGTGATCAATTAAGGGAATTGAGATGCAGCTTTTGACTCATGCCTTCAGACATTCTGGACTAGCTGGTGCAATATTAATATGTTGGTGTTGCAGTAAAATTAAGTATTTTAAAGGCCTTTTTAAAACATCTTTACACTTTATATCAAACTATACAAGCTTTTAATAAAATAAACTATTTGTCTGTTTACAGTCAGTTGTTTGTGGGCTCATACTGTAGTCGTGGAGTGTTTGGTGTCATATAATGCAGTTTGTTTAGTGACATTTACTGAATGGATTGTGACAAAGAATACATCATGTTTGGTGTTTCTATTACTGAAAGTATTTGTTGAAGCTTCATTGTTCTGAGATTTCAGTGGAATCTGTGGACATTCATGTTTCATGTATCGTGAGTTTGTTTTGTGGGTCGACATCAGTGGAGCTCACTCTGCTGGATGTTGTTGTGGTTTTAATGGTCTGATTGGGCTTCTTCACTGGATTTGTTCACTTTATTTGAGGAAACTTTCAGGATGGTGCAGGGATGGTCCATGGACATGGTCCTGTGGTTATTGCTATTATTATTACTAGTCATATCTCTATTATTATTATTGTTGTTATTGTTGTTATTATGCTTCTCTGTGTCTCTCTCCCTCCATCTTTCTTTCTCTGTCAACCCAACCAGTCAAGGCAGATGGCTGCTTGGTTCTGCTTGAGGTTTCCTCATGTTAAACGGGAGTTTTTCCTTTCTGCTGTCACCAAGTGCTGCTCATGGAGGAAAAATAAAGAGTACAGTCTAGACCTGCTATATGTGAGAAATGCCTTGAGATAACTTTTCTTATGATTTGGCGCAATATAAATAAAATAGAATTGAATTGAGTGTGTGTGTGTGTGTGTGTGTGTGTGTGTGTGTTCAGTGAACTGTATCAGTCTCTGCAGTAGCTTCCAGCTGCAGCAGTCAGTTCAGTATCTGTTCAGTCTGACTGAGGGAGGTTTTTGTACGACACTTTTTCACTGTGTGAGCACAGCCTGACTGTTGATAGAGTGATGACTCTGACAGTAATAAACTCCTGAATCTTCAGCCTGAACTCCACTGATGGTCAGAGTGAAGTCAACTCCATTCCCTGCTCCACTTCCACTGAATCTGGAGGAGATTCCTGTAACTCTGTCTGATGTTCGGTGGATCAGAAGTTTAGGAACTTCTCCAGTTTTCTGATGGTACCAAGACAGCCAGTATTGTGAACCAGTGTAGTGAGTAACTTGTCTATTAGCCTTGCAGTCAATAGAGACAGTTTGACCAAGCTGCCGTGATTTGGCTGCTGGCTGAGTCAAGACAACATTTTGTCCAACAGACCCTGAGGAGAGAGAAGAAACACTGGACATGAGATGGTGAAACTCAGCTACACTCCAAATGATTTCCACATGACAGAAAAATGATTTTCCTCACCCTGAGTGAAGCAGAGGAGAGTCCAGATGAGGACGGAGATCAAAGTCATGTTTTTGATGAGGAGGATTTCTGTGGCTTCTGTTGTGATGAAGGACAGCTGTCAGTCATCCAGTGTTCAACTCTCAGGACTATAAACTCTCCCAGAGCACTGGAGCATGGTGCTGCTGATGCAAAGTGGCTCTCTATGGAAATGCTCTGACTGACTCCAACAGGGACTTGGATTACTCTGATGATGCTGTTTAATCAATGGATCAATCAGTTTATTAGAATATTGTTCAGAATGTAATTTTTGCGGTTTCAGCTTTTACTCATATTTTCTTTCAGAATGTCTCATGTTTATTTATATGTATTTCTCGAGACATTAAGATCAATTTATCTTCAAAACATGAAATAAATGTACATATTCTGGAAATATCTGTCACTCAGGTGATGTTACTTGTAATTTTACTAACAGAGACTTGTTTTTTTGAGTGAGCCGTGTCTCTCTACAGTGAGAGGTTTTTGTACGACGACTCAGTCAGTTTGTATCACTGTGGTTCACGTTTGGTGGAGGAACCAGACTGGATGTCGGAAGTAAGTTTGTACTCAAATATTACACATAATGTTGACATTTAAAGCTTTAATGTGTTTAAATGTTTGTAGTAGATACAAATATCATCTGTGTTGATTTATATCACTTATATTCTCTTCTGTTTTAATCATGATGTAACTCAGACCAGCTTCAATAAACTGGTCTTTACACATTATTGTCAAACTGAAATATGAACAGCTTGAGAAGAAAAAAGATTAAAGAAAAATACTTCTACTTTTAAAATGTTAACAAAAATCAGTATTTACATTTCTACTTAATAGTTAACTATTATGAAGTTGAATTAAAATGTATTTCAACGATGTAAAAATGAAAAATGTTTTCATATCTCTGATCCTCTTACTGTGATTGGTTTCTTACTGTAAGATAATATTTAGTGTGATTTATATTTTTTGGTGGTGGGAGCTGTGATTATGAAAGTTTCTGATGCTGATTTGTGTTTTCATATTTTATGTTAACAGGATATAATTGAGATAGATGTGATCCAGTATGAGGCCGAGGTCAAAGGTCATGACCAAGTAATTTCTAACCAAAAGTCTCCGGCCAATCTCTCTCCTCATTGGTCGGTAAATGGGTTGATTATCATTTTAAAACATTGGATCAAATCATAATATGGTAAGAATTGATGGAGAGAAGCTGTGATGGAAAACTTAATTGATTTCCCCCGAGACAATCATTGTCCATAAACTGTTTTCCTTAAAGTGTTCTGACATATTTTCATTTATCTTAAAAGCTGCAATGTGCAAATTATTTAATCTATTTAATATGTGTGTGTGTGTGTGTGTGTGTGTGTGTGTGTGTGTGTGTGTGTGTGTGTGTGTGTGTGTGTGTGTGTGTGTGTTCAGTGAACTGTATCAGTCTCTGCAGTAGCTTCCAGCTGCAGCAGTCAGTTCAGTTTCTGTTCGGTCTGACTGAGGGAGGTTTTTGTACGACGCTTTTTCACTGTGTGAACACATACTGACTGTTGATATAGTGACGACTCTGACAGTAATAAACTCCTAAATCTTCAGCCTGAACTCCACTGATGGTCAGAGTGAAGTCAACTCCATTCCCTGTTCCACTTCCACTGAATCTGGAGGAGATTCCTGTAACTCTGTCTGATGTTGCATAGATCAGAAGTTTAGGAGCTTCTCCAGTTTTCTGATGGTACCAGGACAGCCAGTATTTTGAACCAGTCCAGTGATCAACTTGTCTATTAGCCTTACAGTCAATAGAGACAGTTTGACCAAGCTGCAGTGATTTGGCTGCTGGTTGAGTCAAGACAACATTTTGTCCAACAGACCCTGAGGAGAGAGAAGAAACACTGGACATGAGATGGTGAAACTCAGCTACACTCCAAAAGATTTTCACATGACAGAAAAATGATTTTCCTCACCCTGAGTGAAGCAGAGAAGAGTCCAGATGAGGACGGAGATCAAAGTCATGTTTTTGATGAGGAGGATTTCTGTGGCTTCTGTTGTGATGAAGGACAGCTGTCAGTCATCCAGTGTTCAACTCTCAGGACTATAAACTCTCCCAGAGCACTGGAGCATGGTGCTGCTGATGCAAAGTGGCTCTCTATGGAAATGCTTTGACTAATTAACATAATCATCACATCCTCAAGTGATACTTTTTTAATGATTGCAGTAATGCTGATCATTTTTGTATGTATGAACAATAAAGAAACTTTCATCAAATCATCTGTGTACAAACATATTATTACAATAATAAACTGCTGTCACATGTTACTGTGTTCAATGAATCTACAGATACTGAGTTTGTCTCTGGGTATATTCACAGGGATTTTATCATTTTTTGTCACCATTTTACTCTTAAATTATGGTAGTTTTTAATGCATGTCAAAGTAAAGGATGAAAGGAGAACATTTTAACAGAAACAGTGAGTCTGTTCTACATGGTGTCCCTCACATGTGGCCTCTCTGTCCTGCTCTGTACTATATTGTTCTGTATTTCAGCATGGGGATGGAGGAGCAGAGACAGGAAGCTTGTAGGCAGATTGTGGGATTGACTGGTGTAATGCTGTATTGATGCTGATTTATACCTCTGTGTCTGAGTGTCTGTATTTACACCACCACGTGTTTGTCGTTCATCTGTTGGAGCTCAGAGGATCATAATGTAACTTATGTGCAACTTTTCAAACAATAATCTTCATGTAGCTGCGATTCACAAACTGTAGACACCACGAGAGCTTTGATCAGTCTGCAGCTGCTTCCACATGTTCAGTGTTCTCACTGAATATCTGCTCTTCCAAGTCATGTCACATTTTCTTATAGAGCAAATTTCATATAAAAAGCAACACAATATAAATACAATACAATACAATTATAAATACATAAAATACAAGCATACATATCATCATACATAAAAGCAAGCAAACATATGATTGTATACATGGACGCATAGGTAATTAAAGTACATAATAATTCAGTAAAAACAGGAGCAGATAGTTGCTCAACCTAGTTAAGCACAACAGTAAACAGAAATGTTTTTAGTCTACTTTTAAAGGAACTAAGTGTTGGGGCATCTCTAATATCACTTGGAAAGTCAGTCCATCTGTATGGAGCATAATAACTGAATGCAGCTTCTCCTGCTTTAGAGCACTCACATGGAGGACAACAAGGAGACCACTGGCTGATGATGTGAGGCTTCTTGTTGGTTCATATGGCAAAAGCAATTCCTTAATATAATTTGGAGCAGTGCCATTCAGTGCCTTGTAGACGAGTAGGAGGACTTTAAAATCAATTCTAGCATTTACTGGAAGCCAGTGCAAGGAATTAAGAACAGGTGTGATATGTGCACTTTTCTTAGTCTCGTCTAAAATACGTGCAGCATCATTCTGTATAAGCTGCAGACGCTTAACAGTTTTTTGAGAGTCCAGAAAAAATAGTATTGCAATAGTCAAGTCTGCTTGTGACAAATGCATGTACTAGTTTTTCAGTGTCTGAATTTGACAGAAAGCCTCTGATTTTTGAGATATTTTTTGAGGTGATAGAAATCTGATCTTGTGACATTATTGATATGACAGTGAAAGTTAAGCTCAGCATCTATGATAACATCAATGTATCATGTCATGTAGCAGGTGGATGTGACTCCCCTCGTTGAGACCTGCTGATAGACTTAACAGCGGAGCAGAGGAGAGACACTGAGATAGTGATGTAACCGACCTGCATGCTGGTATTTGACATGTTTTTGTTTTCCTCTCAAAAACAAATACTGTTTAAAATATTTGTATGAAACAAATATTCGTAAAAAACAAACAAAAAAAACCCAAAACAATATTTGTGCTTTGCTGAATAACGTATTTGTATTTGGGCCCAACCCCAGCAGGTAGTCATTATATGATCTGACTTCACATGCACTGCTGGGAAAATTCACTGGTCAAATGTCTACAACATTGTATTTAAAGTAATGAACTATAATCACATTATTTTCTTTTAGTGATTTTTGTATTGGGTTGAATACACTGTAATTAATTTGTAGCTGAAACATCAGATTTTTACGTTGCACATACTGTAAATAATTGAAGTTTAAAAATCTTCAAGGGGAATGAAAGAATCTAGCTCAGGGCAGTTTACACTTCATTTAATTTTAACAGATGAAGAGTATCTGGAGCAAATTCTGCCAAGTTTACTATGTACTTTAGTTTACTAGATTGAAATGAGAGAAGACGTGAGGTAGTTTGGAAGCTTTTACATTTGACTTTTATGAGTGAACATCATGAGATGATTATTCTATCTTGTCAGTTATGAAGTTCATCCAACTTTTTTATACAAAGAAAGATGATGAGTGTGAGATGTGTCATAACATAATGTGATGAAGAGGATTTAACAGCTGAGGTGATGATGGGGCAGCATGAAAGAACAGAATGTATCTGTTTGATAGATTTTACATTTTTGAGTCAAGATGAATCTTGAATGATTAAATATTTGTTTGATTCAGTAAGAGGTTGTTGAGGTGGGAGGTGGACTGTTTGACCTTCAGGAGGAAAACTAATAGAGACACTATGAACATCATAAACCATCTGTGTGTGTGTGTGTGTGTGTGTGTGTGTGTGTGTGTGGGTGTGTGTGTGTGTGTGTGTGTGTGTGTGGTGTGTGTGTGTGTGTGTTCAGTGAACTGTATCAGTCTCTGCAGTAGCTTCCAGCTGCAACAGTCAGTTCAGTTTCTGTTCAGTCTGACTGAGGGAGGTTTTTGTACGACGCTTTTTCACTGTGTGAACACAAGCTGACTGTTGATATTGTGATAACTCTGACAGTAATAAACTCCTGCATCTTCAGCCTGAACTCCACTGATGGTCAGAGTGAAGTCAGAGTTTGATCCACTGCCTGAAAAACGATCTGGAATCCCTGATTCTGGAGTGGTAGCCCAATAAATGAGGAGTTTAGGAGCTTCTCCATCTTTCTGTTGGTACCAGGCTAAACAGTGGTATGGGCCATCAACATAAACATCCTGACTGGTCCTACAGTTGATGGTTGTGGATCCTCCCAGAGCAGATGTCACTGCTGCAGGCTGAGTCACTGTGATCTGGCCTCTGGACTCTGAGGATACAGAGACAAAAACATAAAGCAGCGTCATGGTTTTGATGGTTTTGATGGTTTTGTCGGCTTCATTTCAAAGAGACGGATGTTCATAGAGGAGAGGAGTTTGATTCTCTGGACTTTACCTGTGAAGCAGCAGCAGAGGAGAGTCCAGATGAGGACGGAGATCAAAGTCATGTTTTTGATGAGGAGGATTTCTCTGGCTTCTGTTGTGATGAAGGACAGCTGTCAGTCATCCAGTGTTCAACTCTCAGGACTATAAACTCTCCCAGAGCACTGGAGCATGGTGCTGCTGATGCAAAGTGGCTCTCTATGGAAATGCTCTGACTGACTCCAACAGGGACTTGGATTACTCTGATGATGCTGTTTCATCAATGGATCAATCAATTTACCAGATTATTGATTACCTATGTGTCAGTGATCATTTTATGTGTTTCATTTATGTTCTGTGAACAGATTGTCTTCAGAAATGTCTGTTTTGATTCATTTTACATCTACAACACTCAGTTTTAATTCAAGACATAATTTAAAATACAGTAAACATGAAACTAAATTATTTATTTTGGAATAAGAATATAAATTATTGGCCTACTGTTATATATTTTCATATCATCCAGTTGTGTTTCACAGCCTGAGACTGTTTTTGTTGAGTTTGTTGTGTTCAAAGTCAGAGAGCCGTGTCTCTCTACAGTGAGAGGTTTTTGTACGACGACTCAGTCAGTTTGTATCACTGTGGTGGACTTTTGGTGGAGGAACCAGACTGGATGTTGGAAGTAAGTTTCTGCTCAAATATTAAATATCGAATCGTGAGTTAAGTTTATTATTTCTGTGTCTGAACATTTGTAGTCGATATAAGTTTCCACTGAGCTGATCTAAAACACTTTAAAGTCTCAATTTTATTGTTCATTTCTCCTCTTTAACCTTGAAGTTGAACTCAAAGCAGCTTTACTGAACTTTTCTTTACATGTTCCAGTTAGTTTGTTAAATGTGAACAGCAGAAAGATTAAAGAACAACAATCCTACTTTAAACATGTTTTTAAATTTTAATCTTTAATCTCCAATTTGAGTGAATGTTGAGTTAAATTTATTCTAAACAGTGTGGGTGATGATAAAAAATGCTGAACGTCTCATCATTTAAAATGACAGAAATTGTCTTTTAACCTCAGTTTGAAATATTTCTTTGTTCTTAAAGATATTTGTTTCTTTAATATGTCTCAACATTTTGTGTATATTACGGCTGTCTGTTAGTTTTTGCTCATAATGTCCTTTAACACTGAATCTGATTAACTGTTGCTCTTTTGATAGTTTTGTCAGTAAAGTTGTTGGTATAAATTCTAAAATTAAATCAAGGATGTCTAAGATATATTTACAAACTTCATATCTTTATTTTCAGTAAATAGTGTAAAATAAAATGCAGTAAAGAGTCATATGAGGACTCTTTCTGTGCTGATCTGCATGAGAGGTTTCTTGAAGGGAAGTGAAACAATGTGTGAGTGAGTGACTGGTGGAGCAGAAAAAACATCTGACAGAAACTCCTTAAAGGGGAAAATCCACTCTCACACAGTAAAGGTGTCCAAGTGTCTGGTGTTCGATTGACAGATGTGTGGTCCCTGTCCTCTAATGTGATTGGTGTCTCTTAGGTGATGTCCGTCCCACCCTGACGGTGCTGCCCCCCTCCAGCGAGGAGCTGCAGCAGGGGAAGGCCACACTCATGTGTCTGGCCAGTGATGGCTTCCCCTCAGACTGGAGTCTGGCCTGGAAGGTGGACGGCAGCAGCAGCAGCAGCTTGGAGCAGAGCAGGAGCCCCGGGGTGCTGCAGAATGACGGCCGCTACAGCTGGAGCAGCACCCTGAGGCTCCCTGCAGACCAGTGGAGGAAGGTGGTCTCTGTGACCTGTGAGGCCACCCAGGGCTCCCAGACTCCAGTCTCAGAGACACTGAGGAGAGACCAGTGTTCCCAGTCCTGACCTGACTCACTGCTACTGCTTTTACTCTGCTACTGCTCTCACTCTGATCTCTGCAACTATCTCTCTCTTTTATTTCACATGTTTCAGTAACAATATTTACTTGCTTGTTGTAATGTTTCAATATAATTTCAGTATTTCCAGACAATAAAGATCTGTTCATCAAATCACTTGTTTTCATCTTTATTATTATAAAAGTGTCTTAATTATTTTCTCTTAATGGTAACAGTAATGATATTAAATCCTGATAAAAACTGAGTTATAAATGTTTCAACTGCTCTATGAAGACTTCAGAAGGAAAATGTAAGATCACATAATGTATTGATTCATATAGTGTATATTAGGAAAGTATTTACACTCAAACAACACTCTTAGATATTATGTGATTAATGCTACACAGTCATGCTGGTAGTAAGTCCATAATTTGTTGTCACAGTTTACAGTAAAGTCATAATAATTGTAGAAAATGCTTTGCTGGAGTCACTTCAGATTTGTCTGAAATAATTAGTAATTTTGTAATTTTGTAATTTTTACAAACTGTTTCTACTGAAGAGTTGAAACACAAAGACAAATGAAAGAGATGAAAAATGGAAAGAATTCAAGTATTAATTAATTACATAATCAATTAAATGTTTTTTGGTTTATATTATAAATACTTGCTGTTGGAATAAAAACACGCAAAATGACAAATATATGTCTCATGACATGATTAGTAATTTTGCAACATAAATGATAGTAAATTTGATCATGATAACATTTTGTAATTTATTTCTAAAAAAATGTATGTTAGAGTATCTGTAAAAATAGTAAGAGATCAAATAAACAAATAATAATAGTTTTAGTGTTCATGTGTTGTAGTCAGTAGATTAAACTTATTAAAGAATTGAATTCATACTTCAACAGAGGTTAAATTTGATGTTCAGCCAAATGTTTCATATTCTGTATTAATGAAAGTATTAAAATAAATCTTTTTTCTTGTTAAATACAGAATATTTAGTGTTAAAATGTTCAAATTAAATTATTAAAACTTCTGTTGTTTTTGTGTGAGTGCAGCTGTTGAGTCAGATCAGTTCCTCTTCAGCTGAGGGAGGTTTTTGTACGACGTTGTATCACTGTGTGAACGGTCTGCTGTCACTCTGCTGACAGTAATAAACTCCTGAATCTTCAGCCTGAACTCCACTGATGGTCAGAGTGTAGTCAGTCCCAGATCCACTTCCACTAAAACGATCTGAAACTCCAGGCTGAAGACTTGTAGCTAAATAAATCAGGAGTTTAGGAGCTTCTCCAGATTTCTGAAGGTACCAGTTGAGGTAGCTACTAACATCTGAACTGGTTTTACATCTGATGGAGACAGTCTGTCCTGGAACAACAGACTGAGATCCAGGAGACTGAGTCACAGTGATTTGTCCTGATGAACCTGGAAAACATGAAAAAGAGGAGAAGGGTTATTGAGACAAATCCAGCTTGGAGAAAGATGATCAACATGAAAACAGAAGAGTATCATTTCTTTAACATGGAGAATAGATGGAAGAAGGTAAATGCTGCTTGTTTCAGTGTTTCTCCATCACAGCAGAACATCATTGTGGTGAACCTGGTTGCATCCTGAAGCAAAGTTTTCACAAGAGAGTCTCACCCTGAACAAGGAGCCCCAGGGTGGCCAGCAGTAGAGTCAGTGACATCATCATTGTGCTGCCGGCGTGTCAGTGGCTCTGAAAGGTCTGGACAGCCACTGATCAACACTGGCCTCTTAACGGCTGGGAGCAGAGAGGCAGGACAGATATGCAAACACACAGAGTCAGTGAACTGTAGCTGTCCTCAACATATCATGCTGTTTCCTCCTCACTGCTGGGAGAACTCAACATTTACATCATCCATAACATAAAGGAGTGACAATCTGAGGGAGAGAACTTCATTTGATTTCCATCAAGCGGTTAGAAAGACTGATGTGAATTCTGTAATCTAATAATTTTGAGGCTTATTATAGAAAATTGTTTTCAGTTCATCATTTTGTCTATTGTGTATCTTGTTTTTTCCAAAGTACAAAATGTGAAACTACTCGTGTGAAAGTCCTATAAATCACCACATAGATAAATAAACAGTTTATAGATACATTTAGGAGTTTTCCTCATTAAAATCTATCGAATACACTCAACATTATTATTATTGGTTTTGAACTTAACAAACCTTGAGCTGAATAATGCAACGATGTACAAAAATATAATAACATAGAAGTCATATCAGCCCGGCCCTCCCTCCATCCCTCCCATTCCCACCCACCCCTTCCAGCCTGGTCGCCAGAATAAAATGTTGGCAGTTTACGTTTCTGCAAACCACAGAAACGTTGAACATCTACGTTTCAACATGTGTAATACGTAGCATATTAACATTTCAACAATACGTATCATCTCAACAATTCTAAAGTGACGTAGTTCACGTGATCTATATGGGCTGATCTTTCCTATTATTAGGAGGAGGAGGGGTCGGTGGATGGTTAGTTAGTTTCTTGGCAGCAAGTTGGAAATCAGCAGAGAACACGGTTCGAGACCACCTCAAAACCAATGTCTGCTTCCAGTTTCAACCGACAAAAGCAGGTGTTTTTAGCGAGACGTCAGGACATTTGCAGCCGTTTTTCTGGTGAGAAATCTGGCTTTTTTTTAGTGAGACATCGGCCGTTTTTATTTTATTTTTCATTTTTATTTTAACCCAAACCATGATCTTTCCCTAACCCTAACCAAGTGGTCTTTGTACCTAAACCTAACCAGACCTTAACCACAGCGTTTTCACACCATAAAACATAATTATTCAACGGGTAGAAATGTTAATATGCTACGTTTGTAGAAATGTTGATATGATACGTATTACGCGTGTTGTAACGTATATATTCAACGTTTCTGTGGTTTACAGAAACGTTCAATGCCAACGTTTTCTTCTGGCGATTGGGTTGCCCCTTCAGGTCCAACTCCTAATTACTTCAGGATATGTACCTATACAAAGAGAGAGGAATAAGTTACAACAGTTCAGACTATTAAGAAGAAACGACAAAACAGTATAGTTGCAGAGAGGGAATAGATGACAGCTCTTGTGTATCAGTTTAGTTAAAAGAGTGGGATAGAGCAATAAACAAATAAATAAAATATAAATTTAAAAAAGGAAACGAAAAAACTGACTCACACTTGACAGTTGGATTCAATACTTATGTTGAATGTTAGAAAACCTCCCCAAATCTTTTTAAACTCTCCAGGCTTTCCCTTCAAGTTACACATTATCTTTTCATTTGCTAGACATGATGCTAATTCATCAGTCCATCTAGCAGATGTAGGTGGATGTTCATCTTTCCATTGCATAGCTATACATTTGTTGGCTATGATGAGGGCAATTCTAATAAATTTGAGGTTGTTTTTATTGACTTTTATCATGTAGGTATCACCCAATACAATTATTCTTGGTTCTGTGGGGATGGTTGTTCCTATGATGTCACTTAGCTCATTAACTATAGAGATCCAGGATGTATTTAGACATGGGCAGGACCAGAACATATGTATCAGTGTTCCTGTTCCAGTTTTACATCTTGGGCAGAACTCAGAATACTGAGGTTTTATTCTGTGCAACCTGTCAGGGGTGTAGTATATTCTATGAATGAGACTGTATTGTATAATTTTATGTCTACTGTTAAAAGAGAAATACTGACTACCAATACACAGTGATTCCCATTCCGCTTCTTCAAAATTACACTCAAGGTCTTCTTCCCATTTGCGTTTCACTCCTAACAATTCCCACCCTATGATTTGATATATTCCTGAGTAAGTATAGGATATAAACCCTCTTACTCCTGAATACACTTTTAAGAGAGCCAGTCTGAATGTGGGATGGAGCTGGTGAAGCAAATAAGAAACTGATTCTAGGACAGACATGAAGACATCTATCAAGTCAGACAACAGGAAAAATGATTCCAACATTCATATTGATCTGTGATATCTTTGACATCAGGGAAATATTGGAGTTGTAACTATTTTATCTCAGTTTATTGAAATGTGGATTCCAAAGGATGTAGGAAGGACGATGACAGGAAGCTTGTAGACAGATTGTGGGATTGACTGGTGTAATGCTGTACTGATGTGCTGCTGAATAATAAAGGTTGTTTTACACCTCTCTGTCTGAGCGTCTATATTTACACCAGCAGATGTTTGTGCTTCATCTGTTGGAGCTCAGAGGATCATAATGTAAGTTATCTGCAACTTTTCAAACAATAATCTTCATGTAGCTGCGATTCACAAACTGTAGACACCACGAGAGCTTTGATCAGTCTGCAGCTGCTTCCACATGTTCAGTGTTCTCACTGAATATCTGCTCTTCCAGTGGATCTTTTTCTGTTCATTCATGCCGCAACAATTATATTATCCTCATCTAACAGATCCACTACTGCCAGTCCAAACTTTCTCTTCAACAGCGTTGTTACTGCTCTGTATAACAAAGTGAATATGAGAGAAAGTAAACACAGCTAGAACAGGTAACAGGTAGAGTCTACACAGAACTGTCAATCACCTGCTGAGCTGTGGAGACACCTTGATACAGAAGATTATTTCAAGCTTTAAGGAATCTGATGTTCTCAATGTATAACTTCATATCACATTTCATATGTTTTAATAAAGGAACAAAATACCTGTTTTGCCTCTTTTTTCATTTACTTCAATGTAACTAAACTAATTTGTTTCCTTCAGTTTCTATCAGGTCCACTTCCACTTTGATCAGTCTGCAGCTGCTTCCACATGTTCAGTGTTCTCACTGAATATCTGCTCTTCCAAGTCATGTCACATTTTCTCATAGAGCAAATTTCATACAGAAAGCAACACAATGAGCTTCACAAGGGCAAGAGCAATACAATTATAAATACATAAAATACAAGCATACATATCATCATACATAAAAGCAAGCAAACATATGATTGTATACATGGACGCATAGGTAATTAAAGTACATAATAATTCAGTTAAAACAGGAGCAGAGAGTTGCTCAACCTACTTAAGCACAACAGTAAACAGAAATGTTTTAAGTCTACTTTTAAAGGAACTAAGTGTTGGGGCATCTCTAATATCACTTGGAAAGTCAGTCCATCTGTATGGAGCATAATAGCTGAATGCAGCTTCTCCTGCTTTAGAGCACTCACATAGAGGACAACATCTGAGGTGATGATGGGGAAGCATGAAAGAACAGAAAGAACATGAAAGAACTGTCTCTGTTTGATAGATTTTACATTTTTGAGTCAAGAGGAATCTTGAATGATTAAATATTTGTTTGACTCAGTAAGAGGTTGTTGAGGTGGGAGGTGGACTGTTTGACCTTCAGGAGGAAAACTGATAGAGACACTATGGACATCATAAATTATCTGTGTGTGTGTGTGTGTGTGTGTGTGTGTGTGTGTGTGTGTGTGTGTGTGTGTGTGTGTGTGTGTGTTCAGTGAACTGTATCAGTCTCTGCAGTAGCTTCCAGCTGCAGCAGTCAGTTCAGTTTCTGTTCAGTCTGACTGAGGGAGGTTTTTGTACGATGCTTTTTCACTGTGTGAACACAGCCTGACTGTTGATAGAGTGATGACTCTGACAGTAATAAACTCCTAAATCTTCAGCCTGAACTCCACTGATGGTCAGAGTGAAGTCAACTCCATTCCCTGCTCCTCTTCCACTGAATCTGGAGGAGATTCCTGTAACTCTGTCTGATGTTCGGTAGATCAGAAGTTTAGGAGCTTCTCCAGTTTTCTGATGGTACCAGGACAGATAGTATTGTGGTCCAGAGTACTGATGCACTTGTCTATTAGCCTTACAGTCAATAGAGACAGTTTGACCAAGCTGCAGTGATTTGGCTGCTGGCTGAGTCAAGACAACATTTTGTCCAACAGACCCTGAGGAGAGAGAAGAAACACTGGACATGAGATGGTGAAACTCAGCTACACTCCAAATGATTTTCACATGACAGAAAAATGATTTTCCTCACCCTGAGTGAAGCAGAGGAGAGTCCAGATGAGGACGGAGATCAAAGTCATGTTTTTGATGAGGAGGATTTCTGTGGCTTCTGTTGTGATGAAGGACAGCTGTCAGTCATCCAGTGTTCAACTCTCAGGACTATAAACTCTCCCAGAGCACTGGAGCATGGTGCTGCTGATGCAAAGTGGCTCTCTATGGAAATGCTCTGACTGACTCCAACAGGGACTTGGATTACTCTGATGATGCTGTTTAATCAATGGATCAATCAATTATTGATATGATTATTGATTACCTTTGTGTCAGTGATCATTTTTATGTGGATTTGGTTTGATGACTGCAGACAGATTTTTTTTCAGAACGTCTTCTGTCTGGTTTAATTTAATGCTAACAGGATCAATTTTATTCTCAGACAAATTTAACAATAAATATGCAAATACCCCCACTGCTCTCTCTCCTAAAAAAACTTAGGCTTCCTAAATATAAGATCCATTAGTAACAAATCTTTTATCATTAGTGATTTTATTGTCTTTAATTACTGGACTTTTTTTTATGACCAGCGAGACATGGCTGTCGCAGGGGGACACTGTTCCTCTGAACGACGCCACGCCAACTGTATTTGCTTATTTTAATATATTTGGAGGAGGAGGTGGTCTTGCTGTGTTTTATAAGTCAGGTCTTAAATGCCATCTTGTTACTCCGTTCTTTTAACCTCACTCAATCTCTTAATGAGCCTACACATTCTAAGGGCCATACCTTGGATTTAGTTCTCTCTTCTGGTCTCTCTTTTGAGTATCTTCGTTTGTCGTCTTTAAAGTTCCACTCCTGATCTGCACTACTAGTCCCAACCCTACAATAAGCTCTCGCACTCTTAATGCTGGTTCCACTGTTAAATTCTGTGATGCTTTTAATTCTTTATCTTTTAATTTGTTTTTATCTTCTCTTAATCCTAATGCTCTTTTAAATTCTTTTAACGATCAGAGCCTATCCATCTGTTGGGCCGTGGCTACAAGTTTGGCCATTAGCAATAATTAACGATTATCAAAGATAATCGTTAATTATTAAAATCAATAAAATTATTAATAAGAATTAATAATAACGGGGCACCACCCTGGACTCAGGGAAAAAGATAGCCAATTCAGTCTCAAAGTGTACTAATCTATGAATTTGGGACTTTGATTAATAATTAATTTAATAACTATAAACAAAATCACCATATCAATAGCTAGTAAAGGTTGAAGGATTTGGAGTTCTTTACAGAGCAGAGGTTGGCAAAACTCATTCTTGTGCAACATTAAAACAGACAACAGGTATATCCAAAAGCATTTATTTAACAAAAGGGTAAAAGCAACACACAATACTAATCTAGCTAAGTGTATCTATATACCAGTGTGAATGTGTGAGTGTGTGTGTGTGTGTGTGTGTGTGTATGTAGGGAAGACAATAGCAAGATGGCTGCAGTCACCTGGTGACTGAGCACATGGCATGCCGACACTTTGGCTGATAAAGGGAACTACAGGGATAAAAGGCCAGACCATGTGGTGTCTTGAACCACATGTGCTGCCTGAACCAAAGTTTGCTAAACTAGGTTTTAACCTCTTAACTGTGTGGTTCTCTATTCAAGGCCAATTGGTGTATGCTAAAGGTGCCAGGTTAAAACGAGGTTAGTTGCATGCAAGGCCTAGTTACTGGATGTAACATGTGTTAAGCATGCTATCGTTAACCTAGCGGTGTGGCTATGCAGTAACCTGACTATAGGCAACAAGGACATCACAACAACAGTTCAATGTATAACCTTAACCAAATCAATACGCGTACAGTACGTTGTTTGAGTTAAACATTCTTGCTTAGCCGTACTATGCTTCACTGTGTTGCTAGGCTATGCCCAGTTGTTACCAGTCCATGAAGTAAGAGATGCTTTGTGGTGTCCTGCTTTGTAGCCGGTGAATCCGTGGGTGAGTCAGGCTGAGAGGGCTTTGGCTCTGAAGCTGAAAGATGCAGGCGTTGCTGGGCAGACAGCACTCCAGTCGTGCAGAGGGCCCAGGTCACTCCTTGGTGTAGAGTTAGCGGCAAGCTAACTCCATTTCGCGGCTCCTGTACTTGTTAAACTGGCCAGCAGACTTGTGTGTTAGCTGCTGGCACAAGGAAACTTAGTTTCTGAGTCTTAGGCAGGCTCTCGCGTCTTCTGCCGTAAAGAAGACTGTGTGGTTCTGCTGTGAGCAGGCCACACAAGAGAGCAGAGAGCTGCTCCAGCAGCTGCTGGAGGTATGAAAGAGAGCAAGGAGCTGCTCCTGCTGCAGCTCGTGGAGAAAAGAGGGAGAGATAAGAGAGGAATCTCTAGTTTTGATAACCTGGATCCATGGGTGGAGCTTCACACTTTGGGTGCGAACCCCCAGGGCTCAGGTTTCTTGGAGTCTTGAAACACGTGGTAAACTGTGGTCCACATGTAGTCCCAACACATCCTAGATCAAATTGCACCATTTAAAACAAGGACACAAGACTCAACCGGATGTTGAGCTCTCTGACAAATTTCTTGCTCATTTTATTAGCAAGGTGGAGATTATAAGGTCCCAAATCCAGCCTGCCCCCTGCATTCTCTCCATTCAACATGATAAACCTGACACTTTTACCCAGTTCCAACCCATTACATTGTCAGAGTTATATTTCCCACTGTTAGTCCTGTTATTCTGCACATTTTTAATAATTCCCTGACCTCCGGTTCTTTTCCTGATCGTTTTAAGCATGTTATTGTCCACCCTCTACTTAAAAAACCCAATTTGGACCTTCTGTCCTTAAGCAACTACAACGGCCTATCTCCAAACTGTCTTTTTTATCCAAGGTTCATTTAAAATCAGGTCACTAATGACCTACTTCCAGCTGCAGACAGAGGTGACTGCTCGATTTCAGTGCTTTTAGATTTAAGTGCCACATTTGACACTGTCAAATACAGTATCCTCCTAAATCGCCTGGAGACTTGGGTTGGTATCAAGGGCCCGGCTCTTAGTTAATTACGAACATACGTTCTCAATCAAACTTTTTCTGTCGCTCTGGGTATCTCCACCTCCACAACAGCTCAGTTTAATTGTGGGGTCCCTCAAGGCTCAGTTCTTGGCCCCCTTCTGTTTTCCTTATACATGCTGCCCCTTGGCCAACTTATTCGAAATCATGATGTGCTTTATCACTTTTATGCTGATGACATACAGTTATACTTACCATTAAAACCCTCAGATCCAAACAGCCTACTCAAACTTAAATCTTGCCTTTCTGACATTAAATCCTGGATGTCCCAAAATTTTCTTAAATTTAATGATGACAAGTCTGAGGTCATGCTGTTTGGTCTCCCAAATTCTATCAGCTCTTTTGGTGCAAACCTTGGAGATTTGTCAAACAACATTACACAGGCTGCTAGGAATCTGGGGGTAATATTTGATGCCAACCTCTGTTATGATAAGCAAGTCAAAAAATATTGTCAAGCTGTGTTTCTCTAAAATTAGGTCATTTTTATCTTTTGCCGATCTTCAAATAATTATACATGCTTTTATCTACCCTCGGCTTGATTACTGCAGCGCACTTTATTCAGGTATCAGCCAGGGCTCCCTCCACCATCTCAAGTTGGTCCAAAATGCTGCTGCTTGTCTCATTACTGGGACTAAAAGGTATGAGCACATTACTCCTCTGCTTGCCTCCCTATACTGGCTCCCAGTTAGCTTTTGCATTGATTTTAAAATTTTATTACTCACCTTTAAGGCATTAAACAGCCTTGCTCCTTGTTACATATCTGCTTTATTGACCTGGTATGTGCCCCCTCGACCCTTCAGATCCACAGATGGAGCCCTGTTGGTCACTCCCAGGTCACAGTTTGTGACAAAGAGTGATCAGGCTTTTGCTTTTAGAGCCCCCACAGTCTGGAACTCCTTGCCTACTGAAATCAGACACACTACGTCTCTAGTTTCTTTTAAAACTAATCTAAAATTTCTTTCTTTGTGAAAGCTTTTGGAATTGTCTGATGTTTCATTTACTGTTTTTACACCTATTGTTTTATCATTACTATTATTATGCATCTCTATTGTTACTTCTGTGCTTCTGTCTTTACATCTTTACTTGCCTTATTTTTATCTGCCATGTTTTGTTTTATTTTCTTTTGGAAGGCACTTTGTTACATTGTTAAGAAAAGTGTTATATAAATAAAGTTTACTGTTATTATTATTTATTACATGATTAACTGTGAAACATTGGGGACTTTTTAAAAAAAATCATATGAAATAAAACATTTTCAAAAACAGGAACTTTTTGTAGAGTTTGTTGTGTTCAAAGTCAGAGAGCCGTGTCTCTCTACAGTGAGAGGTTTTTGTACGACGACTCAGTCAGTTTGTATCACTGTGGAGGACTTTTGGTGGAGGAACCAGACTGGATGTTAACTGTAAGTACCTTTAATTTCTACAAGAACGTAAATTCATCATTTATTCTATTTTCAGTTGATAAATTCAGGCTTTTCTTGAACATTTTGGCTGCTAGTTTTATAAATTTTATATTTTTGCAGTGATCACTACAGGCTTCACTGTGATACAGATAAAAATCCGTCTGATCTAAGAAGTCTTTAGTTACACAGAAACTTTAGTTTAGACGGTTTCTACATTCATATAATTTATACTGTTATTAAAAAGTGCAGCTGCTTATTTGAAAACAATATAGTTCAGTTTTCAGAGTCTGAATGACAGAAAATATTCTTGATTAATTTAACGTAGTGATTATGTAATTTCATCTGAAGAAATCTACCAGACATTTATTTAGTGAGTGTTTTATCTGGAAACATTTCATGTGTTTAACTCAATCTTCCTCTCAGAACAATGAATTTCATGACATGTCACATCCTCATTATAACCAGTGAATACCATAATATCACTGTAGCTGATTTAACCTCATGTTGAATTAATAGGATTAATTTTGTGAGTTGGAAAAAGTATTTCAGTGCTTAAAATATTTGTCATTAGTGAAGTCTGTCTGTTTTCATAGTTCAGTAGTGATGCCTGTGTAAATGAGGAGATTAAACACAAACTGTCACTTTAACATTTTGGCTTCAATTTAAAAATATGGATGATTAAATAAAAGTATTTCTGCCTTTCTGTAATGCATAATATTTACTTCTTTAACATTGATGTTTAAGTTTTTGAGTAAATTAAAGTAGTTGAAGAGTTGTTTGCTTGGAACCTTTTATCTTTAGTACTGAAACCTGTCTGTTGCCATGGTTCATCAGTGATGCCTGTCTGTTGCCATGGTTACTGAGCTCAGAGAGGGAAGTGAAACACTGAAGACCAGTTTTATCCAGTCTGAGGAAGACCAACAGAACCAGCAGCCTCCTCTGCTGCAACCAACAGGGTGGAGTTTATTTTCTCTTTGCATGAACTTTCTTCATGTTGTCTCTCTGTCTCCTCCTCCAGTGGGTCGAGTCACCCCCACCCTGACGGTGCTGCCCCCCTCCAGCGAGGAGCTGCAGCAGGGGAAGACCACACTCGTGTGTCTGGCCAACAAGGGCTACCCCTCAGACTGGAGTCTGGCCTGAAAGGTGGACGGCAGCAGCAGCAGCAGCTTGGAGCAGAGCAGGAGCCCCGGGGTGCTGCAGAATGACGGCCGCTACAGCTGGAGCAGCACCCTGAGGCTCCCTGCAGACCAATGGAGGAAGGTGGGCTCTGTGACCTGTGAGGCCACCCAGGGCTCCCAGACTCCAGTCTCAGAGACACTGAGGAGAGACCAGTGCTCCCAGTCCTGACCTGACTCACTGCTACTGCTTTTACTCTGCTACTGCTCTCACTCTGATCTCTGCAACTATCTCTCTCTTTTATTTCACATGTTTCAGTAACAATATTTACTTGCTTGTTGTAATGTTTCAATATAATTTCAGTATTTCCAGACAATAAAGATCTGTTCATCAAATCACTTGTTTTCATCTTTATTATTATAAATGTGTCTTAATTATTTTCTCTTAATGGTAACAGTAATGATGATAAATCCTGATAAAAACTGAGTTATAAATGTTTCAACTGCTCTATGAAGACTTCAGAAAGAAAACGTAAGATCACATAATGTATTGATTCATATACTGTATATTAGGAAAGTATTTACACTCAAACAACACTCTTAGATATTATGTGATTAATGCTACACAGTCATGGTGGTAGAAAGTCCATAATTTGTTTTCATAGTTTACAGTAAAGTCATAATAATTGTAGAAAATGCTTTGCTGGAGTCACTTCAGATTTGTCTGTAATAATTAGTAATTGAGTAGTTTTAATGAAAAATCCTCCAATCATCTTATGTTACTGAAGTGTGTCAGTGCAAAGAGTCTAATATTTTTATTTTTTCAGATGTATTAAAAGCATATACATAATCTTTTAAACAAAATCACAAAACCCTCAGAAATATGTTCTAATTCTGAAATGAAAAGCAAAATATCATCAGCATAAAGAGATATAAAATGAATGTGATCTGACATTTTAACCCTGGACATTTTTACAAACTGCTTCTGCTGAAGAGTTGAAACACAAAGACAAATGAAAGAGATGAAAAAGGAAAAGAATTCAAGTATTAATTAATTACATAATCAATTAAATATTTTTTGGTTTATATTATAAATACTTGCTGCTGGAATAAAAACATGCAAAATGACAAATATATGTCACATGACATGATTAGTAATTTACAACACAAATGATAGTATATTTTATCATGATAACATTTTGTAATTTATTTCTAAAAAAATTGTATGTTTGAGTATCTATGAAAAATAGTAAGAGATCAAATAAATAAATTATAATAGTTTTAGTGTTCATGTGTTGTAGTCAGTAGATTAAACTTATTAAAGAATTGAAATCATACTTCAACAGAGGTTAGATGTGATGTTCAGCCAAATGTTTCATATTCTGTATTAATGAAAGCATTTAAAATAAATCTTTTTTTTTGTTAAATACAGAATATTTAGTGTTAAAATGTTCAAATTAAATTATTAAAACCTCTGTTGTTTTAATTTGAGTGCAGCTGTTGAGTCAGATCAGTTCCTTTTCAGCTGAGGGAGGTTTTTGTATGACGTTGTATCACTGTGTGAACGGTCTGTAACCCTGCTGACAGTAATAAACTCCTGAATCTTCAGCCTGAACTCCACTGATGGTCAGAGTGAAGTCAGTCCCAAATCCACTTCCACTAAAACGATCTGAAACTCCAGGCTGAAGGTTTGTAGCTTCATAAATCAGGAGTTTAGGAGCTTCTCCAGATTTCTGAAGGTACCAGTTGAGCATATTACTAACACTTGAACTGGTTTTACATCTGATGGAGACAGTCTGTCCTGGAACAACAGACTGAGATCCAGGAGACTGAGTCACAGTGATTTGTCCTGATGAACCTGGAAAACATGAAAAAGAGGAGAAGGGTTATTGAGACAAATCCAGCTTGGAGAAAGATGATCAACATGAAAACAGAAGAGTATCATTTCTTTAACATGGAGAATAGATGGAAGAAGGTAAATGCTGCTTGTTTCAGTGTTTCTCCATCACAGCAGAACATCATTGTGCTGAACCTGGTTGCATCCTGAAGCAAAGTTTTCACAAGAGAGTCTCACCCTGAACAAGGAGCCCCAGGGTGGCCAGCAGTAGAGTCAGTGACATCATCATTGTGCTGCCGGCGGCGTGTCAGTGGCTCTGAAAGGTCTGGACAGCCACTGATCAACACTGGCCTCTTAACGGCTGGGAGCAGAGAGGCAGGACAGATATGCAAACACACAGAGTCAGTCAACTGTAGCTGTCCTCAACATATCATGCTGTTTCCTCCTCACTGCTGGGAGAACTCACTGTAATTTGTAGCCGATACATCAGATTTTTACATTGTACATACTGTAAATAATTAGATGTAGACATGCTGATGTAATTGATGGCTTGTTTTGGGACTCACACATGTGTTGAATCAGGTGGAGTTTATATACAGACCTTCTTGGTCAAATGCTGAGTCAGGTCACAACCAACAATCACATTCATTTTATGTGACGGTTTGCTGATGATATTATGTTTTTTATTTCTAACACTACAACAGTTTTACAAGCTCACATTTGTTCAGAAGGTCAAAGACATAATGTCAAAATTTCACAGGTGCACTCAATAAAACATTATTGGGAGAATAATTCAGAGGGCTTCCTCTTGATGTTAAAGCACCTAATATAATAGTTTAACACACAGTATATACACAACTTTATGGCCTTCAAAAAATTGAAAAAATGTGGGATTTAACAAGTTTTCAGACCTTGAAAGACATGTTTACAATATCTGACAGTATATCACATGGAATATGTGCACTCACAAGTAACTGTATGTAGACTCTCATTGCTCTGTGTTATTTAAAACATTTCATTTAATCTGAATTTTAATACTTTCAGAGTTTCATTCTGGTTGTTTAAAATGGAATTAAATGCTATTTCCTCTTTGTGAAAGTTACATATTTATCTCAGCACTCATCCCTCCTCTGATGTCTCATTTGAGGTAAAATACAAGAAACATGAAGGTAAAACTTTCTAACCAATTGTTATGATTTAGAGCTGAAAACACAAAAAGTCTTAGCGGTGGATTTTTGTCTATGAGTCTGTCTGAGTCTTTGGGTGAATCCCAATTTCCTTAAATTGCATCCACGTTTCCCTCACTTGCATCTTTTCTTTGTATCCTAATTCTTCCCACTAGATGCAAGGAAAAGATGTGAGGAGAGAGGAAGCATGAAAATATGGTTTTAGAGAAATGAGACGTCCTTTCCTCTGAAGCGTCACATGAAGCAACGTTGGTTTTGGACGACGGTGGCAGCTGATCAGCTGTCAGTCGGTTTTAACAGCTGTAGAGACTTCTGATGGAGTTTGTGTCTACACACATGTGCACTGTGTTAACACTAATAAAGGTTCACAGTTATCACTGCCAGCAGCTGTTTTCTCTCTGCAGCCTGTTACCTGTTTAACAAACACCTGCACATGAATAAAAACCTGCATTCAGTATTTATACTGTGTCCTGCTCAGAGACACAGGAACCATTTCAACTGAATGCATTTCTATTCTTTATTCATTATTTGAGTCTGTATTTGTTTATATTCTGGTTGCAATTCATTATTTTATGATCCTAACATAATTAGGATGACCTTTGAACACTGTAAATTATTTATTAGACTAAATGTTTCAAGTAAAAAGGAAATTATATAACTCATATCACCCGATGCTCAGAGACTTTCAGCCTCACATGTGACTGAATGGAAATGACGATAAATGATGTAAAATAAAAAAGTGTTTAAAATGTGTTTCTTGCTGATAGACAGACTCTCTCTGACTTTAATTTATGTATTATAAGAGTTAATGGGGGAAATAACAGATCATGAAAAGAAAAATCTTTCTAATAAATGAAGAAAGTTGTTTATGGTTCTTTTGTTGAACAGACTGACAATTAACACAGATGTTTAACTAGATGGTGAATCAGAAAACAAATAAAATATAAAACTTGGAAGTGATACACTTGAGTTTAATCTGTAATCTGTCTCCAGTCAGTGATGTTGTGATGTATCAGATCAGTCCGATCAGCTGCAGCGTCCAATCAATGTCTGATATCCAATAAGGAGGCGTGTCAGCTGATAAATGATGCTCATAGCTCTTCAGAGATCCTTCCTCGCTCCTCGCGCCTCATAGCAGAAATAAGCACCTTGAGACAACCTTCAAAACTAAAGACCGGAAGGATTTCTGGGTCTAGCGAGGAGTGAGGAGCAATCAATTAAGCGATCAATTAAGGGATCAATTAAGGGAATTGAGATGCAACTTTTGATTCATGCCTTCACACATTCTGGACTAGCTGATGCAATATCAATATGTTGGTGTTGCAGTAAAATTAAGTATTTTAAAGGCCTTTTTAAAACATCTTTACACTTTATATCAAACTATACAAGCTTTTAATAAAATAAACTATTTGTCTGTTTACAGTCAGTTGTTTGTGGGCTCATACTGTAGTCGTGGAGTGTTTGGTGTCATATAATGCAGTTTGTTCAGTGACATTTACTGAATGGATTGTGACAAAGAATACATCATGTTTGGTGTTTCTATTACTGAAAGTATTTGTTGAAGCTTCATTGTTCTGAGATTTCAGTGAAATCTGTGGACATTCATGTTTCATGTATCGTGAGTTTGTTTTGTGGGTCGACATCAGTGGAGCTCACTCTGCTGGATGTTGTTGTGGTTTTAATGGTCTGATTGGGCTTCATCACTGGATTTGTTCACTTTATTTGAGGAAACTTTCAGGATGGTGCAGGGATGGTCCATGGACATGGTCCTGTGGTTATTGCTATTATTATTACTAGTCATATCTCTATTATTATTGTTGTTGTTATTGTGTTATTGTTGTTATTGTTGTTATTATGCTTCTCTGTGTCTCTCTCCCTCCATCTTTCTTTCTCTGTCAACCCAACCAGTCAGGGTAGATGGCTGCTTGGTTCTGCTTGAGGTTTCCTCACGTTAAAGGGAAGTTTTTCCTTTCTGCTGTCACCAAGTGCTGCTCATGGAGGAAAAATAAAGAGTACAGTCTAGACCTGCTATATGTGAGAAATGCCTTGAGATAACTTTTCTTATGATTTGGCGCAATATAAATAAAATAGAATTGAATTGAGTGTGTGTGTGTGTGTGTGTGTGTGTGTGTGTGTGTGTGTGTGTGTGTTCAGTGAACTGTATCAGTCTCTGCAGTACCTTCCAGCTGCAGCAGTCAGTTCAGTATCTGTTCAGTCTGACTGAGGGAGGTTTTTGTACGACACTTTTTCACTGTGTGAGCACAGCCTGACTGTTGATAGAGTGATGACTCTGACAGTAATAAACTCCTGAATCTTCAGCCTGAACTCCACTGATGGTCAGAGTGAAGTCAACTCCATTCCCTGCTCCACTTCCACTGAATCTGGAGGAGATTCCTGTAACTCTGTCTGATGTTCGGTGGATCAGAAGTTTAGGAACTTCTCCAGTTTTCTGATGGTACCAGGACAGATAGTATTGTGAACCAGTGTGGTGAGTAACTTGTCTATTAGCCTTGCAGTCAATAGAGACAGTTTGACCAAGCTGCCGTGATTTGGCTGCTGGCTGAGTCAAGACAACATTTTGTCCAACAGACCCTGAGGAGAGAGAAGAAACACTGGACATGAGATGGTGAAACTCAGCTACACTCCAAATGATTTTCACATGACAGAAAAATGATTTTCCTCACCCTGAGTGAAGCAGAGGAGAGTCCAGATGAGGACGGAGATCAAAGTCATGTTTTTGATGAGGAGGATTTCTGTGGCTTCTGTTGTGATGAAGGACAGCTGTCAGTCATCTAGTGTTCAACTCTCAGGACTATAAACTCTCCCAGAGCACTGGAGCATGGTGCTGCTGATGCAAAGTGGCTCTCTATGGAAATGCTCTGACTGACTCCAACAGGGACTTGGATTACTCTGATTATGCTGTTTAATCAATGGATCAATCAGTTTATTAGAATATTATTCAGAATGTAATTTTTGCGGTTTCAGCTTTTACTCATATTTTCTTTCAGAATGTCTCATGTTTATTTATATGTATTTCTCGAGACATTAAGATCAATTTATCTTCAAAACATGAAATAAATGTACATATTCTGGAAATATCTGTCACTCAGGTGATGTTACTTGTAATTTTACTAACAGAGACTTGTTTTTTTGAGTGAGCCGTGTCTCTCTACAGTGAGAGGTTTTTGTACGACGACTCAGTCAGTTTGTATCACTGTGGTGGACTTTTGGTGGAGGAACCAGACTGGATGTTGGAAGTAAGTTTGTACTCAAATATTACACATAATGTTGACATTTAAAGCTTTAATGTGTTTAAATGTTTGTAGTAGATACAAATATCATCTGTGTTGATTTATATCACTTATATTCTCTTCTGTTTTAATCATGATGTAACTCAGACCAGCTTCAATAAACTGGTCTTTACACATTATTGTCAAACTGAAATGTGAACAGCTTGAGAAGAAAAAAGATTAAAGAACAATACTTCTACTTTTAAAATGTTAACAAAAATTAGTATTTAAATTTCCACTTAATAGTTAACTATTATGAAGTTGAATTAAAATTTATTTCAACGATGTAAAAATGAAAAAATGTTTTCATATCTCTGATCCTCTTACTGTGATTGGTTTCTTACTGTAAGATAATATTTAGTGTGATTTATATTTTTTGGTGGTGGGAGCTGTGATTATGAAAGTTTCTGATGCTGGTTTGTGTTTTCATATTTTCTGTTAACAGGATATAATTGAGATAGATGTGATCCAGTATGAGGCCGAGGTCAAAGGTCATGACCAAGTAATTTCTAACCAAAAGTCTCCGGCCAGTCTCTCTCCTCATTGGTCGGTAAATGGGTTGATTATCATTTTAAAACATTGGATCAAATCATAATATGGTAAGAATTGATGGAGAGAAGCTGTGATGGAAAACTTAATTGATTTCCCCCGAGACAATCATTGTCCAGAAACTGTTTTCCTTAAAGTGTTCTGACATATTTTCATTTATCTTAAAAGCTGCAATGCACAAATTATTTAATCTATTTAATATGTGTGTGTGTGTGTGTGTGTGTGTGTGTGTGTGTGTGTGTGTGTGTGTTCAGTGAACTGTATCACTGTAACTGTATCAGGGAGGTTTTTGTACGACGCTTTTTCACTGTGTGAACACATGCTGACTGTTGATATATTTATAACTCTGACAGTAATAAACTCCTGAATCTTCAGCCTGAACTCCACTGATGGTCAGCGTGAAGTCAGTCCCAGATCCACTTCCACTAAAACGATCTGAAACTCCAGGCTGACGGTTTGTAGCTGCATAAATCAGGAGTTTAGTAGCTTCTCCAGGTTTCTGAAGGTACCAGTGGAGGTTAGTACTAACAGTTGAACTGGTTTTACATCTGATGGAGACAGTCTGTCCTGGAACAACAGACTGAGATCCAGGAGACTGAGTCACAGTGATTTGTCCTGATGAACCTGGAAAACATGAAAAAGAGGAGAAGGGTTATTGAGACAAATCCAGCTTGGAGAAAGATGATCAACATGAAAACAGAAGAGTATCATTTCTTTAACATGGAGAATAGATGGAAGAAGGTAAATGCTGCTTGTTTCAGTGTTTCTCCATCACAGCAGAACATCATTGTGGTGAACCTGGTTGCATCCTGAAGCAAAGTTTTCACAAGAGAGTCTCACCCTGAACAAGGAGCCCCAGGGTGGCCAGCAGTAGAGTCAGTGACATCATCATTGTGCTGCCGGCGTGTCAGTGGCTCTGAAAGGTCTGGACAGCCACTGATCAACACTGGCCTCTTAACGGCTGGGAGCAGAGAGGCAGGACAGATATGCAAACACACAGAGTCAGTCAACTGTAGCTGTCCTCAACATATCATGCTGTTTCCTCCTCACTGCTGGGAAAACTCAACATTTACATCATCCTCATGTAGATTAAAAAACTAAAGATGTTGTCATTTGTTATCCTCAACAATCAAATCCTAACAGCAAATGATCTTTTATGTGAAATTGTTTTTCTTATTTAATCAGATCAAACTCCAACAAAAAATAAATCTGGCCATGAAGGAAGCACAAAAACATTTTTACAGCATCAAACACAATACAGGCAATAAAAAGGAGCAAAGAAAACTGTCACTCATTACACTAAAAATTATATATAATATACAGTTAAATTGCACATTGTACAGATATTTTAACTTTAAACAATGGAGCTTAGCATAAGTTCAAGCAGGAAGACTACCTACTACTCATTCATTCATTCTCATTCCTCTCTCTCTCTCTCTCACTGCTTCTCCTGCTCTCGTATCAGTTGTTCATGGACGTTACTCTTAGTTAACAAATCAGATTCTGCCAGTATTTCTATCAGACTATCATGTCTTAGCTGCCAAACTTTAAATCTGATCTTCTCTCTGTCGTTGTCAGCTGACATTTCAGTGTGAATCGCTGTGACCTTCCTCCACCCTGTTCACCTCCACTTCATCACGTCAGCACACAAGATCACCAGAAGCAGCTCCTCTTCTCATCATCCAGATCCCAATATTCCCATATTCATCACCATCATCAGAGTCTAGACTCCATCGAGGGGATATCCTCTTCTACTCACGCCTTAACTTCCCCTTTATAAATGACATCACAATGGGGTCTAATCACCAAAGACTTTTCACATTATGCATGTTCAATAAAATCATTGTCACTTAAAAAATTGAAGTCTCTCATGATTGAAATATTTTTAAGCAGATAACTGCATTTAACATCAATCCCACTCCCACTAAAATGATCTGAAGCTCCAGATGTAAGGCTTGTAGCTCCATAAATCAGGAGTTTAGGATCTCCTCCAGATTTCTGAAGGTATCAGTGCAGGTAGTAGGGATGTACAGAGAGTCCAGTATTTGTATTTGTATCTATATTTGTTGAGGCAGCAAAATTATTTGTATTTGTATTTGTAATCTAATAAAAGTTGAAAGAGGCTTAAAAATCCTGTTTTTGTTTTTATTACTCTTTTAATTTTAGAAAATTAAAGTGTTACAATAAGTGTTCATGAATAAACTACCTTACGATGGAGGTCCCCACACCAGGTCTCGAACTGTAGTCTCCTAGATCATAGACGACTGTGCTGACTACTGAGCTAAAACTTTACTCATCACCTCATCGAAGACAGACCTCTACCTATTTATACACCCATTATTTTTATTTCCTTCCCGACAGCACAGTGTGTAACGTATACGAGAGTACTTCAATGGCGATTCTTGCTTTCCACTTTTCATTTATTGCTTATTTTTTACAACCTAACATTTTTGAAAAGAGAAGGGGAACAACAGGTTATGGAGAGTCCCTTGAAAGCACTTCAGTAGTTCAGCTTTATCTCTGGGGAACACCCCCAACTCCAGGAGTGATGTCCAAATTAGGAAATGTGTGTCATGTAGCAGGTGGATGTGACTCCCCTCGTTGAGACCTGCTGATAGACGTAACAGCGGAGCAGAGGAGAGACACTGAGATAGTGATGTAACCGACCTGCACGCTGGTATTTGACATGTTTTTTTTTCTTCTCAAAAACAAATACTGTTTAAAATATTTGTATGGAACAAATATTCATAAACAAAAAAACAAAAAAAACAATATTTGTGCTTTGCTGAATAGCGTATTTGTATTTGGGCCCAACCCTAGCAGGTAGTCATTATATGATCTGACTTCACATGCACTGCTGGGAAAATTCACTGTTCAAATGTCTACATTGTATTTAAATGAATGAACTATAATCACATTATTTTCTTTTAGTGATTTTTGTATTGGGTTGAATACACTGTAATTAATTTGTAGCTGATACATCAGATTTTTACGTTGCACATACTGTAAATAATTGAAGTTTAAAAATCTTCAAGAGGAATGAAAGAATCTAGCTCGGGGCAGTTTACACTTCATTTAATTTTATCAGATGAAGAGTATCTGGAGCAAATTCTGCCAAGTTTACTATGTACTTTAGTTTACTAGATTGAAATGAGAGAAGACGTGAGGTAGTTTGGAAGCTTTTACAATTGACTTTTATGAGTGAACATCATGAGATGATTATTCTATCTTGTCAGTTATGAAGTTCATACAACTTTTTTATACAGAGAAAGATGATGAGTGTGAGATGTGTCATAACATAATGTGATGAAGAGGATTTAACAGCTGAGGTGATGATGGGGCAGCATGAAAGAACAGAATGTCTCTGTTTGATAGATTTTACATTTTTGAGTCAAGATGAATCTTGAATGATTAAATATTTGTTTGACTCAGTAAGAGGTTGTTGAGGTGGGAGGTGGACTGTTTGACCTTCAGGAGGAAAACTGATAGAGACACTATGAACATCATAAATCATCTGTGTGTGTGTGTGTGTGTGTGTGTGTGTGTGTGTGTGTGTGTGTGTGTGTGTGTGTGTGTGTGTGTGTGTTCAGTGAACTGTATCAGTCTCTGCAGTAGCTTCCAGCTGCAGCAGTCAGTTCAGTTTCTGTTCAGTCTGACTGAGGGAGGTTTTTCTACGACGCTTTTTCACTGTGTGAACACCCACTGACTGTTGATATAGTGATAACTCTGACAGTAATAAACTTCTGCATCTTCAGCCTGAACTCCACTGATGGTCAGAGTGAAGTCAGAATTTGATCCACTGCCTGAAAAACGATCTGGAATCCCTGATGCTCGATAGGTAGCACCATAAATGAGAAGTTTAAGAGCTTCTCCATCTTTCTGTTGGTACCAGGCTAAATAGTGGTATGGGCTACTATAATAAACATCCTGACTGGTCCTACAGCTGATGGTTGTGGATCCTCCCAGAGCAGATCTCACTGCTGCAGGCTGAGTCACTGTGATCTGGCCTCTGGACTCTGAGGATACAGAGACAAAAACATAAAGCAGCGTCATGGTTTTGATGGTTTTGATGGTTTTGTCGGCTTCATTTCAGAGGGACGGATGTTGATAGAGGAGAGGAGTTTGATTCTCTGGACTTTCCCTTTACACTTAAATGTGTTTTTGTGTGTTTAAATAACCTTTGCCTTGACTTATATGAATGATCTTCTGTTTTAATTTCAACACTTTGGTCAATTAGTTTAACTCAGACCACCTTCAATGAACTGGTCTTTACACATTATTGTCAAACTGAAACGTGAACAGCTTGAAATTAAGAAAATATAAAAGAAAAATAAATACAATTTAAAAATGATTATCAAGTTTACTTTTATGTTTTACACTTAATACTTAACTATTATTAAGTTAGATTGAAATTAATTTCAACAATGTACATTAAAATTAAACATTTGTCCAAATCTCTGGTCCACTTACTGTAATTAGTTTACTACTGTAAGATAATATTTAGTGTGATTTATATTTTCATTTATCTTAAAAGATACAACATGAGTTGTTTAATCCATTTAATGAAATGTGTGTGTTCAGTGAACTGTATCAGTCTCTGCAGTAGCTTCCAGCTGCAGCAGTCAGTTCAGTTTCTGTTCAGTCTGATTGAGGGAGGTTTTTGTACGACGCTTTTTCACTGTGTGGACACCCACTGACTGTTGGGATAGTGAAGACTCTGACAGTAATAAACTGCTGAATATTCAGCCTGAACTCCACTGATGGTCAGAGTGAAGTCAGAGTTTGATCCACTGCCTGTAAAACGATCTGGAATCCCTGATGCTCGAGTGGTAGCACGGTAAATGAGCAGTTTAGGAGTTTCTCCATCTCTCTGTTGGTACCAGGCTAAATAGTGGTAGCTCCCAATGTAAACCTGTGGACTGGTTTTACAGCTGATGGTTGTGGAGCCTCCCAGAGCAGATCTCACTGCTGCAGGCTGAGTCACTGTGATCTGTCCTCTGGACTCTGAGGATACAGAGACAAAAAACATAAAGCAGCGTCATGGTTTTGATGGTTTTGATGGTTTTGTCAGCTTCATTTCAGAGGGACAGATGTTGATAGAGGAGAGGAGTTTGATTCTCTGGACTTTACCTGTGAAGCAGCAGCAGAGGAGAGTCCAGATGAGGACGGAGATCAAAGTCATGTTTTTGATGAGGAGGATTTCTGTGGCTTCTGTTGTGATGAAGGACAGCTGTCAGTCATCCAGTGTTCAACTCTCAGGACTATAAACTCTCCCAGAGCACTGGAGCATGGTGCTGCTGATGCAAAGTGGCTCTCTATGGAAATGCTCTGACTGACTCCAACAGGGACTTGGATTACTCTGATAATGCTGCTTAATCAATGGATCAATCAATTTACCAGATTATTGATTAACTATGTGTCAGTGATCATTTTATGTGTTTCATTTATGTTCTGTGAACAGATTGTCTTCAGAAATGTCTGTTTTGATTCATTTTACATCTACAACACTCAGTTTTAATTCAAGACATAATTAAAATACAGTAAACATGAAACAAATTTATTAATTTTAGAATAAAAATATAAATTATTGGCCTACTGTTATATATTTTCATATCATCCAGTTGTGTTTCACAGACTGAGACTGTTTTTGTTGAGTTTGTTGTGTTCAAAGTCAGAGAGCCGTGTCTCTCTACAGTGAGAGGTTTTTGTACGACGACTCAGTCAGTTTGTATCACTGTGGTGGACTTTTGGTGGAGGAACCAGACTGGATGTTGGAAGTAAGTTAAACTTTTAAAGTATTTTATTAAATCCTGAGTGATATTTAGTTTTTGCACATATGTTTTCTCTAGAAATTGAAATTTCTGATTTTATATCTGAATTTCTAATTTTTGACCAACAGTTGTCCACCAGCAACAAAAATAAGAGTTTTGTGTTTGAAATTTAAATGATGAATCAATATATTCTAAGTGTTTGGTCCACAGTAGAAATCATGTAATGTTTTAGATTAAGGCTGAAATTTGAGGACTTGTAGTTTTAGTTTAATGTGACAAAGTCAGAGAGCCGTGTCTCTCTACAGTGAGAGGTTTTTGTACGACGACTCAGTCAGTTTGTATCACTGTGGTTGACTTTTGGTGGAGGAACCAGACTGGATGTTGGAAGTAAGTTTTTGCTCAAATATTAAATATCGAATCATCAGTTAAGTTTATAATTTCTGTGTCTGAACATTTGTAGTCGATATAAGTTTCCACTGAGCTGATCTAAAACACTTTAAAGTCTCAATTTTATTGTTCATTTCTCCTCTTTAACCTTGAAGTTGAACTCAAAGCAGCTTTACTGAACTTTTCTTTACATGTTCCAGTTAGTTTGTTAAATGTGAACAGCAGAAAGATTAAAGTACAACAATCCTACTTTAAACATGTTTTTCAATTTAACCTTTAAATCTCCAATTTGAGTGAAAGTTGAGTTAAATTTATTCTGAACAGTGTGGGTGATGATAAAAAAAAATGCTGAACGTCTCTCATCATTTAAAATGACAGAAATTGTCTTTTAACCTCAGTTTGAAATATTTCTTTGTTCTTAAAGATATTTGTTTCTTTAATATGTCTCAACATGTTGTGTATATTACGGCTGTCTGTTCGTTTTTCCTCATAATGTCCTTTAACACTGAATCTGATTAACTGTTGCTCTTTTGATAGTTTTGTCAGTAACGTTGTTGGTATAAATTCTAAAATTAAATCAAGGATGTCTAAGATATATTTACAAACTTTATATCTTTATTTTCAGTAAATAGTGTAAAATAAAATGCAGTAAAGAGTCATATGAGGACTCTTTCTGTGCTGATCTGCATGAGAGGTTTCTTAAAGGGAAGTGAAACAATGTGTGAGTGAGTGACTCGTGGAGCAGAAAAAACATCTGACAGAAACTCCTTAAAGGGGAAAATCCACTCTCACACAGTAAAGGTGTCCAAGTGTCTGGTTTTCGATTGACAGCTGTGTGGTCCCTGTCCTCTAACGTGATTGGTGTCTCCTAGGTGATGTCCGTCCCACCCTGACGGTGCTGCCCCCCTCCAGCGAGGAGCTGCAGCAGGGGAAGGCCACGCTCATGTGTCTGGCCAACGATGGCTTCCCCTCAGACTGGAGTCTGGCCTGGAAGGTGGACGGCAGCAGCAGCAGCTTGGAGCAGAGCAGGAGCCCCGGGGTGCTGCAGAAGGACGGCCGCTACAGCTGGAGCAGCACCCTGAGGCTCCCTGCAGACCAGTGGAGGAAGGTGGGCTCTGTGACCTGTGAGGCCACCCAGGGCTCCCAGACTCCAGTCTCAGAGACACTGAGGAGAGACCAGTGTTCCTAGTCCTGACCTGACTCACTGCTACTGCTTTTACTCTGCTACTGCTCTCACTCTGATCTCTGCAACTATCTCTCTCTTTTATTTCACATGTTTCAGTAACAATATTTACTTGCTTGTTGTAATGTTTCAATATAATTTCAGTATTTCCAGACAATAAAGATCTGTTCATCAAATCACTTGTTTTCATCTTTATTATTATAAAAGTGTCTTAATTATTTTCTCTTAATGGTTACAGTAATGATATTAAATCCTGATAAAAACTGAGTTATAAATGTTTCAACTGCTCTATGAAGACTTCAAAAAGAAAATGTAAGATCACATAATGTATTGATTCATATACTGTATATTAGGAAAGTATTTACACTCAAACAACACTCTTAGATATTATGTGATTAATGCTACACAGTCATGGTGGTAGTAAGTCCATAATTTGTTTTCATAGTTTACAGTAAAGTCATAAGAATTGTAGAAAATGCTTTGCTGGAGTCACTTCAGATTTGTCTGTAATAATTAGTAATTGAGTAATTTTAATGAAAGATCCTCCGATCATCTTATGTTACTGAAGTGTGTCAGTGCAAAGAGTCTAATATTTTTATTTTTTCAGATGTATTAAAAGCATATACATAAACTATTAAACAAATTCACAAAACCGTCAGAAATATGTTCTAATTCTGAAATAAAAAGCAAAATATCATCAGCATAAAGAGATATAAAATGAGTGTGATCTGACAGTTTAACCCTGGACATTTTTACAAACTGCTTCTGCTGAAGAGCTGAAACACAAAGACAAGTGAAAGAGATGAAAAAGGGAAAGAATTCAAGTTTTAATTAATTACGTAATCAATTAAATGTTTTTCGGTTTATATTATAAATACTTGCTGTTGGAATAAAAACATGCAAAATGACAAATATATGTCACATGACATGATTAGTAATTTTACAACACAAATGATAGTAAATTTTATCATGATAACATTTTGTAATTTATTTCTAAAAAATTGTATGTTTGAGTATCTATGAAAAATAGTAAGAGATGAAATAAATAAATAATAATAGTTTTAGTGTTCATGTGTTGTAGTCAGTAGATTAAACTTATTAAATAATTGAAATCATACTTCAACAGAGGTTAGATTTGATGTTCAGCCAAATGTTTCATATTCTGTATTAATGAAAGCATTAAAATAAATCTTTTTTTGTTGTTAAATACAGAATATTTAGTGTTAAAATGTTCAAATTACATTATTAAAACCTCTGTTGTTTTTGTTTTAGTGCAGCTGTTGAGTCAGATGAGTTCCTCTTCAGCTGAGGGAGATTTTTGTACAACGTTGTATCACTGTGTGAACGGGAAGCTGTTACTCTGCTGACAGTAATAAACTCCTGAATCTTCAGCCTGAACTCCACTGATGGCCAGAGTGAAGTCAGTGCCGTATCCACTTCCACTAAAACGATCTGAAACTCCAGGCTGACGGGATTGAGCATTATAAATCAGGAGTTTAGGAGCTTCTCCAGATTTCTGAAGGTACCACTGGAGGTCGTTATAAACTCTTGAACTGGTTTTACATCTGATGGAGACAGTCTGTCCTGGAACAACAGACTGAGATCAAGGAGACTGAGTCACAGTGATTTGTCCTGATGAACCTGGAAAACATGACAAAGAAGAGAAGGGTTATTGAGACAAATCCAGCTTGGAGAAAGATGATCAACATGAAAACAGAGTATCATTTCTTTAACATGGAGAATAGATGGAAGAAGGTAAATGCTGCTTGTTTCAGTGTTTCTCCATCACAGCAGAACATCATTGTGCTGAACCTGGTTGCATCCTGCAGCAAAGTTTTCACAAGAGAGTCTCACCCTGAACAAGGAGCCCCAGGGTGGCCAGCAGTAGAGTCAGTGAAATCATCATTGTGCTGCCGGCGGTGTGTCAGTGGCTCTGAAAGGTCTGGACAGCCACTGATCAAGACTGGCCTCTTAACGGCTGGGAGCAGAGAGGCTGGACAGATATGCAAACACACAGAGTCAGTGAACTGTAGCTGTCCTCAACATATCATGCTGTTTCCTCCTCACTGCTGGGAGAACTCACTGTAATTTGTAGCCAATACCTCAGATTTTTACATTGTACATACTGTAAATAATTAGATGTAGACATGCTGATGTAATTTAAGGCTTGTTTTGGGACTCTCACATGTGTTGAATCAGGTGGAGTTTATATACAGACCTTCTTGGTCAAATGCTGAGCCAGGTCACAACCAACGATCACATTCATTTTATGTGACGGTATGCTGATGATATTATGTTTTTTATTTCTAACACTACAACAGTTTCACAAGCTCACATTCGTTCAGAAGGTCAAAGACGTCATGTCAAAATGTCCTAGGTGCACTCAATAAAACATTAATGGGAGAATAATTCAGAGGGCTTCCTCTTGATGTTAAAGCACCTGATATAATAGTTTAACACACAGTATATACACAATTTTATGGCCTTCAAAAAATTGAAAAAATGTGGGATTTAACAAGTTTTCAGACCTTGAAAGACATGTTTACAATATCTGACAGTATATCACATGGAATATGTGCACTCACAAGTAACTGTATGTAGACTCTCATTGCTCTGTGTTATTTAAAACATTTCATTCAATCTGAATTTTGATACTTTCAGAGTTTCATTCTGGTTGTTTAAAATGGAATTAAATGCTATTTCCTCTTTGTGAAAGTTACATTTTTATCTCAGCCTTCATCCCTCCTCTGATGTCTCATTTGAGGTAAAATACAAGAAACATGAAGGTAAAACTCTCCATCCAATTGTTACAATTTAGAGCTGAAAACACAAAAAGTCTTAGCGGTGGATTTTTGTCTCTGAATCTGTCTGAGTCTTTGGGTGAATCCCAATTTCCTTAAATTGCATCCACGTTTCCCTCACTTGCATCTTTTCTTTGTATCCTAGTTCTTCCCACTAAAGATGCAAGGAAAAGATGTGAGGAGAGAGGAAGTGCGAAAATATGGTTTTAGAGAAATGAGACGTCCTTTCCTCTGAAGTGTCACATGAGGCAACATTGGTTTTGGACGACGGTGGCAGCTGATCAGCTGTCAGTCGGTTTTTACAGCTGTAGAGACTTCTGATGGAGTTTGTGTCTACACACATGTGCACTGTGTTAACACTAATAAAGGTTCACAGTTATCACTGCCAGCAGCTGTTTTCTCTCTGCAGCCTGTTACCTGTTTAACAAACACCTGCACATGAATAAAAACCTGCATTCAGTATTTATACTGTGTCCTGCTCAGAGACACAGGAACCATTTCAACTGAATGCATTTCTATTATTTATTCATTATTTGAGTCTGTATTTGTTTATATTCTGGTTGTGAATTCATTATTTAATGACTCAGAACATAATTAGGATGACCTTTGAACACTGTAAATTATTTATTAGACTAAATGTTTCAAGTAAAAAGGAAATTATATAACTCATATCACCCGATGCTCAGAGACTTTCAGCCTCACATGTGACTGAATGGAAATGACGATAAATGATGTAAAATAAAAAAGTGTTCAATATGTGTTTCTTGCTGATAGACAGACTCTCTCTGACTTTAATTTATGTATTATAAAAGTTAATGGGGGAAATAACAGATTATGAAAAGAAAAATCTTTCTAATAAATGAAGAAAGTTGTTTATGGTTCTTTTGTTGATCAGACTGACAATTAACACAGATGTTTAACTGGATGGTGAATCAGAAAACAAATAAAATATAAAACTTAGGAGTGGTACACTTGAGTTTAATCTGTAATCTGTCTCCAGTCAGTGATGTTGTGATGTATCAGATCAGTCTGATCAGCTGCAGCGTCCAATCAATGTCTGATATCCAATAAGGAGGCGTGTCGGCTGATAAATGATGCTCATGGCTCTTCAGAGATCCTTCCTCGCTCCTCGCTCCTCATAGCAGAAATAAGCACTTTGAGACAACCTTCAAAACTAAAGACCGGAAGGATTTCTGGGTCTAACGAGGAGTAAGGAGCAATCAATTAAGGGAATTGAGATGCAGCTTTTGACTCATGCCTTCACACATTCTGGACTAGCTGGTGCAATATTAATATGTTGGTGTTGCAGTAAAATTGAGTATTTTAAAGGCCTTTTTAAAAAATCTTTACACTTTATATCAAACTACACAAGCTTTTAATAAAATAAACTATTTGTCTGTTTACAGTCAGTTGTTTGTGGGCTCATACTGTAGTCGTGGAGTGTTTGGTGTCATATAATGCAGTTTGTTCAGTGACATTTACTGAATGGATTGTGACAAAGAATACATCATGTTTGGTGTTTCTATTACTGAAAGTAAGATTTCATTGCAATCTTGACATTCATGTTTCATGTATTGTGAGTTTGTTTTGTGGGTCGACATCAGTGGAGCTAACTCTGCTGGATGTTGTTGTGGTTTTAATGGTCTGATTGGGCTTCATCACTGGATTTGTTCACTTTATTTGAGGAAACTTTCAGGATGGTGCAGGGATGGTCCATGGACATGGTCCTGTGGTTATTGCTATTATCATTACTAGTCATATCTCTATTATTATTATTGTTGTTATTGTATTATTGTTGTTATTGTTGTTATTATGCTTCTCTGTGTCTCTCTCCCTCCATCTTTCTTTCTCTGTCAACCCAACCAGTCAAAGCAGATGGCTGCTTGGTTCTGCTTGAGGTTTTCTCACGTTAAAGGGGAGTTTTTCCTTTCTGCTGTCACCAAGTGCTACTCATGGAGGAAAAACAAAGAGTACAGTCTAGACCTGCTATATGTGAGAAATGCCTTGAGATAACTTTTGTTATGATTTGGCGCTATATAAATAAAATAGAATTGAATTGAGTGTGTGTTTGTGCGTGTGTGTGTGTGTGTGTGTGTGTGTGTGTGTGTGTGTGTGTGTGTGTGTGTGTGTGTGTTCAGTGAACTGTATCAGTCTCTGCAGTAGCTTCCAGCTGCAGCAGTCAGTTCAGTTTCTGTTCAGTCTGACTGAGGGAGGTTTTTGTACGACGCTTTTTCACTGTGTGAACACATATCCACTGTGATAACTCTGACAGTAATAAACTGCTGCATCTTCAGCCTGAACTCCACTGATGGTCAGAGTGAAGTCAGAGTTTGATCCACTGCCTGAAAAACGATCTGGTGTCCCTGACATTCGCTCATTAGTGTAGCGAATGAGGAGTTTAGGAGTTTCTCCATCTTTTTGTTGGTACCACTGTAAACAGTAAGCACTGCTACAGCCTGCAACCTGACGACTGACCCTACAGCTGATGGTTGTGGAGCCTCCCAGAGCAGATCTCACTGCTGCAGGCTGAGTCACTGTGACCTGGCCTCTGGACTCTGAGGATACAGAGACAAAAACATAAAGCAGCATCATGGTTTTGATGGTTTTGTCGGCTTCATTTCAGAGGGACAGATGTTAATAGAGGAGAGGAGTTTGATTCTCTGGACTTTACCTGTGAAGCAGCAGCAGAGGAGAGTCCAGATGAGGACGGAGATCAAAGTCATGTTTTTGATGAGGAGGATTTCTGTGGCTTCTGTTGTGATGAAGGACAGCTGTCAGTCATCCAGTGTTCAACTCTCAGGACTATAAACTCTCCCAGAGCACTGGAGCATGGTGCTGCTGATGCAAAGTGGCTCTCTATGGAAATGCTCTGACTGACTCCAACAGGGACTTGGATTACTCTGATGATGCGGTTTCATCAATGGATCAATCAGAGTATTGATTAACTATGTGTCAGTGATCATTTTTATGTGGATTTGGTTTGATAACTGCAGACAGATTTTTTTTCAGAACGTCTTCTGTCTGGTTTAATTTAATGCTAAGGGGATCAATTTTATTCTCAGACAAATTGAACAATAAATATGCAAATACCCCCACTGCTCTCTCTCCAAAAAAACTTAGGCCTCCTAAATATAAGATCCATTAGTAACAAATCTTTTATCATTAGTGATTTTATTGTCTTTAATTACTGGACTTTTTTTATGACCAGTGAGACATGGCTGTCGCAGGGGGACACTGTTCCTCTGAACGACGCCACGCCAACTGTATTTGCTTATTTTAATATATTTGGAGGAGGAGGTGGTCTTGCTGTGTTTTATAAGTCAGGTCTTAAATGCCATCTTGTTACTCCGTTCTTTTAACCTCACTCAATCTGTTAATGAGCCTACACATTCTAAGGGCCATACCTTGGATTTAGTTCTCTCTTCTGGTCTCTCTTTTGAGTATCTTAGTTTGTTGTCTTTAAAGTTCCACTCCTGATCTGCACTACTAGTCCCAACCCTACAATTAGCTCTCGCATTCTTAATGCTGGTTCCACTGTTAAATTCTGTGATGCTTTTAATTCTTTATCTTTTAATTTGTTTTTATCTTCTCTTAATCCTAATGCTCTTTTAAATTCTTTTAACGATCAGAGTCTATCCATCCTAGATCAAATTGCACCATTTAAAACAAGGACACAAGACTCAACTGGATGTTGAGCTCTCTGACAAATTTCTTGCTCATTTTATTAGCAAGGTGGAGATTATAAGGTCCGAAATCCAGCCTGCCCCCTGCATTCTCTCCATTCAACATGATACTCCTGACACTTTTACCCAGTTCCAACCCATTACATTGTCAGAGTTACATTTCCCACTGCTAGTCCTGTTATTCTGCACATTTTTAATAATTCCCTGACCTCCGGTTCTTTTCCTGATAGTTTTAAGCATGCTATTGTCCACCCTCTACTTAAAAAACCCAATTTGGACCTTCTGTCCTTAAGCAACTACAACGGCCTATCTCCAAACTGTCTTTTTTATCCAAGGTTCTGGAGAAATTCATTTAAAATCAGGTCACTAATGACCTACTTCCAGCTGCAGACAGAGGTGACTGCTCGATTTTAGTGCTTTTAGATTTAAGTGCTACATTTGACACTGTCAAATACAGTATCCTCCTAAATCGCCTGGAGACTTGGGTTGGCATCAAGGGCCCGGCTCTTAGTTAATTACGAACATACGTTCTCAATCAAACTTTTTCTGTCACTCTGGGTATCTCCACCTCCACAACAGCTCAGTTTAATTGTGGGGTCCCTCAAGGCTCAGTTCTTGGCCCCCTTCTTTTTTTGCTTATACATGCTGCCCCTTGGCCAACTTATTCGGAATCATGATGTGCTTTATCACTTTTATGCTGATGACATACAGTTATACTTACCATTAAAACCCTCAGATCCAAACAGCCTACTCAAATCTTGCCTTTCTGACATTAAATCCTGGATGTCCCAAAATGTTCTTAAATTTAATGATGACAAGTCTGAGGTCATGCTGTTTGGTCTCCCAAATTCTATCAGCTCTTTTGGTGCAAACCTTGGAGATTTGTCAAACAACATTACACAGTCTGCTAGGAATCTGGGGGTAATATTTGATGCCAACCTCTGTTATGATAAGCAAGTCAAAAAATATTGTCAAGCTGTGTTTCTCTAAAATTAGGTAATTTTTATCTTTTGCCGATCTTCAAATAATTATACATGCTTTTATCTACTCTCGGCTTGATTACTTCAATGCACTTTATTCAGGTATCAGCCAGGGCTCTTTCCACCATCTCAAGTTGGTCCAAAATGCTGCTGCTTGTCTCATTACTGGGACTAAAAGGTATGAGCACATTACTCCTGTGCTTGCCTCCCTATACTGGCTCCCAGTTAGCTTTTGCATTGATTTTAAAATTTTATTACTCACCTTTAAGGCATTAAACAGCCTTGCTCCTTGTTACATATCTGCTTTATTGACCTGGTATGTGCCCCCTCGACCCTTCAGATCCGCAGATGGAGCCCTGTTGGTCACTCCCAGGTCACAGTTTGTGACAAAGAGTGATCGGGCTTTTACTTTTAGAGCCCCCACAGTCTGGAACTCCTTGCCTACTGAAATCAGACACACTGCGTCTCTAGTTTCTTTTAAAACTAATGTTAAGATTTCTTTCTTTGTGAAGGCTTTTGGAATTGTCTGATGTTTTATTTACTGTTTTTACACCTATTAATTGATCTTACTCTTTTATTGTTTTTGTTTTGTTTTTTTTTACTTTTGAGAATTTTATTGTTTTATCATTACTATTATTGTGCATCTCTATTGTTACTTCTGTGCTTCTGTCTTTACATCTTTACTTGCCTTATTTTTATCTGCCATGTTTTGTTTTATTTTCTTTTGTAAGGCACTTTGTTACATTGTTAAGAAAAGTGTTATATAAATAAAGTTTACTGTTATTATTATTTATTACATGATTAACTGTGAAACATTGGGGACTTTTTTAAAAAAAATCATATGAAATAAAACATTTTCAAAAACAGGAACTTTTTGTAGAGTTTGTTGTGTTCAAAGTCAGAGAGCCGTGTCTCTCTACAGTGAGAGGTTTTTGTACGACGACTCAGTCAGTTTGTATCACTGTGGTGGACTTTTGGTGGAGGAACCAGACTGGATGTTAACTGTAAGTACCTTTAATTTCTACAAGAACGTAAATTCATCATTTATTCTATTTTCAGTTGATAAATTCAGGCTTTACTTGAACATTTTGGCTGCTAGTTTTATAAATTTTATATTTTTGCAGTGATCACTACAGGCTTCACTGTGATACAGATAAAAATCCGTCTGATCTAAGAAGTCTTTAGTTACACAGAAACTTTAGTTTAGACGGTTTCTACATTCATATAATTTATACTGTTATTAAAAAGTACAGCTGCTTATTTGAAAACAATATAGTTCAGTTTTCAGAGTGACAGAAAAAGATGACAGAAAATCTTCTTGATTAATTTAACGTAGTGATTATATAATTTCATCTGAAGAAATCTACCAGACATTTATTTAGTGAGTGTTTTATCTGGAAACATTTCATGTGTTTAACTCAATCTTCCTCTCAGAACAATGAATTTCATGACATGTCACATCCTCATTATAACCAGTGAATACCATAATATCACTGTAGCTGATTTAACCTCATGTTGAATTAATAGGATTAATTTTGTGAGTTGGAAAAAGTATTTCAGTGCTTAAAATATTTGTCATTAGTGAAGTCTGTCTGTTTTCATAGTTCAGTAGTGATGCCTGTGTAAATGAGGAGATTAAACACAAACTGTCTCTTTAACGTTTTGGTTTCAATTTAAAAATATGGATGCTCAAATAAAAGTATTTCTGCCTTTCTGTAATGCATAATATTTACTTCTTTAACATTGATGTTTAAGTTTTTGAGTAAATTAAAGTACTTGAAGAGTTGTTTGCTTGGAACCTTTTATCTTTAGTACTGAAACCTGTCTGTTGCCATGGTTCATCAGTGATGCCTGTCTGTTGCCATGGTTACTGAGCTCAGAGAGGGAAGTGAAACACTGAAGACCAGTTTTATCCAGTCTGAGGAAGACCAACAGAACCAGCAGCCTCCTCTGCTGCAACCAACAGGGTGGAGTTTATTTTCTCTTTGCATGAACTTTCTTCATGTTGTCTCTCTGTCTCCTCCTCCAGTGGGTCGAGTCACCCCCACCCTGACAGTGCTGCCCCCCTCCAGCGAGGAGCTGCAGCAGGGGGAGGCCACGCTCGTGTGTCTGGCCAACAAGGGCTACCCCTCAGACTGGAGTCTGGCCTGGAAGGTGGACGGCAGCAGCAGCAGCTTGGAGCAGAGCAGGAGCCCCGGGGTGCTGCAGAATGATGGCCGCTACAGCTGGAGCAGCACCCTGAGGCTCCCTGCAGACCAGTGGAGGAAGGTGGGCTCTGTGACCTGTGAGGCCACCCAGGGCTCCCAGTCTCCAGTCTCAGAGACACTGAGGAGAGACCAGTGTTCCTAGTCCTGACCTGACTCACTGCTACTGCTTTTACTCTGCTACTGCTCTCACTCTGATCTCTGCAACTATCTCTCTCTTTTATTTCACATGTTTCAGTAACAATATTTACTTGCTTGTTGTAATGTTTCAATATAATTTCAGTATTTCCAGACAATAAAGATCTGTTCATCAAATCACTTGTTTTCATCTTTATTATTATAAAAGTGTCTTAATTATTTTAAAATGTAAGATCACATAATGTATTGATTCATATAGTGTATATTAGGAAAGTATTTACACTCAAACAACACTCTTAGATATTATGTGATTAATGCTACACAGTCATGGTGGTAGTAAGTCCATAATTTGTTTTCATAGTTTACAGTAAAGTGATAATAATTGTAGAAAATGCTTTGCTGGACTCACTTCAGATTTGTCTGTAATAATTAGTAATTGAGTAATTTTAATGAAAGATCCTCCAATCATCTTATGTTACTGAAGTGTGTCAGTGCAAAGAGTCTAATATTTTTATTTTTTCAGATGTATTAAAAGCATATACATAATCTTTTAAACAAAATCACAAAACCCTCAGAAATATGTTCTAATTCTGAAATAAAAAGCAAAATATCATCAGCATAAAGAGATATAAAATGAGTGTGATCTGACATTTTAACCCTGGACATTTTTACAAACTGCTTCTGCTGAAGAGCTGAAACACAAAGACAAATGAAAGAGATGAAAAAGGGAAAGAATTCAAGTATTAATTAATTCCATAATCAATTAAATGTTTTTGGTTTATATTATAAATACTTGCTGCTGGAATAAAAACATGCAAAATGACAAATATATGTCACATGACATGATTAGTAATTTACAACACAAATGATAGTAGATTTTATCATGATAACATTTTGTAATTTATTTCTAAAACATTGTATGTTTGAGTATCTATGGAAAATAGTAAGAGATCAAATAAATCAATAATAGTTTTAGTGTTCATGTGTTGTAGTCAGTAGATTAAACTTATTAAAGAATTGAAATCATCCTTCAACAAAGGTTAGATTTGATATTCAGCCAAATGTTTCATATTCTGTATTAATGAAAGTATTTAAAATAAATCTTTTTTTGTTAAATACAGAATATTTAGTGTTAAAATGTTCAAATTAAATTATTAAAACCTCTGTTGTTTTTGTTTGAGTGCAGCTGTTGAGTCAGATCAGTTCCTCTTCAGCTGAGGGAGGTTTTTGTACGACGTTGTATCACTGTGTGAACGGTGTGTCATAACCCTGCTGACAGTAATAAACTCCTGAATCTTCAGCCTGAACTCCACTGATGGTCAGAGTGTAATCAGGGTCTGATCCACTTCCACTAAAACGATGTGAAACTCCATGCTGGCGGTTTGTAGCTCCGTAAATCAGGAGTTTAGGAGCTTCTCCGGGTTTCTGAAGGTACCAGTGGAGGTGGGTATAAACATTTGTACTGGTTTTACATCTGATGGAGACAGTCTGTCCTGGAACAACAGACTGAGATCCAGGAGACTGAGTCAGGATGTATTGTCCTGATGAACCTGGAAAACATGAAAAGAGGAGAAGGGTTATTGAGACAAATCCAGCTTGGAGAAAGATGATCAACATGAAAACAGAAGAGTATCATTTCTTTAACATGGAGAATAGATGGAAGAAGGTAAATGCTGCTTGTTTCAGTGTTTCTCCATCACAGCAGAACATCATTGTGCTGAACCTGGTTGCATCCTGAAGCAAAGTTTTCACTAGAGAGTCTCACCCTGAACAAGGAGCCCCAGGGTGGCCAGCAGTAGAGTCAATGACATCATCATTGTGCTGCTGGCGTGTCAGTGGCTCTGAAAGGTCTGGACAGCCACTGATCAACACTGGCCTCTTAACGGCTGGGAGCAGAGAGGCAGGACAGATATGCAAACACACAGAGTCAGTCAACTGTAGCTGTCCTCAACATATCATGCTGTTTCCTCCTCACTGCTGGGAGAACTCAACATTTACATCATCCATAACATAAAGGAGTGACAATCTGAGGGAGAGAATTTCATTTGATTTCCATCAAGTGGTTAGAAACACTGATGTGGATTCTGTAATCTAATAATTTTGAGGCTTATTATAGAAAATTGTTTTCAGTTCATCATTTTGTTTATTGTGTATCTTGTTTTTTCCGAAGTACAAAATGTGAAACTACTCGTGTGAAAGTCCTAAAAATCACCACAGAGATAAATAAACAGTTTGTAGATAAATTTAGGAGTTTTCCTCATTAAAATCTATTGAATACACTCAACATTATTATTATTGGTTTTGAATTTAACAAACCTTGAGCTGAATAATGCAACGATGTACAAAAATATAATAACATAGAAGTCATATCAGCCCGACCCTCCCTCCATCCCTCCCATTCCCACCCACCCCTTCCAGCCTGGTCGCCAGAATAAAACGTTGACAGTTTACGTTTCTGCAAACCACAAAAATGTTGAACATCTACGTTTCAACATGTGTAATACATAGCATATTATCATTTCAACAATATGTATCATCTCAACATTTCTAAAGTGACGTAGTTCACATGTGATTTATATGAGCTGATCTTTCCTATTATTAGGAGGAGGAGGGGTCGGTGGATGGTTAGTAAGTTTCTTGGCAGCAAGTTGGAAATCAGCAGAGAACACAGCTCGAGACCACCTCAAAACCAATGTCTGCTTCCAGTTTCAACCGACAAAAGCAGGTGTTTTTAGTGAGACGTCAGGACATTTGCAGCCGTTTTTCTGGTGAGAAAACCGGCTTTTTTTTAGTGAGACATTGGCTGTTTTTTTTTTATTTTTTATTTTTATTTTAACCCAAACCATGATCTTTCCCTCACTCTAACCAAGTGGTCTTTGTGCCTAAGCCTAACCAGACCTTAACCACAGTGTTGTCACACCATAAAACATCATTATTCAACGGGTAGAAATGTTAACATGCTACGTTTGTAGAAATGGTGATATGACACGTATTACGCGTGTTGTAACGTATATATTCAACGGTTCTGTGGTTTGCAGAAACGTTCAATGCCAACGTTTACAAGATAGATTCATATTTGTTACTACAGACATATAAATTAATTGTTTAATGGCTTTGTCTGAAAGTGTGTGTGTGTGTGTGTGTGTGTGTGTGTGTGTCTGTGTGTGTGTGTGTGTGTGTGTGTGTGTGTGTGTGTGTTCAGTGAACTCTGCAGTAGCTTCCAGCTGCAGCAGTCAGTTCAGTTTCTGTTCAGTCTGACTGAGAGAGGTTTTTGTGCGACGCTTTTTCACTGTGTGAACACATATGCACTGTGATAACTCTGACAGTAATAAACTCCTGAATCTTCAGCCTGAACTCCACTGATGGTCAGAGTGAAGTCAGAGTTTGATCCACTGCCTGTAAAACGATCTGGAATCCCTGATGTTCGTCTGGTAGCCCAGTAAATGAGAAGTTTAGGAGCTTCTCCATCTTTCTGTTGGTACCAGGCTAATATGTAGTAAGAGCCATCATAGTACACAGCAGGATTAGTTTTACATTTGATGGTTGTGGATCCTCCCAGAGCAGATGTCACTGCTGCAGGCTGAGTCACTGTGACCTGTCAGTCATCCAGTGTTCAACTCTCAGGACTATAAACTCTCCCAGAGCACTGGAGCATGGTGCTGCTGATGCAAAGTGGCTCTCTATGGAAATGCTCTGACTGATTAACAGAATCATCACATTCTCAAGTGATATTTTTCTTTGCTTACAATAATGCTGATATTCTCTTTATGTTAAATTATTAAAGACATAGTCATCTAATCATATGTGTCCAAGGCAACATATAATTTGAAGAATGACTGCTGTCACATGTTACTGTGTTCAATGAATCTACAGACACTGAGCTTGTCTCTGGGTATATTCACAGGGATTTTATCATTTTTTTGTCACCATTTTACACATAAATGATGATTTTCTTTAAAGCCTGTCAAAGTAAAGGATGAAAGGAGAACATTTTAAGAGAAGTATTGAGTCTGTTCTACATGGTGTCTTTCACATCTGTCCAGCTGTGTACTACTACGGGAGACATAGATTACTCTGATGATGCTGGTTGATCAATGGATCAATCAACTTTCAGAGTATTGGTATGGATGTGTTTATATTCATTTTGATGTGATTTGGGCTTTTTTTAGGATGTAATTTCTTCCATCTAAATATATTATAAATATATAATATAAAAATACATCACATCAATTAAATTTAAAATGGATATGGATCAATCAAGTTATGAGGTTAATGTACAGAATGTTTTTATGGTTTCAGCTTCCTCTCACTGAAAGAAAGTTATTTTACAATGTTTCACATTTATTTCAATATATTTCTACAGAAATGAAAATCAAATTCACTTAACAGTAAAATATAGAAAATATAATGAAACTCAGTTGATGTCAAAGAGCCATGTCTCTCTACAGTGAGAGGTTTTTGGTGGAGGAACCAGACTGGATGTTGGACATATGTTTCTCTGCAAATATTACATATAATTTTCCATGTAATACATAAATGTGTTTTTGTGTGTTTAAATAACCTTTGCCTTGACTTATATGAAAGATCTTCTTTTTCAGTTTCAACACTTTGGTGATTTAGTTTAACTCAGACCATCTTCACTGAACTGGTCTTTACACATTATTGTCAAACTGAAATGTGAACAGCTTGAAATGAAGAAAAGATAAAAGAAAAATAAATATAATTTTAAAATGATTACCAAATTTACTTTTACATTTTGCATTTAATAGTTAACTATTATTAAGTTAAATTGAAATTAATTTCAACAATGTACATTAAAAATGAAAAATGTTTTCATATCTCCGATCCACTAACTGTAATTAGTTTCTTACTGTAAGATAATATTTAGTGTGATTTATATTTTTTGGTGGTGGGAGCTGTGATTATGAAAGTTTCTGATGCTGATTTGCGTCTTCATAATTTCTCTTAAGGGGACATCTTTGAGATAGATGTGATCCAGTAGGAGGCTGAGGTCAAAGGTCATGACCAAGACATTTCTTACCAGTCAGGTCAAGAAATGGGTTCATTATCATTTAAAGACATTGGATCAAACTGTAACAGGCTAAGAATGAATGATGAGAAGCTGTGATGAAGAACTTTGTTGATTTCCACAAAGACAATCATTGTCCAGAAACCGTTTAACTTAAAAGGTTTTTACATATTTTCATTTATCTTAAAAGCTACAATGTGCGAGTTGTTTAATCCATTTAATGAAATGTGTGTGTGTGTGTGTGTGTGTGTGTGTCAGTGAGTGAGTGTGTGTGTGTGTGTGTGTTCAGTGAACTGTATCAGTCTCTGCAGTAGCTTCCAGCTGCAGCAGTCAGTTCAGTTTCTGTTCAGTCTGACTGAGGGAGGTTTTTGTACGACGCTTTTTCACTGTGTGAACACACGCTGACTGTTGATATAGTGAAAACTCTGACAGTAATAAACTCCTGAATCTTCAGCCTGAACTCCACTGATGGTCAGAGTGAAGTCAACTCCTTTCCCTGCTCCACTTCCACTGAATCTGGAGGAGATTCCTATAAATCTGTCTGATGTTTGGAAGATCAGAAGTTTAAGAGTTCCTCCAGTTTTCTGATGGTACCAGGACAGAAAGTATTTTGAACCAGTGTAGTGTTCAACTTGTCTATTGGCTTTACAGTCAATAGAGACAGTTTGACCAAGCTGCAGTGTTTTGGCTGCTGGCTGAGTCAAGACAACATTTTGTCCAACAGACCCTGAGGAGAGAGAAGAAACACTGGACATGAGATGGTGAAACTCAGCTACACTCCAAATGATTTTCACATGACAGAAAAATGATTTTCCTCACCCTGAGTGAAGCAGAGGAGAGTCCAGATGAGGACGGAGATCAAAGTCATGTTTTTGATGAGGAGGATTTCTGTGGCTTCTGTTGTGATGAAGGACAGCTGTCAGTCATCCAGTGTTCAACTCTCAGGACTATAAACTCTCCCAGAGCACTGGAGCATGGTGCTGCTGATGCAAAGTGGCTCTCTATGGAAATGCTCTGACTAATTAACATAATCATCACATTCTCAAGTGATACTTTTTTAATGCTTGCAGTAATGCTGTTCATTTTTGTATGTATGAACAATAAAGAAACTTTCATCAAATCATCTGTGTACAAACATATTATTACAATAATAAACTGCTGTCACATGTTACTGTGTTCAATGAATCTACAGATACTGAGTTTGTCTCTGGGTATATTCACAGGGATTTTATCATTTTTTGTCACCATTTTACTCTTAAGTTATGGTAGTTTTTAAAGCATGTCAAAGTAAAGGATGAAAGGAGAACATTTTAACAGAAACAGTGAGTCTGTTCTACATGGTGTCCCTCACATGTGTCCTCTCTGTCCTGCTCTGTACTATATTGTTCTGTATTTCAGCATGGGGATGGAGGAGCAGAGACAGGAAGCTTGTAGGCAGATTGTGGGATTGACTGGTGTAATGCTGTATTGATGCTGATTTATACCTCTGTGTCTGAGTGTCTGTATTTGCACTACCAAATGTTTGTCATTCATCTGTTGGAGCTCAGAGGATCATAATGTAACTTATGTGCAACTTTTCAAACAATAATCTTCATGTAGCTGCGATTCACAAACTGTAGACACCACGAGAGCTTTGATCAGTCTGCAGCTGCTTCCACGTGTTCAGTGTTCTCACTGAATATCTGCTCTTCCAAGTCATGTCACATTTTCTTATAGAGCAAATTTCATACAGAAAGCAACACAATGAGCTTCACAAGGGCAAGAGCAATACAATTATAAATACATAAAATACAAGCATACATATCATCATACATAAAAGCAAGCAAATATATGATTGTATACATGGATGCATAGGTAATTAAAGTACATAATAATTCAGTTAAAACAGGAGCAGAGAGTTGCTCAACCTAGTTAAGCACAACAGTAAACAGAAATGTTTTAGGTCTACTTTTAAAGGAACTAAGTGTTGGGGCATCTCTAATATCACTTGGAAAGTCAGTCCATCTGTATGGAGCATAATAGCTGAATGCAGCTTCTCCTGCTTTAGAGCACTCACATAGAAGACAACAAGGAGACCACTGGCTGATGATGTGAGGCTTCTTGTTGGTTCATATGGCAAAAGCAATTCCTTAATATAATTTGGAGCAGTGCCATTCAGTGCCTTGTAGACGAGTAGGAGGACTTTAAAATCAATTCTAGCATTTACTGGAAGCCAGTGCAAGGAATTAAGAACAGGTGTGATATGTGCACTTTTCTTAGTCTTGTCTAAAATACGTGCAGCATCATTCTGTATAAGCTGCAGGCGCTTAACAGTTTTTCGAGAGTCCAGAAAAAATAGTATTGCAATAGTCAAGTCTGCTTGTGACAAATGCATGTACTAGTTCTTCAGTGTCTGAATTTGACAGAAAGCCTCTGATTTTTGAGATATTTTTTGAGGTGATAGAAATCTGATCTTGAGACATTATTGATATGACAGTGAAAGTTAAGCTCAGCATCTATGATAACATCAATGTATCATGTCATGTAGCAGGTGGATGTGACTCCCCTCGTTGAGACCTGCTGATAGACGTAACAGCGGAGCAGAGGAGAGACACTGAGATAGTGATGTAACCAACCTGCACGCTGGTATTTGACATGTTTTTGTTTTCGTCTCAAAAACAAATACTGTTTAAAATATTTGTATGAAACAAATATTCGTAAAAAACAAACAAAAAAAACCCAAAACAATATTTGTGCTTTGCTGAATAACGTATTTGTATTTGGGCCCAACCCCAGCAGGTAGTCATTATATGATCTGACTTCACATGCACTGCTGGGAAAATTCACTGGTCAAATGTCTACAACATTGTATTTAAAGTAATTAACTATAATCACATTATTTTCTTTTAGTGATTTTTGTATTGGGTTGAATACACTGTAATTAATTTGTAGCTGAAACATCAGATTTTTAAGTTGCACATACTGTAAATAATTGAAGTTTAAAAATCTTCAAGGGGAATGAAAGAATCTAGAAGTGTATCTGGAGCAAATTCTGCCAAGTTTACTATGTACTTTAGTTTACTAGATTGAAATGAGAGAAGACGTGAGGTAGTTTGGAAACTTTTACAGTTGACTTTTATGAGTGAACATCATGAGATGATTATTCTATCTTGTCAGTTATGAAGTTCATCCAACTTTTTTATACAAAGAAAGATGATGAGTGTGAGATGTGTCATAACATAATGTGATGAAGAGGATTTAACAGCTGAGGTGATGATGGGGCAGCATGAAAGAACAGAATGTCTCTGTTTGATAGATTTTACATTTTTGAGTCAAGATGAATCTTGAATGACTAAATATTTGTTTGATTCAGTAAGAGGTTGTTGAGGTGGGAGGTGGACTGTTTGACCTTCAGGAGGAAAACTAATAGAGACACTATGAACATCATAAACCATCTGTGTGTGTATGTGTGTGTGTGTGTGTGTGTGTGTGTGTGTGTGTGTGTGTGTGTGTGTGTGTGTGGTGTGTGTGTGTGTGTGTTCAGTGAACTGTATCAGTCTCTGCAGTAGCTTCCAGCTGCAACAGTCAGTTCAGTTTCTGTTCAGTCTGACTGAGGGAGGTTTTTGTACAACGCTTTTTCACTGTGTGAACACAAGCTGACTGTTGATATTGTGATAACTCTGACAGTAATAAACTCCTGAATCTTCAGCCTGAACTCCACTGATGGTCAGAGTGAAGTCAGAGTTTGATCCACTGCCTGAAAAACGATCTGGAATCCCTGATTCTGGAGTGGTAGCCCAATAAATGAGGAGTTTAGGAGCTTCTCCATCTTTCTGTTGGTACCAGGCTAATATGTAGTCAGAGCCATCATAGTGCACAGCAGGATTAGTTTTACAGCTGATGGTTGTGGATCCTCCCAGAGCAGATCTCACTGCTGCAGGCTGAGTCACTGTGACCTGGCCTCTGGACTCTGAGGATACAGAGACAAAAACATAAAGCAGCGTCATGGTTTTGATGGTTTTGATGGTTTTGTGGGCTTCATGTCAGAGGGACAGAAGTTCATAGAGGAGAGGAGTTTGATTCTCTGGACTTTACCTGTGAAGCAGCAGCAGAGGAGAGTCCAGATGAGGACGGAGATCAAAGTCATGTTTTTGATGAGGAGGATTTCTGTGGCTTCTGTTGTGATGAAGGACAGCTGTCAGTCATCCAGTGTTCAACTCTCAGGACTATAAACTCTCCCAGAGCACTGGAGCATGGTGCTGCTGATGCAAAGTGGCTCTCTATGGAAATGCTCAGACTGACTCCAACAGGGACTTGGATTACTCTGATGATGCTGCTTAATCAATGGATCAATCAGTTTACCAGAGTATTGATTAACTATGTGTCAGTGATCATTTTCTGTGTTTCATTTATGTTCTGTGAACAGATTGTCTTCAGAAATGTCTGTTTTGATTCATTTTACATCTACAACACTCAGTTTTAATTCAAGACATAATTTAAAATATAGTAAACATGAAACAAAATGATTAATTTTAGAATAAGAATATAAATTATTGGCCTACTGTTATATATTTTCATATCATCCAGTTGTGTTTCACAGACTGAGACTGTTTTTGTAGAGTTTGTTGTGTTCAAAGTCAGAGAGCCGTGTCTCTCTACAGTGAGAGGTTTTTGTACGATGACTCAGTCAGTTTGTATCACTGTGGTACACGTTCGGTGGAGGAACCAGACTGGATGTTGGAAGTAAGTTAAACTTTTAAAGTATTTTATTAAATCCTGAGTGACATTTAGTTTTTTGCACATATGTTTTCTCTAGAAATTGAAATTTCTGATTTTATATCTGAATTTCTAATTTTTGACCAACAGTTGTCCACCAGCAACAAAAATAAGAGTTTTATGTTATGTGAAATTTAAATGATGAATCAATATATTCTAAGTGTTTGGTCCACAGTAGAAATCGTGTAATGTTTTAGATTAAGGCTGAAATTTGAGGACTTGTAGTTTTAGTTTAATGTGACAAAGTCAGAGAGCCGTGTCTCTCTACAGTGAGAGGTTTTTGTGCGACGACTCAGTCAGTTTGTATCACTGTGGTGGACTTTTGGTGGAGGAACCAGACTGGATGTTGGAAGTAAGTTTCTGCTCAAATATTAAATATCGAATCATCAGTTAAGTTTATAATTTCTGTGTCTGAACATTTGTAGTCGATATAAGTTTCCACTGAGCTGATCTAAAACACTTTAAAGTCTCAATTTTATTGTTCATTTCTCCTCTTTAACCTTGAAGTTGAACTCAAAGCAGCTTTACTGAACTTTTCTTTACATGTTCCAGTTAGTTTGTTAAATGTGAACAGCAGAAAAATTAAGGAACAACAATCCTACTTTAAACATGTTTTTAAATTTTAATCTTTAAATCTCCAATTTGAGTGAAAGTTGAGTTAAATTTATTCTGAACAGTGTGGGTGATGATAAAAAATGCTGAACGTCTCTCATCATTTAAAATGACAGAAATTGTCTTTTAACCTCAGTTTGAAATATGTCTTTGTTCTTAAAGATATTTGTTTCTTTAATATGTCTCAACATGTTGTGTATATTACGGATGTCTCTTAGTTTTTGCTCATAATGTCCTTCAACACTGAATCTGATTAACTGTTGCTCTTTTGATAGTTTTGTCAGTAAATTTGTTGGTATAAATTCTAAAATTAAATCAAGGATGTCTAAGATATATTTACAAACTTTATATCTTTATTTTCAGTAACTAGTGTAAAATAAAATGCAGTTAAGAGTCATATGAGGACTCTTTCTGTGCTGATCTGCATGAGAGGTTTCTTAAAGGGAAGTGAAACAATGTGTGAGTGAGTGACTGGTGGAGCAGAAAAAACATCTGACAGAAACTCCTTAAAGGGGAAAATCCACTCTCACACAGTAAAGGTGTCCAAGTGTCTGGTGTTTGATCGACAGCTGTGTGGTCCCTGTCCTCTAATGTGATTGGTGTCTCCTAGGTGATGTCCGTCCCACCCTGACAGTGCTGCCCCCCTCCAGCGAGGAGCTGCAGCAGGGGAAGGCCACGCTCATGTGTCTGGCCAACGATGGCTTCCCCTCAGACTGGAGTCTGGCCTGGAAGGTGGACGGCAGGAGCAGCAGCAGCTTGGAGCAGAGCAGGAGCCCCGGGGTGCTGCAGAAGGACGGCCGCTACAGCTGGAGCAGCACCCTGAGGCTCCCTGCAGACCAGTGGAGGAAGGTGGTCTCTGTGACCTGTGAGGCCACCCAGGGCTCCCAGACTCCAGTCTCAGAGACACTGAGGAGAGACCAGTGTTCCCAGTCCTGACCTGACTCACTGCTACTGCTTTTACTCTGCTACTGCTCTCACTCTGATCTCTGCAACTATCTCTCTCTTTTATTTCACATGTTTCAGTAACAATATTTACTTGCTTGTTGTAATGTTTCAATATAATTTCAGTATTTCCAGACAATAAAGATCTGTTCATCAAATCACTTGTTTTCATCTTTATTATTATAAAAGTGTCTTAATTATTTTCTCTTAATGGTAACAGTAATGATATTAAATCCTGATAAAAACTGAGTTATAAATGTTTCAACTGCTCTATGAAGACTTCAGAAGGAAAATGTAAGATCACATAATGTATTGATTCATATACTGTATATTAGGAAAGTATTTACACTCAAACAACACTCATAGATATTATGTGATTAATGCTACACAGTCATGGTGGTAGTAAGTCCATAATTTGTTTTCATAGTTTACAGTAAAGTCATAATAATTGTAGAAAATGCTTTGCTGGAGTCACTTCAGATTTGTCTGTAATAATTAGTAATTGAGTAATTTTAATGAAAAGTCCTCCGATCATCTTATGTTACTGAAGTGTGTCAGTGCAAAGAGTCTAATATTTTTATTTTTTTCAAATGTATTAAAAGAATATACATAATCTTTTAAACAAATTCACAAAACCCTCAGAAATATGTTCTAATTCTGAAATAAAAAGCAAAATATCATCAGCATAAAGAGATATAAAATGAGTGTGATCTGACATTTTAACCCTGGACATTTTTACAAACTGCTTCTGCTGAAGAGCTGAAACACAAAGACAAATGAAAGAGATGAAAAAGGGAAAGAATTCAAGTCTTAATTAATTCCATAATCAATTAAATGTTTTTTGGTTTATATTATAAATACTTGCTGCTGGAATAAAACCATGCAAAATGACAAATATATGTCACATGACATGATTAGTAATATTATAACACAAATGATAATAAATATTATCATGATAACATTTTGTAATTTATGTCTAAAAACATTGTATGTTTTAGTATCTATGAAAAATAGTAAGAGATCAAATAAATCAATAATAGTTTTAGTGTTCATGTGTTGTAGTCAGTAGATTAAACTTATTAAAGAATTGAAATCATCCTTCAACAGCGGTTAGATTTGATGTTCAGCCAAATGTTTCACATTCTGTATTAATGAAAGTATTTAAAATAAATCTTTTCTTGTTAAATACAAAATGTTTATTATTAAAATGTTCAAATTACATTATTAAAACCTCTGTTGTTTTTGTTTGGGTGCAGCTGTTGAGTCAGATCAGTTCCTCTTCAGCTGAGGGAGGTTTTTGTACGACGTTGTATCACTGTGTGAACGGTGTGTCATAACCCTGCTGACAGTAATAAACTCCTGAATCTTCAGCCTGAACTCCACTGATGGTCAGAGTGTAATCAGTCCCAGATCCACTTCCACTAAAACGATCTGAAACTCCAGGCTGACGGTTTGTAGCTTCATAAATCAGGAGTTTAGGAGATTCTCCAGGTTTCTGAAGGTACCAGTGGAGGTAGCTACTAACACTTGAACTGGTTTTACATCTGATGGAGACAGTCTGTCCTGGAACAACAGACTGAGATCCAGGAGACTGAGTCAGGATGTATTGTCCTGATGAACCTGGAAAACATGAAAAGAGGAGAAGGGTTATTGAGACAAATCCAGCTTGGAGAAAGATGATCAACATGAAAACAGAAGAGTATCATTTCTTTAACATGGAGAATAGATGGAAGAAGGTAAATGCTGCTTGTTTCAGTGTTTCTCCATCACAGCAGAACATCATTGTGCTGAACCTGGTTGCATCCTGAAGCAAAGTTTTCACAAGAGAGTCTCACCCTGAACAAGGAGCCCCAGGGTGGCCAGCAGTAGAGTCAGTGACATCATCATTGTGCTGGCGGCGTGTCAGTGGCTCTGAAAGGTCTGGACAGCCACTGATCAACATTGGCCTCTTAACGGCTGGGAGCAGAGAGGCAGGACAGATATGCAAACACACAGAGTCAGTCAACTGTAGCTGTCCTCAACATATCATGTTGTTTCCTCCTCACTGCTGGGAGAACTCAACATTTACATCATCCATAACATAAAGGAGTGACAATCTGAGGGAGAGAACTACATTAAGCAGTTAGAAAGACTGATGTGAAATGTGTAAAGGAAGAATTTTGAGGCTAATTTCACAGAATTGTTTTCAGTTTTTTTAACATGGTTGATATTTTGTTTTTCCCAAGTGCAGAATGTGCAACTGGTGATGTGAAAGGCCTCAAATCCAGAGTTTTACAGATCTATGGAGATGTTTCTTCATTAAATGTGTTTGATTTAATAAATGTGTATTCTATTGAATACACATTTATTTAAGATACGTATCATTTCTTTATGTCCTTTGAGAATATAACTTCTCATCCATATTATTTTCAAACCTATTTCAATGATGTGTTTGATACTCCTCTTCCTTGGTTAAACATTTTTAGATGTATTTACTCGTCATCTTGCTCTACTTATTTATGGGCCTTTCAGTTAAAAATGTTTTATAAGATGTTACCAACAAGAAAAATGCTTAAGATATGGAGAATGACTGAGGATAATATCTGTAGATTTTGTGGTGATGAGGAGGAGGATATTATGTGTTTATTTTGGTATTGTCCAGTGGTTTCATCCTTTTGGCAGCAGGTGGCAAATTGGTTATCTGAACAAGCAATCCTTTTACCTTTATCCCCTCTCAATATTATTTGGGGTTATCAAGATGATAAAAATATGTTATTGAATATTATTGTGTTGCTTGGCAAGCTTTATATATTTGATTCTCCTAAAAAGCTGGTTTTGAGTTCCTTCATATTACATTTAAAATGTTAATATTTGCAGGAAAAGATCATTATTAAATAATGATCTATTATTATTAAAGGCAGAGCAAAAAGCTCAGACATAAATAAATGGGAGATCTTGACAATATCAAAAACTTGGGATACAGAACTATGATTATTCTATGTTATCATAAATTAACATTATCTCTTTTTTATTTAGTTCCTTCTATAAAATGATGTGTTTAACTTAAATTGCTGTATAAGTGAATGTTTTTGAACCACAATCACATATAATGCTTGACATGTATGTACATATATGTATGTTTGTATATGTGTATATATATGTATATATGTGGTATGTCTGTTGTTTTTGTTTATGTGTGTGAGTACTGAATATGTGTTTTATGTTTGTGTAAAATAAAACAAGAAAAAAAAAAGATCTAATGCAAATTTAAAAATAGGAGTGAGAATAGTTAGAACACTTCTTATAACTTCTGATCTGATTAGTAACTGAAAGAAGGAAAAATTAGGATTTTGTGATGTTTGGTTGGATGTCATCAGCATACAAGCTGATCTTTTTAATGGTGTGAATGAAATGATGCCTGAGATGCCAGCCCGTTCTCACTCACAACTCGTCACATATTGAAGCTTGGTCAGGACCCTGTACTGTCACATTTTAACGCACTGGGTATCCCTTTAGTGTCAATTTTCAACGTGCAGGGTAGTCCAATAGACTTCTGTTGAACTCCCACAACGTCTGAAATAGACGCCATGAGACCGATGACGTCTATATAAGGTGACAAATTTCAGCCTGGTCGCCAGAATAAAACGTTGGCATTGTATGTTTGTGCAAAACACAGATACGTTGAATATCTACATTTCAACACCTGTAATACGGAGCATATTAACATTTCAACAATACATTTCATATCAACATTTCTGAAGTGACGTACCTCACATGACATCTATATGAGCTGACTTTCTTATTAGGAGGTGGAGGGGTTGTAACGTTGTTGGCAGAAAGTTGGAAAACATCACAGAGCACGGTTCCTTGCTGTTTTTATTTTATTTTTTATTTTAACTCAAATCATGATCTTTCCCTAACCCTAACCCAGTGGGTTTTTGTTCCTAAACCTCACCAGACCTTAACCACCGTGTTGTCACACCATAAAATATAATTATTTTTTAACAGTGACTGCTGTGATACTGCCCATTGAAAAATGATGCTAAAAGGGTACCCAGTGTGTTAAAAAGTGAGGCTACGGGGTCCTGACCAATCTTCCATATGTGACGAGTTGGGAGTGAGAACGTGTTGGAGATGCTGATGCATTTCCTAATGGAAGAAACCAGGAGTCCAAAAAAATCTAAAGAGGAGAAGAGAAACAAGTCCTCCATGTCTAGTAAACATTTGTAATTATATTTATATTGATATATATTTACATTTATGATGGAAGATAGTAAACGATCTGTATATACTTGTTAAAGACCTACTGGTGTCTGTGTGTGTGTGTGTGTGTGTGTGTGTGTGTGTGTGTGTGTGTGTATGTTCAGTGAACTGTATCAGTCTCTGCAGTAGCTTCCAGCTGCAGCAGTCAGTTCAGTTTCTGTTCAGTCTGACTGAGGGAGGTTTTTGTACGACGCTTTTTCACTGTGTGAACACATACTGACTGTTGATATATTCATAACTCTGACAGTAATAAACTCCTGAATCTTCAGCCTGAACTCCACTGATGGTCAGCGTGAAGTCAGTCCCAGATCCACTTCCACTAAAACGATCTGAAACTCCAGGCTGACGGTTTGTAGCTGCATAAATCAGGAGGTTAGGAGCTTCTCCAGGTTTCTGAAGGTACCAGTTGAGGAAGCTATAAGCATCTGAACTGGTTTTACATCTGATGGAGACAGTCTGTCCTGGAACAACAGACTGAGATTCCGGCGACTGAGTCAGGATGATTTCTCCTGATGAACCTGGAAAACATGACAAAGAGGAGAAGGGTTATTGAGACAAATCCAGCTTGGAGAAAGATGATCAACATGAAAACAGAAGAGTATCATTTCTTTAACATGGAGAATAGATGGAAGAAGGTAAATGCTGCTTGTTTCAGTGTTTCTCCATCACAGCAGAACATCATTGTGGTGAACCTGGTTGCATCCTGAAGCAAAGTTTTCACAAGAGAGTCTCACCCTGAACAAGGAGCCCCAGGGTGGCCAGCAGTAGAGTCAGTGACATCATCATTGTGCTGCTGGTGGCGTGTCAGTGGCTCTGAAAGGTCTGGACAGCCACTGATCAACACTGGCCTCTTAACGGCTGGGAGCAGAGAGGCAGGACAGATATGCAAACACACAGAGTCAGTCAACTGTAGCTGTCCTCAACATATCATGCTGTTTCCTCCTCACTGCTGGGACAACTCAACATTTACATCATCCTCATGTAGATTAAAAAACTAAAGATGTTGTCATTTGTTATCCTCAACAATCAAATCCTAACAGCAAATGATCTTTTATGTGAAATAGTTTTTCTTATTTAATCAGATCAAAGTCCAACAAAAAATAAATCTGGCCATGAAGGAAGCACAAAAACATTTTTACAGCATCAAACACAATACAGGCAATAAAAAGGAGCCAAGAAAACTGTCACTCATTACACTAAAAATATATATATAATATACAATTAACTTGCACATTTTACAGATATTTTACCTTTAAAGAATGGACCTCAGCATAAGTTCAAGCAGGAAGACTATCTACTACTCATTCATTCATTTTCATTCCTCTCTCTCTCTCCCACTGTTTCTCCTGCTCTCGTATCAGTTGTTCATGGACGTTACTCTTAGTTAACAAATCAGATTCTGCCAGTATTTCTATCAGACTATCATGTCTTAGCTGCCAAACTTTAAATCTGATCTTCTCTCTGTCGTTGTCAGCTGACATTTCAGTGTGAATCGTTGTGACCATCCTCCACCCTGTTCACCTCCACTTCATCACGTCAGCACACAAGATCACCAGAAGCAGCTCCTCTTCTCATCATCCAGATCCCAATATTCCCATATTCATCACCACCACCAGTGTCTAGACTCCATCGAGGGGATATCCTATTCTACTCACGCCTTAACTGCCCCTTTATAAATGACATCACAATGGGGTCTAATCACCAAAGACTTTTCACATTATGCATGTTCAATAAAATCATTGTCACTTAAAAAATTGAAGTCTCTCATGATTGAAATATTTTTAAGCAGCTAACTGCATTTAACATCAATCCCACTCCCACTAAAATGATCTGAAGCTCCAGATGTAAGGCTTGTAGCTCCATAAATCAGGACTTTAGGATCTCCTCCAGATTTCTGAAGGTATCAGTGCAGGTAGTAGAGATGTGCAGAGAGTCCAGTATTTGTATTTGTATCTATATTTGTTGAGGCAGCAAAATTATTTGTATTTGTAATCTAATAAAAGTGGAAAGAGGCTTAAAAATCCTGTTTTTGTTTTTATTACTCTTTTAATTTTAGAAAATTAAAGTGTTACAATAAGTGTTCATGAATAAACTACCCTACGAAGGAGGTCCCCACACCAGGTCTCGAACTGCAGTCTCCCAGATCATAGACGACTGCGCTGACTACTGAGCTAAAACTTTACTCATCACCTCATTGCAGACAGACCTCTACCTATTTATACACCCATTATTTTTATTTTCTTCCCAACAGCACAGCGTGTAACGTATAGGAGAGTACTTCAAAGAAAATTCTTGCTTTCCACTTTTCATTTATTGCCTATTTTTTACAACCTAACATTTTTGAAAAGAGAAGGGGAACAACAGGTTATGGAGAGTCCCTTGAAAGCACTTTGCGTGTGTCAGTAGCTCAGCTTTATCTCTGGGGAACACCCCCAACTCCAGGAGTGATGTCCAAATTAGGAAATGTGCGTCATGTAGCAGGTGGATGTGACTCCCCTCGTTGAGACCTGCTGATAGACGTAACAGCGGAGCAGAGGAGAGACACTGAGATAGTGATGTAACCGACCTGCACGCTGGTATTTGACATGTTTTTTTGTTCTTCTCAAAAACAAATACTGTTTAAAATATTTGTATGGAACAAATATTCGTAAAAAAAACAAAACAAAAAAAAACAATATTTGTGCTTTGCTGAATAACGTGTTTGTATTTGGGCCCAACCCTAGCAGGTAGTCATTATATGATCTGACTTCACATGCACTGCTGGGAAAATTCACTGGTCAAATGTCTACATTGTACTTAAGTGAATGAACTATAATCACATTATTTTCTTTTAGTGATTTTTGTATTGGGTTGAATACACTGTAATTAATTTGTAGCTGATACATCAGATTTTTACGTTGCACATACTGTAAATAGTTGAAGTTTAAAAATCTTCAAGGGGAATGAAAGAATCTAGCTCGGGGCAGTTTACACTTCATTTAATTTTAACAGATGAAGAGTATCTGGGGCAAATTCTGCCAAGTTTACTATGTACTTTAGTTTACTAGATTGAAATGAGAGAAGACGTGAGGTAGTTTGGAAGCTTTTACAGTTGACTTTTATGAGTGAACATCATGAGATGATTATTCTATCTTGTCAGTTATGAAGTTCATACAACTTTTTTATACAGAGAACGATGATGAGTGTGAGATGTGTCATAACATAATGTGATGAAGAGGATTTAACAGCTGAGGTGATGATGGGGCAGCATGAAAGAACAGAATGTCTCTGTTTGATAGATTTTACATCTTGAGTCAAGATGAATCTTGAATGACTAAATATTTGTTTGACTCAGTAAGAGGTTGTTGAGGTGGGAGGTGGACTGTTTGACCTTCAGGAGGAAAACTGATAGAGACACTATGAACATCATAAATCATCTGTGTTTGTGTGTGTGTGTGTGTGTGTGTGTGTGTGTGTGTTCAGTGAACTGTATCAGTCTCTGCAGTAGCTTCCAGCTGCAGCAGTCAGTTCAGTTTCTGTTCAGTCTGACTGAGGGAGGTTTTTGTACGACGCTTTTTCATTGTGTGAACAACTGGCTTTGTAGAGTTTTGATACACTGACAGTAATAAACTGCTGCATCTTCAGCCTGAACTCCACTGATGGTCAGAGTGAAGTCAGAGTTTGATCCACTGCCTGTAAAACGATCTGGAATCCCTGATGCTTGATAGGTAGCACCGTAAATGAGAAGTTTAGGAACTTCGCTATCTCTTTTTTGGTACCAGAATAGACAGGGGTAGGAAGAGGAACTGCCACAACCACCATCAACCCCATGACTGACCCTACAGCTGATGGTTGTGGAGCCTCCCAGAGCAGATGTCACTGCTGCAGGCTGAGTCACTGTGACCTGGCCTCTGGACTCTGAGGATACAGAGACAAAAACATAAAGCAGCGTCATGGTTTTGATGGTTTTGTGGGCCTCATTTCAGAGGGATGGATGTTCATAGAGGAGAGGAGTTTGATTCTCTGGACTTTACCTGTGAAGCAGCAGCAGAGGAGAGTCCAGATGAGGACGGAGATCAAAGTCATGTTTTTGATGAGGATTTCTGTGGCTTCTGTTGTGATGAAGGACAGCTGTCAGTCATCCAGTGTTCAACTCTCAGGACTATAAACTCTCCCAGAGCACTGGAGCATGGTGCTGCTGATGCAAAGTGGCTCTATGGAAATGCTCTGACTGACTCCAACAGGGACTTGGATTACTCTGATGATGCTGCTTAATCAATGGATCAATCAATTTAGCAGAATATTGATTAACTATGTGCCAGTGATCATTTTCTGTGTTTCATTTATGTTCTGTGAACAGATTGTCTTCAGAAATGTCTGTTTTGATTCATTTTACATCTACAACACTCAGTTTTAATTCAAGACATAATTTAAAATACAGTAAACATGAAACAAAATGATTAATTTTAGAATAAGAATATAAATTATTGGCCTACTGTTATATATTTTCATATCATCCAGCTGTGTTTCACAGAGTGAGGCTGTTTTTGTAGAGTTTGTTGTGTTCAAAGTCAGAGAGCCGTGTCTCTCTACAGTGAGAGGTTTTTGTACGACGACTCAGTCAGTTTGTATCACTGTGGAGGACTTTTGGTGGAGGAACCAGACTGGATGTTGGAAGTAAGTTAAACTTTTAGAGTATTTTATTAAATCCCGAGTGATATTTAGGTTTTTGCACATATGTTTTCTTTAGAAATTGAAATTTCTGATTTTACATCTTCACTTCTAATTTTTGACCAACAGTTGTCCACCAGCAACAAAAATAAGAGTTTTGCGTTTGAAATTTAAATGATGAATCAATATATTCTAAGTGTTTGGTCCACAGTAGAAATCATGTAATGTTTTAGATTCAGGCTGAAATTTGAGGACTTGTAGTTTTAGTTTAATGTGACAAAGTCAGAGAGCCGTGTCTCTCTACAGTGAGAGGTTTTTGTACGACGACTCAGTCAGTTTGTATCACTGTGGTTGACTTTTGGTGGAGGAACCAGACTGGATGTTGGAAGTAAGTTAAACTTTTAAAGTATTTTATTACATCCTGAGTGATATTTAGTTTGTTGCACATATGTTTTCTCTAGAAATTGAAATTTCTGATTTTACATTTTCACTTCTAATTTTTGACCAAGAATTGTCCACCAGCAAAAAAAAAACAGTTTTATGTTTGAAATTTAAATGATGAATAAATATATTCTAAGTGTTTGGTCCACAGTAGAAATTGTGTAATGTTTTAGATTAAGGCTGAAATTTGAGGACTTGTAGTTTTAGTTTAATGTGACAAAGTCAGAGAGCCGTGTCTCTCTACAGTGAGAGGTTTTTGTACAACGACTCAGTCAGTTTGTATCACTGTGGTGGACTTTTGGTGGACGAACCAGACTGGATGTTGGAAGTAAGTTTCTGCTCAAATATTAAATATCGAATCATCAGTTAAGTTTATAATTTCTGTGTCTGAACATTTGTAGTAGATATAAGTTTCCACTGAGCTGATCTACAACACTTTAAAGTCTCAATTTTATTGTTCATTTCTCCTCTTTAACCTTGAAGTTGAACTCAAAGCAGCTTTACTGAACTTTTCTTTACATGTTCCAATTAGTTTGTTAAATGTGAACAGCAGAAAGATTAAAGAACAACAATCCTACATTTAAACATGTTTTTAAATTTGAATCTTTAAATCTCCAATTTGAGTGAAAGTTGAGTTAAATTTATTCTGAACAGTGTGGGTGATGATAGAAAAAAAATTGCTGCACATCTCTCATCATTTAAAATGACAGAAATTGTCTTTTAACCTCAGTTTGAAATATTTCTTTGTTCTTAAAGATATTTGTTTCTTTAATATGTCTCAACATGTTGTGTATATTACGTCTGTCTGTTTTCCCATAATGTCCTTTAACACTGAATCTGATTAACTGTTGCTCTTTTGATAGTTTTGTCAGTAAAGTTGTTGGTATAAATTCTAAAATTAAATCAAGGATGTCTAAGATATATTTACAAACTTTATATCTTTATTTTCAGTAAATAGTGTAAAATAAGATGCTGTAAAGAGTCATATGAGGACTCTTTCTGTGCTGATCTGCATGAGAGGTTTCTTAAAGGGAAGTGAAACAATGTGTGAGTGAGTGACTGGTGGAGCAGAAAAAACATCTGACAGAAACTCCTTAAAGGGGAAAATCCACTCTCACACAGTAAAGGTGTCCAAGTGTCTGGTGTTCGATTGACAGATGTGTGGTCCCTGTCCTCTAATGTGATTGGTGTCTCCTAGGTGATGTCCGTCCCACCCTGACAGTGCTGCCCCCCTCCAGTGAGGAGCTGCAGCAGGGGAAGGCCACGCTCATGTGTCTGGCCAATGATGGCTTCCCCTCAGACTGGAGTCTGGCCTGGAAGGTGGACGGCAGGAGCAGCAGCAGCTTGGAGCAGAGCAGGAGCCCCGGGGTGCTGCAGAAGGACGGCCGCTACAGCTGGAGCAGCACCCTGAGGCTCCCTGCAGACCAGTGGAGGAAGGTGGTCTCTGTGACCTGTGAGGCCACCCAGGGCTCCCAGACTCCAGTCTCAGAGACACTGAGGAGAGACCAGTGTTCCTAGTCCTGACCTGACTCACTGCTACTGCTTTTACTCTGCTACTGCTCTCACTCTGATCTCTGATCTGCAACTATCTCTTTCTTTTATTTCACATGTTTCAGTAACAATATTTACTTGCTTGTTGTAATGTTTCAATATAATTTCAGTATTTCCAGACAATAAAGATCTGTTCATCAAATCACTTGTTTTCATCTTTATTATTATAAAAGTGTCATAATTATTTTCACTTAATGGTAACAGTAATGATATTAAATTCTGATAAAAACTGAGTTACAAATGTTTCAACTGCTCTATGAAGACTTCCGAAGGAAAATGTAAGATCACATAATGTATTGATTCATATACTGTATATTAGGAAAGTATTTACACTCAAACAACACTCTTAGATATTATGTGATTAATGCTACACAGTCATGATGGTAATAAGTCCATAATTTGTTTTCATAGTTTACAGTAAAGTCATAATAATTGTAGAAAATGCTTTGCTGGAGTCACTACAGATTTGTCTGTAATAATTAGTAATTGATTAATTTTAATGAAAAATCCTCCAATCATCTTATGTTACTGAAGTGTGTCAGTGCAAAGAGTCTAATATTTTTATTTTTTCATATGTATTAAAAGCATATACATAATCTTTTAAACAAAATCACAAAACCCTCAGAAATATGTTCTAAATCTGAAATAAAAAGCAAAATATCATCAGCATAAAGAGATATAAAATGAGTGTGATCTGACATTTTAACCCTGGACATTTTTACAAACTGCTTCTGCTGAAGAGTTGAAACACAAAGACAAATGAAAGAGATGAAAATGGGAAAGAATTCAAGTATTAATTAATTACATAATCAATTAAATGTTTTTTTGGTTTATATTAAAAATACTTGCTGTTGGAATAAAAACATGCAAAATGACAAATATATGTCACATGACATGATTAGTAATTTTACAACTCAAATGATAATAAATTTTATCATGATAACATTTTGTAATTTATTTCTAAAACATTGTATGTTTGAGTATATATGGAAAATAGTAAGAGATGAAATAAATAAATAATAATAGTTTTAGTGTTCATGTGTTGTAGTCAGTAGATTAAACTTATTAAATAATTGAAATCATACTTCAACAGAGGTTAGATTTGATGTTCAGCCAAATGTTTCATATTCTGTATTAATGAAAGTATTAAAATAAATCTTTTTTTGTTGTTAAATACAGAATATTTAGTGTTAAAATGTTCAAATTACATTATTAAAACCTCTGTTGTTTTAGTTTGAGTGCAGCTGTTGAGTCAGATCAGTTCCTCTTCAGCTGAGGGAGATTTTTGTACGACATTGTATCACTGTGTGAACGGGAAGCTGTTATCCTGCTGACAGTAATAAACTCCTGAATCTTCAGCCTGAACTCCACTGATGGTCAAAGTGAAGTCAGTCCCAGATCCACTTCCACTAAAACGATCTGAAACTCCAGGCTGACGGTTTGAAATTTGATAAATCAGGAGTTTAGGAGCTTCTCCAGGTTTCTGAAGGTACCAGCCAAGGTTAGTACCAACACCTGAACTGCTTTTACATCTGATGGAGACAGTCTGTCCTGGAACAACAGACTGAGATCCAGGAGACTGAGTCAGGATTTTTTGTCCTGATGAACCTGGAAAACATGAAAAAGAGGAGAAAGGTTACTGACACAAATCCAGCTTGGAGAAAGATGATCAACATGAAAACAGAAGAGCATAATTTCTTTAACATGGAGAATAGATGGAAGAAGGTAAATGCTGCTTGTTTCAGTGTTTCTCCATCACAGCAGAACATCATTGTGGTCAACCTGGTTGCATCCTGAAGCAAAGTTTTCACAAGAGAGTCTCACCCTGAACAAGGAGCCCCAGGGTGGCCAGCAGTAGAGTCAGTGACATCATCATTGTGCTGCCGGCGGCGTGTCAGTGACTCTGAAAGGTCTGGACAGCCACTGATCAACACTGGCCTCTTAACGGCTGGGAGCAGAGAGGCAGGGCAGATATGCAAACACACAGAGTCAGTGAACTGTAGCTGTCCTCAACATATCATGCTGTTTCCTCCTCACTGCTGGAAGAACTCAACATTTACATCATCCATAACATAAAGGAGTGACAATCTGAGGGAGAGAATTTCATTTGATTTCCATCAAGCGGTTAGAAACACTGATGTGGATTCTGTAATCTAATAATTTTGAGGCTTATTATAGAAAATTGTTTTCAGTTCATCATTTTGTTTATTGTGTATCTTATTTTTTCCAAAGTACAAAATGTGAAACTACTCGTGTGAAAGTCCTAAAAATCACCACAGAGATAAATAAACAGTTTATAGATAAATTTAGGAGTTTTCCTCATTAAAATCTATTGAATACACTTAACATTATTATTATTGGTTTTGAATTTAACAAACCTTGAGCTGAATAATGCAACGATGTACAAAAATATAATAACATAGAAGTCATATCAGCCCGACCCTCCCTCCATCCCTCCCATTCCCACCCACCCCTTCCAGCCTGGTCGCCAGAATAAAACGTTGGCAGTTTACGTTTCTGTAAACCACAGAAACGTTGAACATCTACGTTTCAACATGTGTAATACGTAGCATATTAACATTTCAACAATACATATCATCTCAACATTTCTAAAGTGACGTAGTTCACATGTGATCTATATGAGCTGATCTTTCCTATTATTAGGAGGAGGGGTCGGTGGATGGTTAGTATGTTCCTTGGCAGCAAGTTGGAAATCAGCAGAGAACACGGTTCGAGACCACCTCACAACCAATGTCCGCTTCCAGTTTCAACCGACAAAAGCAGGTGTTTTTAGCGAGACGTCAGGACATTTGCAGCCGTTTTTTTGGTGAGAAAACCGCCTTTATTTTAGTGAGACATCGGCCGTTTTTATTTTATTTTTCATTTTTATTGTCACCCAAACCATGATCTTTTTTCCAAAGTACAAAATGTGAATTTACTCGTGTCAAAGTCCTCAAAATCACCTCAAAATGAGGAGTTTTCCTCATTAAAATCTATTGAATACACTCAACATTATTATTATTGGTTTTGATCTTAACAAACCTTGAGCTGAATAATGCAACGATGTACAAAAATATAATAACATAGAAGTCATATCAGCCCGACCCTCCCTCCATCCCTCCCATTCCCACCCACCCCTTCCAGCCTGGTCGCCAGAATAAAACGTTGGCAGTTTACGTTTCTGTAAACCACAGAAACGTTGAACATCTACGTTTCAACATGTGTAATACGTAGCATATTAACATTTCAACAATACGTATCATCTCAACATTTCTAAAGTGACGTAGTTCACATGTGATCTATATGAGCTGATCTTTCCTATTATTAGGAGGAGGAGGGGTCGGTGGATGGTTAGTAAGTTTCTTGGCAGCAAGTTGGAAATCAGCAGAGAACACGGTTCGAGACCACCTCAAAACCAATGTCTGCTTCCAGTTTCAACCGACAAAAGCAGGTGCTTTTAGCGAGACGTCATGACATTTGCAGCCGTTTTTCTGGTGAGAAAACTGGCTTTTTTTTAGTGAGACATCGGCCGTTTTTATTTTATTTTTCATTTTTATTTTAACTCAAACCATGATCTTTCCCTAACTCTAACCAAGTGGTCTTTGTACCTAAACCTAACCAGACCTTAACCACAGCGTTGTCACACCATAAAACATCATTATTCAACGGGTAGAAATGTTAATATGCTATGTTTGTAGAAATGTTGATATGATACGTATTGACACGTGTTGTAACATATATATTCAACGTTTTTGTGGTTTACAGAAACGTTCAATGCCAACGTTTTCTTCTGGTGATTGGGTTGCCCCTTCAGGTCCAACTCCTAATTACTTCAGGATATGTACCTATACAAAGAGAGAGGGATAAGTTACAACAGTTCAGACTATTAAGAAGAAACAAAAAAACAGTATAGTTGCAGAGAGGGAATAGATGACAGCTCTTGTGTATCAGTTTATTTAAAAGAGTGGGATAGAGCAAGAAATAAATAAATAAAATAAAAAAATATAATATAAATTAAAAAAAGGAAACAAAAAAACTGACTCACACATGACAGTTGGATTCAATACTTAGAGTGAATGTTAGAAAACCTCCCCAAATCTTTTTAAACTCTCCAGGCTTTCCCTTCAAGTTACACATTATCTTTTCATTTGGTAGACACGATGCTAATTCATCAGTCCATCTAGCAGATGTAGGTGGATGTTCATCTTTCCATTGCATAGCTATACATTTGTTGGCTATGATGAGGGCAATTCTAATAAATTTGAGTTTGTTTTTATTGACTTTTATCATGGAGGTATCACCCAATAGAATTATTCTTGGTTCTGTGGGGATGGTTGTTCCTATGATGTCACTTAGCTCATTAACTATAGAGATCCAGGATGTATTTAGACATGGGCAGAACCAGAACATATGTATCAGTGTTCCTGTTCCAGTTTTACATCTTGGGCAGAACTCGGAATACTGAGGTTTTATTCTGTGCAACCTGTCAGGGGTGTAGTATATTCTATGAATGAGACTGTATTGTATAATTTTATGTCTACTGTTAAAAGAGAAACACTGACTACCAATACACAGTGATTCCCATTCCGCTTCTTCAAAATTACACTCAAGGTCTTCTTCCCATTTGCATTTCACTCCTAACAATTCCCACCCTATGATTTGATATATTCCTGAGTAAGTATAGGATATAAACCCTCTTACTCCTGAATACACTTTTAAGAGAGCCAGTCTGAATGTGGGATGGAGCTGGTGAAGCAAATCAGAAACTGATTCTAGGACAGACATGAAGACATCTATCAAGTCAGACGACAGGAAAAATGATTCCAACATTCATATTGATCTGTGATATCTTTGACATCAGGGAAATACTGGAGTTGTGACTATTTTATCTCAGTTTATTGAAATGTGGATTCCAAAGGATGTAGGAAGGACGATGACAGGAAGCTTGTAGACAGATTGTGGGATTGACTGGTGTAATGCTGTACTGATGTGCTGCTGAATAATAAAGGTTGTTTTATACTTCTCTGTCTGAGCGTGTATATTTACACCAGCAGATGTTTGTGCTTCATCTGTTGGAGCTCAGAGGATCATAATGTAAGTTATCTGCAACTTTTCAAACAATAATCTTCATGTAGCTGCTTGATTCACAAACTGTAGACACCACGAGAGCTTTGATCAGTCTGCAGCTGCTTCCACATGTTCAGTGTTCTCACTGAATATCTGCTCTTCCAGTGGATCTTTTTCTCTTCATTAATGCTGCAACAATTATATTATCCTCATGTAACAGATCCACTACTGCCAGTCCAAACTTTCTCTTCAGCAGCGTTGTTACTGCTCTGTATAACAAAGTGAATATGAGAGAAAGTAAACACAGCTAGAACAGGTAGCAGGTAGAGTCTACACAGAACTGTCAATCACCTGCTGAGCTGTGGAGACACCTTGATACAGAAGATTATTTCAAGCTTTAAGGAATCTGATGTTCTCAATGTATAACTTCATATCACATTTCATATGTTTTAATAACGGAACAAAATACCTGTTTCGCCTCTTTTTTCATTTACTTCAATGTAACTAATTTGTTTCCTTCAGTTTCTATCAGGTCATCAGTACAAAGTTGTTACTGTGTTTGTACCACTGTGAGACCAATTCGTTATTATAGACATATGAATCAATTGTCTAATGGTTTAATCTGAAAGTTGTATGTGTGTGTGTGTGTGTGTGTGTGTGTGTGTGTGTTCAGTGAACTGTATCAGTCTCTGCAGTAGCTTCCAGCTGCAGCAGTCAGTTCAGTTTCTGTTCAGTCTGACTGAGGGAGGTTTTTGTACGACGCTTTTTCACTGTGTGAACACCCACTGACTGTTGATATAGTGTGCACTCTGACAGTAATAAACTGCTGCATCTTCAGCCTGAACTCCACTGATGGTCAGAGTGAAGTCAGAGTCTGATCCACTGCCTGAAAAACGTTCAGGAATCCCTGATTCTGGAGTGGTAGCACCGTAAATGAGAAGTTTAGGAGCTTCTCCATCTTTTTGTTGGTACCAGGCTAAGCAGGGGTCGGAAAAAGAACTGCCACAATATCCAATAACATCCTGACTGGTCTTACAGCTGATGGTTGTGGATCCTCCCAGAGCAGAGCTCACTGCTGCAGGCTGAGTCACTGTGACCTGGCCTCTGGACTCTGAGGATACAGAGACAAAAACATAAAGCAGCGTCATGGTTTTGATGGTTTTGATGGTTTTGATGGTTTTGTCGGCTTCATTTCAGAGGGACGGATGTTGATAGAGGAGAGGAGTTTGATTCTCTGGACTTTACCTGTGAAGCAGCAGCAGAGGAGAGTCCAGATGAGGATGGAGATCAAAGTCATGTTTTTGATGAGGAGGATTTCTGTGGCTTCTGTTGTGATGAAGGACAGCTGTCAGTCATCCAGTGTTCAACTCTCAGGACTATAAACTCTCCCAGAGCACTGGAGCATGGTGCTGCTGATGCAAAGTGGCTCTCTATGGAAATGCTCTGACTAATTAACATAATCATCACATTCTCAAGTGATACTTTTTTAATGCTTGCAGTAATGCTGATCATTTTTGTATGTATGAACAATAAAGAAACTTTCATCAAATCATCTGTGTACAAACATATTATTACAATAATAAACTGCTGTCACATGTTACTGTGTTCAATTAATCAAAAGATACTGAGTTTGTCTCTGGGCATATTCACAGGGATTTTATCATTTTTTGTCACCATTTTACTCTTAAATTATGGTAGTTTTTAAAGCATGTCAAAGTAAAGGATGAAAGGAGAACATTTTAACAGAAACAGTGAGTCTGTTCTACATGGTGTCCCTCACATGTGTCCTCTCTGTCCTGCTCTGTACTATATTGTTCTGTATTTCAGCATGGGGATGGAGAAGCAGAGACAGGAAGCTTGTAGGCAGATTGTGGGATTGACTGGTGTAATGCTGTATTGATGCTGATTTATACCTCTGTGTCTGAGTGTTTGTATTTGCACTACCAAATGTTTGTCGTTCATCTGTTGGAGCTCAGAGGATCAATGTAACTTATGTGCAACTTTTCAAACAATAATCTTCATGTAGCTGCGATTCACAAACTGTAGACACCACGAGAGCTTTGATCAGTCTGCAGCTGCTTCCACATGTTCAGTGTTCTCACTGAATATCTGCTCTTCCAAGTCATGTCACATTTTCTTATAGAGCAAATTTCATACAGAAAGCAACACAATGAGCTTCACAAGGGCAAGAGCAATACAATTATAAATACATAAAATACAAGCATACATATCATCATACATAAAAGCAAGCAAACATATGATTGTATACATGGACGCATAGGTAATTAAAGTACATAATAATTCGGTTAAAACAGGAGCAGATAGTTGCTCAACCTAGTTAAACACAACAGTAAACAGAAATGTTTTGTGTGATATGTGCACTTTTCTTAGTCTCGTCTAAAATATGTGCAGCATCATTCTGTATAAGCTGCAGGCGCTTAACAGTTTTTCGAGAGTCCAGAAAAAATAGTATTGCAATAGTCAAGTCTGCTTGTGACAAATGCATGTACTAGTTCTTCAGTGTCTGAATTTGACAGAAAGCCTCTGATTTTTGAGATATTTTTTGAGGTGATAGAAATCTGATGTTGTGACATTATTGATATGACAGTGAAAGTTAAGCTCAGCATCTATGATAACATCAATGTATCATGTCATGTAGCAGGTGGATGTGACTCCCCTCGTTGAGACCTGCTGATAGATGTAACAGCGGAGCAGAGGAGAGACACTGAGATAGTGATGTAACCGACCTGCACGCTGGTATTTGACATGTTTTTTTTTCTTCTCAAAAACAAATACTGTTTAAAATATTTGTATGAAACAAATATTCGTAAAAAACAAACAGAAAAAAACCAAAAACAATATTTGTGCTTTGCTGAATAACGTATTTGTATTTGGGCCCAACCCTAGCAGGTAGTCATTATATGATCTGACTTCACATGCACTGCTGGGAAAATTCACTGGTCGAATGTCTACATTGTATTTAAATGAATGAACTATAATCACATTATTTTCTTTTAGTGATTTTTGTATTGGGTTGAATACACTGTAATTAATTTGTAGCTGATACATCAGATTTTTACGTTGCACATACTGTAAATAATTGAAGTTTAAAAATCTTCAAGGGGAATGAAAGAATCTAGCTCGGGGCAGTTTGCACTTCATTTAATTTTAACAGATGAAGAGTATCTGGAGCAAATTCTGCCAAGTTTACTATGTACTTTAGTTTACTAGATTGAAATGAGAGAAGACGTGAGGTAGTTTGGAAGCTTTTACAGTTGACTTTTATGAGTGAACATCATGAGATGATTATTCTATCTTGTCAGTTATGAAGTTCATACAACTTTTTTATACAGAGAAAGATGATGAGTGTGAGATGTGTCATAACATAATGTGATGAAGAGGATTTAACAGCTGAGGTGATGATGGGGCAGCATGAAAGAACAGAATGTCTCTGTTTGATAGATTTTACATTTTTGAATCAAGATGAATCTTGAATGATTAAATATTTGTTTGACTCAGTAAGAGGTTGTTGAGGTGGGAGGTGGACTGTTTGACCTTCAGGAGGAAAACTGATAGAGACACTATGAACATCATAAATCATCTGTGTGTGTGTGTGTGTGTGTGTGTGTGTGTGTGTGTGTGTGTGTGTGTGTGTGTGTGTGTGTGTGTGTGTGTGTTCAGTGAACTGTATCAGTCTCTGCAGTAGCTTCCAGCTGCAGCAGTCAGTTCAGTTTCTGTTCAGTCTGACTGAGGGAGGTTTTTGTACGACGCTTTTTCACTGTGTGAACACCCACTGACTGTTGATATAGTGGAGACTCTGACAGTAATAAACTCCTGAATCTTCAGCCTGAACTCCACTGATGGTCAGAGTGAAGTCAACTCCATTCCCTGTTCCACTTCCACTGAATCTGGAGGAGATTCCTGTAACTCTGTCTGATGTTGTGTCGATCAGAAGTTTAGGAGCTTCTCCAGTTTTCTGATGGTACCAGGACAGAAAGTATTGTGAACCATCATAGTGTTCAACTTGTCTATTAGCTTTACAGTCAATAGAGACAGTTTGACCAAGCTGCAGTGTTTTGGCTGCTGGTTGAGTTAAGACAACATTTTGTCCAACAGACCCTGAGGAGAGAGAAGAAACACTGGACATGAGATGGTGAAACTCAGCTACACTCCAAATGATTTTCACATGACAGAAAAATGATTTTCCTCACCCTGAGTGAAGCAGAGGAGAGTCCAGATGAGGACGGAGATCAAAGTCATGTTTTTGATGAGGAGGATTTCTGTGGCTTCTGTTGTGATGAAGGACAGCTGTCAGTCATCCAGTGTTCAACTCTCAGGACTATAAACTCTCCCAGAGCACTGGAGCATGGTGCTGCTGATGCAAAGTGGCTCTCTATGGAAATGCTCTGACTGACTCCAACAGGGACTTGGATTACTCTGATGATGCTGCTTAATCAATGGATCAATCAGTTTACCAGAGTATTGTACAGAATTTACTAGTATTAGTTTCATGTTAAAAATACAATATGTGAACTAAAAATATACATTCAGGAAATTTTTTGGCACACAATTAATGTTGTTTTTAATTTTACAAACAGAGACTAATTTTGTAGAGTTTGTTGTGTTCAAAGTCAGAGAGCCGTGTCTCTCTACAGTGAGAGGTTTTTGCACGACGACTCAGTCGGTTTGTATCACTGTGGTTCACGTTCAGTGAAGGAACCAGACTGGATGTTGGAAGTAAGTTTCTGCACAAATGTGTTTAAATATCCCTCTGTATTGATTGATATCACTCTGTTTTAGTTTCAACACTTTGTTAAATGAGTTTAACTCAAACCAGCTTCAGTAAACTTTTCTTTACCCCTTATTGTAAAACTGAAATGTAAACAGCTTGAAATGAAGAACAGATCGAAGAACAATAATTGAAAATGTCGACCAATGTGAGCTCTAAATTGTCCTCTTTATAGTCAACTATTGTGAATTTGAATTAAAATAATTTCAACAATGTAGATGAAAAATTTGAAATGTTATCAAATCTCTGATCCTCTTACTGTAATTTATGGAAACCCTGACGGGCAAGTGAGGAAAAACAAACATTCTGGTGATATATTGTCTAAGTCTGATCTAAAACAAAAAAAGTTTTAGCAGGTGAATTTTTTTTTTCTTTTTGGTTAGGATCATTTTTTTAAGTGCTTGTTGTTGTAATACTCATTTGGACCACAAGAGGCTGAAGTGCACCACTACTTCATGTTCTAAATAAGACTAAAAGCTTTTGTTTTTTTCCTGGTGAGTTTTAATTTGTCCATGTATTCTAAACACAAGGTACATATATTGTGTGATAGCAAGTTATGTAACATTACTGTCATGTCTTTCTTATGGCTAGAAATGTATTTTAATCAGCGTTACTTCACATTCTGGAAGCAAGACTTTAAAGACTGAGTACAGTGAAAATCAAATTTTTCAATCTCATTGCATTATTTAACAGATGGTATGTTGATGTAAAATTTCCCCCAAACTTTAGACCTGTAATGAAAATGATGAAAGCCCAATGATCTCTGTCCCACAGGATATCCACAGAATCAAACCATTTCAGGTATCCAATCTGCTTCCTTGAAAAGATTGCATAATCTACTTGGTTTACCCTGATTGGCCCGTCAGTCAGTGGTCAGCAGGTGTAGAGGATATCAGCTAGTTAGTCCACAAAAAAGTAATACAAGTAATTTTCTACAATTTAGTTAATTGTGGTGGTTCAAAAACATCCACAGCAGCTGTGACAATTTATTCATCACTTGCTAGCTCAGATTAATCAATGTTAATCTCCCATAGCAACCAATTCATTTGTTCACATTTGAAAGCTTCATGTATTATGATCCTAACTTGAATTGTCTTTCATTGAACAGAAGGCCACAACCCATCAACATACTGAGAGTTGGCTGTGCTCAGAGAGGGAGCACTAATACATTTATAACAAATCAAATGATAAATCTGGAAAAAAAATGACACTCCTGACATTATTATTCCACAATAAGCTTTTTTTTCTGACTGAATTAACATCATTATGCAAAGTCTTTAAGAACTGTACATTTGAATATTATTTACAATGAAACAGTCTAAAAAAACATTTACAGTGTCTCAGTCTGAGAGCATCCAGTAGCATCTTTATTGATGAAAAGAAAGAAGAAGAAGAAGAAGAAGAAGAAGAAGAAGAAGAAGAAGAAGAAGAAGAGGACTTATAAAGATTACCCTGACAAAACCTTTTTTCCCACCTGTTCTTAAGTCATAAACACAGGAGAGAAAACAATTTAGATCAGACTTAGAAATTTTTTCTCACTTGCCTTTCAGGGCTTCTGTGGAAATTAGTTTCTTACTGTAAGATAATATTTTGTGTGATTTATATCTTTTGGTGGTGGGAGCTGTGATTATGAAAGTTTCTGATGCTGATTTGTGTTTTCATATTTTCTGTTAACAGGATATAATTGAGATAGATGTGATTCAGTATGAGGCCGAGGTCAAAGGTCATGACCAAGACATTTCTTACTAAAAGTCCCCGGCCAATCTCTCTCCTCATTGGTCAGGAAATTGGTTCATTAATATTTAAAAACATTGGATCAAACCATAATAGAGTAAGAATGGATGGTGAGAAGCTGTGCTGGAGAACTTCGTTGATTTCCACCAAGATAATTATTGTCCAGCAACTGTTTTCCTTCAAATGTTTTGACCTATTTTAATTTGTTTCTGAGCTGCATGTTGATTATTTGTTTATTGTATATTGCATATTGTATATTGTATATAGTTTATTGAAATGCAATGTAACGCGTTCAGTGAACTGTATCAGTCTCTGCAGTAGCTTCCAGCTGCAGCAGTCAGTTCAGTTTCTGTTCAGTCTGACTGAGGGAGGTTTTTGTACGACGCTTTTTCACTGTGTGAACACACCCTGACTGTTGATAATATGTGCACTCTGACAGTAATAAACTCCTGAATCTTCAGCCTGAACTCCACTGATGGCCAGAGTGAAGTCAGTCCCAGATCCACTGCCTGAAAAACGATCTGAAATCCCTGATGCTCGAGTGGTAGCATCGTAAATGAGGAGTTTATGAGCTTCACCATCTTTCTTTTGGTACCAGGCAAAACAGGGGTCGGATGCAGAACTGCCACAATATTCATCAACCTCACGACTGACCCTACAGCTGATGGTTGTGGATCCTCCCAGAGCAGATCTCACTGCTGCAGGCTGAGTCACTGTGACCTGGCCTCTGGACTCTGAGGATACAGAGACAAAAACATAAAGCAGCGTCATGGTTTTGATGGTTTTGATGGTTTTGTCGGCTTCATTTCAGAGGGACGGATGTTCATAGAGGAGAGGAGTTTGATTCTCTGGACTTTACCTGTGAAGCAGCAGCAGAGGAGAGTCCACATGAGGACGGAGATCAAAGTCATTTTTTTGATGAGGAGGATTTCTGTGGCTTCTGTTGTGATGAAGGACAGCTGTCAGTCATCCAGTCTTCAACTCTCAGGACTATAAACTCTCCCAGAGCACTGGAGCATGGTGCTGCTGATGCAAAGTGGCTCTCTATGGAAATGCTCTGACTCAGGTTTTAACAAAATGCGTCAGTGTTCATGTTTATGCTGATTTCTATCAGTTAATTCACATCTTCAAATGTCTACTATCTTATCCAGAACTGTAAAGGCTGTCAGTTTCATTTTACCACAAATTTAACATCATATACGAAACATAATTATTAAGTTTGGAAATTTGTGGGGTTTTGCTTTAGTGAGTTTCCGTATAAACCAGCTGTGTTTTACAAATACATAACGCAGAGAGCCTGCCTTTAAAACACCTCTCTTATTACAATTACTGTTCCTCAGGTTTCTTCATCTGCACATTTTAAAGCTGCTGATCACACTGATATCATCATATATTGTTTTATATCACAACATTCCTTAGATACAAACATAATGGAATTACTGGTTAATTCACTGACAGACTTCATTCACGTCAGTGTTGCTCTGAGCTCAGTTTGGTCTCACAGAAAGTCACAGTACAAACCTGCTGCTACATGATAAACAGTATATGTAAGGTCTGACCATACAAGTCCGTCTTCTGTAGTAACTACGTTCTTATCTCTCTATCTCTTTACCTCATTATGGTATAATTAAAGATATAATATGTATATTATCACATTACTGTAAGTTTGCCTGTTATGAGCTGCTGCAGTGCTGGACCAACATGGCCGCTAGGAACTATTTTTCAAAAGTATAGATCCATTTCTCGACTTGTTCCTATTCAAATTTAGACACTGAAGTAGACGACATAATGCATAATGAATCTCTGGAGTGTGGGTGAAGCTTACCTGCCAAACATACATGCATAAAAAATGATTGTCATAACTACCATGAGCAAAGGGCAAAAACATTTGATTTTATTCCTCTCATCCATATACATATGTACTGATTCATACAAGGAAGTTACACCGAAACCCATTTGTTCAAACAGGCATTTGGGTATTATGTGCCATTTTATCTTAATTTGTCCATTTTATCTGCTCTCCTTGAATATTTTATCTGGTGTTTTTGCTTTTTATTTATTCAGATTTTATTTTATTTTATTTTATTTCTTTGACTGTGAAGCACTTTGTAACTGGTATTTGTGAAAGGTGCTATATAAATAAACTTTGCTTGCTTGCCGTAAGTTCTGGGGAGTTATACAGTAAATTTTTGGAAGTTACACTCTAAATCCCCAATTGTTACTCCCTTGTTTCTCGTTGTTTTGTTTTCTTCCGCTGTAACAACATTTAAGTACCAGTAAGAACCGGGAAGTATTTTAGATGTACGGATTCATACAAGGAAATTACACTGTAAAACGCAGGCTGTATTATAAAGTTGTACCAAAAATCTTGAGGCCGGATGAAAGAATCTAGCTCGGGGCAGTTTGCACTTCATTTAATTTTAACAGATGAAGAGTATCTGGAGCAAATTCTGCCAAGTTTACTATGTACTTTAGTTTACTAGATTGAAATGAGAGAAGACGTGAGGTAGTTTGGAAGCTTTTACAGTTGACTTTTATGAGTGAACATCATGAGATGATTATTCTATCTTGTCAGTTATGAAGTTCATCCATTTTTTTATACAGAGAACAATGATGAGTGTGAGATGTGTCATAACATAATGTGATGAAGAGGATTTAACAGCTGAGGTGATGATGGGGCAGCATAAAAGAACAGAATGTCTCTGATAGATTTTACATTTTTGAGTCAAGATGAATCTTGAATGATTAAATATTTGTTTGACTCAGTAAGAGGTTGTTGAGGTGGGAGGTGGACTGTTTGACCTTCAGGAGGAAAACTGATAGAGACACTATGAACATCATAAATCATCTGTGTGTGTGTGTGTGTGTGTGTGTGTGTGTGTGTGTGTGTGTGTGTTCAGTGAACTGTATCAGTCTCTGCAGTAGCTTCCAGCTGCAGCAGTCAGTTCAGTTTCTGTTCAGTCTGACTGAGGGAGGTTTTTGTACGACGCTTTTTTAACTGTGTGAACACCCACTGACTGTTGATATTGTGATAACTCTGACAGTAATAAACTCCTGAATCTTCAGCCTGAACTCCACTGATGGTCAGAGTGAAGTCAGTTTTTGATCCACTGCCTGAAAAACGATCTGGAATCCCTGATGCTCGAGTGGTAGCATAGTAAATGAGAAGTTTAGGAGTTTCTCCATCTTTCTGTTGGTACCAGGCTAAGCGATTAGAAACAAAAACATCCTGACTGGTCTTACAACTGATGGTTGTGGATATTATATTATATATGCTCTTAGATATTATGTGATTAATCCTACACAGTCATGGTGGTAGTAAGTCCATAATTTGTTTTCATAGTTTACAGTAAAGTCATAATAATTGTAGAAAATGCTTTGCTGGAGTCACTTCAGATTTGTCTGTAATAATTAGTAATTGAGTAATTTTAATGAAAAATCCTCCAATCATCTTTACTGAAGTGTGTCAGTGCAAAGAGTCTAATATTTTTATTTTTTCAGATGTATTAAATGCATATACATAATCTTTTAAACAAATTCACAAAACCCTCAGAAATATGTTCTAATTCTGAAATAAAAAGCAAAATATCATCAGCATAAAGAGATATAAAATGAGTGTGATCTGACATTTTAACCCTGGACATTTTACAAACTGCTTCTGCTGAAGAGCTGAAACACAAAGACAAATGAAAGAGATGAAAAAGGAAAGAGTTCAAGTATTAATTAATTACATAATCAATTAAATGTTTTTTTGGTTTATATTATAAATACTTGCTGCTGGAATAAAAACATGCAAAATGACAAATATATGTCACATGACATGATTAGTAATTTTACAACACAAATGATAGTAAATTTTATCATGATAATATTTTGTAATTTATTTCTAAAACATTGTATGTTTGAGTACATATGGAAAATAGTAAGAGATGCAATAAATAAATAATAATAGTTTTAGTGTTCATGTGTTGTAGTCAGTAGATTAAACTTATTAAATAATTGAAATCATACTTCAACAGAGGTTAGATTTGATGTTCAGCCAAATGTTTCATATTCTGTATTAATGAAAGTACTTAAAATAAAAAAATGTTGTTAAATACAGAATAATTAGTGTGTTAATGATTATGTTAAAATTAAATTATTAAAACCTCTGTTGTTTTTGTTTGAGTGCAGCTGTTGAGTCAGATCAGTTCCTCTTCAGCTGAGGGAGGTTTTTGTACGACGTTGTATCACTGTGTGAACGGGAAGCTGTAACTCTGCTGACAGTAATAAACTCCTGAATCTTCAGCCTGAACTCCACTGATGGTCAGAGTGAAGTCACTCCAAAATCCACTTCCACTGAAACGATCTGAAACTCCAGACTGAAGAGTTGTAGCTAAATAAATCAGGAGTTTAGGAGCTTCTCCAGGTTTCTGAAGGTACCAGTTGAGGTAGGTACTTGCACTGGTTACACCTGAACTGGTTTTACATGTGATGGAGACATTCTGTCCTGGAACAACAGACTGAGATCCAGGAGATTGAGTCACAGTGATTTCTCCTGACGAACCATCCTGTCCTGAAAACATGAAAAAGAGGAGAAGGGTTACTGAGACAAATCCAGCTTGGAGAAAGATGATCAAGGTGAAAACAGAAAAGTATCATTTCTTTAACATGGAGAATAGATGGAAGAAGGTAAATGCTGCTTGTTTCAGTGTTTCTCCATCACAGCAGAACATCATTGTGGTGAACCTGGTTGCATCCTGAAGCAAAGTTTTCACAAGAGAGTCTCACCCTGAACAAGGAGCCCCAGAGTGGCCAGCAATAGAGTCAGTGACATCATCATTGTGCTGCCGGCGGCGTGTCAGTGGCTCTGAAAGGTCTGGACAGCCACTGATCAACACTGGCCTCTTAACGGCTGGGAGCAGAGAGGCAGGACAGATATGCAAACACACAGAGTCAGTGAACTGTAGCTGTCCTCAACATATCATGCTGTTTCCTCCTCACTGCTGGGAGAACTCACTGTAATTTGTAGCTGATACATCAGATTTTTACCTTGTATATAATGTAAATAATTAGATGTCGACATCTCACAAACTCCATGAGACTCATGTAACAGCATGGTTAAAGCAATGCTGTTTGCACCTAACTGTGTCTAAAACAGTATGTATGTTTTTCACCAAGAAAAACAGTTCTAGCGTAGAGCCGGATGTCTTTGCATCAGGGGAGAGCCTACAGGTCGTATCTGAATACAAGTACCTTGGTGTTTTGATTGACTCCAAACTTTCATTCAAGGCTCAGGTGAAAAAGGTCTGTAACCGGGTCAAATTCAATCTGTCAAATTTCAGGTTCATGCGAGATTATATGTCAACAGAGGCGGCTAAGATGTACATGCATTCCATGGTCATTTCCCATATCATTTACTGTTTAACAACCTGGTCGCAGGCTGGCAACACTACTCTAAAACCAATTGAGTCTTTGTATAAACGAACACTTCCTTGACAAGAAACCAGTGCATTTTCATCACTGGTTTGCCCAATATTAAAAAAATATAACTTGTTGAGTTGGGAAACTTGATTTAATATGTAGATGTTTGTCTTATGTACCAGATTATATATGGTTTGACCTCTCCTCCGCTCAGTCAGTTTGTCAACATAAGAACAACTGCATATGGGTTCACAAGATGTGCAGCAAGAGGGGATTGCATCATCCCACTCAGAAAAAGTACTTTCAGTCGGTCTGCATTCTCTGTTAAAGCTGCACTAGAATGGAACTCCATCCCAGTAACTATTAGAGAACTGGACACGTATAGTTCATTGAGAGCTCATTTAAAGAAATGGTTAATTAGTACTCAGCTCTGTCAGCACTAAGACTTAGTTGCACCTTGCTGTCTACTGTCACCTGTCACTACCTTGCTACTGCCAGTCTGCCTTCATGTACCTGCGTGCATGTCTTATTGTGGTTTTGCTTTTATTGTGTCAGACTAATTTATGTATTTTACATACTGTGCATGCTTTTTGTATCTGTGCTTCTGCTTTGCTTTGCTTTGTGCTTTGCTGTTAGTGTTTAACAATGCAGCTCAGTGTGATCTTATTCAATCTACTTTTCTATTAACATTGATATCTTCATGTATTTATTGTCTTGCATATCTTGTATCATGAGTTTCTGTGTTGCATGTTTTAAGGATGTCCTGAATGATGTTTTTTATTAATATTATATATGTTCTTCTTTCTTCATTTTATTAATTGTTCCGCATGCTTATAAATGACCTTGGTAACCTTCAATCTCATTTTCATATTCTGTTTTTAGGGCGACTCTGTAACATCTGTCCAGGGACTGCAGATGAAAGATAGCCTCTTGGCTAACTGGCGCATATACAGCAATGTTTATTAATGTGCACTGTCCCTGTTAAATAAACAAACAAACAAACAAACAAACACGTGTTCAGTGTTCTCACTGAATATCTGCTCTTCCAGTGGATCTTTTTCTTTTCATTATTTATTCATTGATTTAATTCTTCATTTAAAGGACCAGTGTGTAAGATTTAGGAGGATCTGTTGGCAGAAATGGAATATAATATTCATAAGTATGTTTTAATTAGTGTATAATCACCTGAAAATAAGAATAGTTTTCGTTATCTTAGAATGAGCCCTTTATATCTACATAGGGAGCAGGTCCTCTTCCACGAAGCCCGCCATGTTTCTACAGTAGCCCAGAAGGGACAAACCAAACACTGTACACAGCAGAGTATTTGAACCCACACCAAGTTCAGTGTGAACAAGAGGTACAGCTGATGTTAAAATGTGTCCTGACATTGTAAGTACTGTATTTAAATGTAACCAGAGATCAGAGGGAACCAGGCAGTTTTTGCGGTAGAGCCTCATAAATAAACAACATTCAATGCTGCTGCCTTCTGTTTGTTAAGGAGGACCATCCCACCTTTTTATATAAGATGCAATGGCGAGTGAGGAATTCATCAGCTGTGATGAAGAGCAGTGCTCTGTGATACACTGAGTCAAGAAGCTTTAAGGTGGAGGGAGAAGCATGCATATATACAATATCACCATAATCATGCGCACACAGAATTGTAGATTGTACAATGGTCTTTCAACTAGCAGAAGAGATTCTCAGGATGAGAGAGAGGAGGAACACAAACCAGTGTTGGAGAGTTGCTGACCACCATGAAAGTAGGAAAGGTGTGAAGGAAGGTAGTCGCACACTCGTAGCCACGATTTGATATTTATATGGAGATCTTTTCTGATGTTCTTTTGATATATTGCATAACTAACCTTTTCTCAAGTATATTGTGCATTTATATGGAGATGGGTTTTTTTTGATGCACCGTATGATCTAAGCTATTGATCAAACGTATGATGTTTTCCTGATATGACTTTTAAATGTCATGTGAATCAGGTACTTGCTCCTCCAACAGTATGTAAATGTGATTGAGGACACTCCTCCCCATGACAGACACACCTGTGTCCTATCTCCTATATAATGTCTGTTGAGCTGTTATGTCCCTCAATACCCTGAAGAAGACTGTCATGTGGAAACGTTGGTAAATTCTGAAAGTATATTTTTAGTATCGTGGTGACGAGTGTGCGACTACCTTCCTTCACAGACTAGCAGAAGAGAAACATGATTAGTTTCTATACAAAAATCCATTTTTGACCTTCAGTTTGCTTGATAGGTGTTCCACATGGGTCTTGAAAGTGAGTCTGGATTTTGATTTTTGACTTTAATGCTGCAACATTAATATTATCCTCATCTAACAGATCCACTACTGCCAGTCCAAACTTTCTCTTCAGCAGCGTTGTTACTGCTCTGTATAACAAAGTGAATATGAGAGAAAGTAAACACAGCTAGAACAGGTAACAGGTAGAGTCTACACAGAACTGTCAATCACCTGCTGAGCTGTGGAGACACCTTGATACAGAAGATTATTTCAAGCTTTAAGGAATCTGATGTTCTCAATGTATAACTTCATATCACATTTCACATGTTTTAATGAAGGAACAAAATACCTGTTTTGCCTCGTTTTTCATTTACTTCAATGTAACTAATTTGTTTCCTTCAGTTTCTATCAGGTCATCAGTAAAAAGTTGTTACTGTGTTTGTACCACTGTGAGACCAATCATGAAAAATACTGTGATTATTATCTGAGATAGATTCATATTCATTACTACAGACATATGAATCAATTGTCTAATGGTTTAATCTGAAAATGTGTGTGTGTGTGTGTGTGTGTGTGTGTGTGTGTGTGTGTTCAGTGAACTGTATCAGTCTCTGCAGTAGCTTCCAGCTGCAGCAGTCAGTTCAGTTTCTGTTCAGTCTGACTGAGGGAGGTTTTTGTACGACGCTTTTTCACTGTGTGAACACAAACTGACTGTTGATATAGTGACGACTCTGACAGTAATAAACTGCTGCATCTTCAGCCTGAACTCCACTGATGGTCAGAGTGAAGTCAATTTTTGATCCACTGCCTGAAAAACGATCTGGCGTCCCTGACATTCTCTCATTACCCCTTTGAATAAGAAGTTTATGAGGTTCTTTATTTTTTTTTTGGTACCAGGATACACAATGAGCACTGTTGCAGCCTTCGACCCCATCAGTGGTCCTACAGCTGATGGTTGTGGAGCCTCCCAGAGCAGATCTCACTGCTGCAGGCTGAGTCACTGTGACCTGGCCTCTGGACTCTGAGGATACAGAGACAAAAACATAAAGCAGCGTCATGGTTTTGATGGTTTTGATGGTTTTGTGGGCTTCATTTCAGAGGGACGGATGTTCGTAGAGGAGAGGAGTTTGATTCTCTGGACTTTACCTGTGAAGCAGCAGCAGAGGAGAGTCCAGATGAGGACGGAGATCAAAGTCATGTTTTTGATGAGGAGGATTTCTGTGGCTTCTGTTGTGATGAAGGACAGCTGTCAGTCATCCAGTCTTCAACTCTCAGGACTATAAACTCTCCCAGAGCACTGGAGCATGGTGCTGCTGATGCAAAGTGGCTCTCTATGGAAATGCTCTGACTGACTCCAACAGGGACTTGGATTACTCTGATGATGCTGTTTAATCAATGGATCAATCAATTTACCAGAGTATTGATTAACTATGTGCCAGTAATCATTTTCTGTATTTCATTTATGTTCTGTGAACAGATTGTCTTCAGAAATGTCTGTTTTGATTCATTTTACATCTACAACACTCAGTTTTAATTCAAGACATAATTTAAAATACAGTAAACATGAAACAAAATTATTAATTTTACAATAAGAATATAAATTATTGGCCTACTGTTATATATTTTCATATCATCCAGCTGTGTTTCACAGACTGGGACTGTTTTTGTAGAGTTTGTTGTGTTCAAAATCAGAGAGCCGTGTCTCTCTACAGTGAGAGGTTTTTGTACGACGACTCAGTCAGTTTGTATCACTGTGGTACACGTTCGGTGGAGGAACCAGATTGGATGTTGGAAGTAAGTTAAACTTTTAAAGTATTTTATTAAATCCTGAGTGATATTTAGGTTTTTGCACATATGTTTTCTCTAGAAATTGAAATTTCAGATTTTACATCTTCACTTCTAATTTTTGACCAACAGTTGTCCACCAGCAACAAAAATAAGAGTTTTGTTTGTTTTTGAAGTTTAAATGATGAATCAATATATTCTAAGTGTTTGGTCCACAGTAGAAATCGTGTAATGTTTTAGATTCAGGCTGAAATTTGAGGACTTGTAGTTTTAGTTTAATGTGACAAAGTCAGAGAGCCGTGTCTCTCTACAGTGAGAGGTTTTTGTACGACGACTCAGTCAGTTTGTATCACTGTGGTGGACTTTTGGTGGAGGAACCAGACTGGATGTTGGAAGTAAGTTTCTGCTCAAATATTAAATATCGAATCATCAGTTAAGTTTATAATTTCTGTGTCTGAACATTTGTAGTCGATATAAGTTTCCACTGAGCTGATCTAAAACACTTTAAAGTCTCAATTTTATTGTTCATTTCTCCTCTTTAACCTTGAAGTTGAACTCAAAGCAGCTTTACTGAACTTTTCTTTACATGTTCCAGTTAGTTTGTTAAATGTGAACAGCAGAAAGATTAAAGAACAACAATCCTACTTTAAACATGTTTTTAAATTTTAATCTTTAATCTCCAATTTGAGCGAATGTTGAGTTAAATTTATTCTGAACAGTGTGGGTGATGATAAAAAAAAAATGCTGAACGTCTCTCATCATTTAAAATGACAGAAATTGTCTCTTAACCTCAGTTTGAAATATTTATTTGTTCTTAAAGATATTTGTTTGTTTAATATGTCTCAACATGTTGTGTATATTACGTCTGTCTGTTAGTTTTTCCTCATAATGTCCTTTAACACTGAATCTGATTAACTGTTGCTCTTTTGATAGTTTTGTCAGTAAATTTGTTGGTATAAATTCTAAAATTAAATCAAGGATGTCTAAGATATATTTACAAACTTTATATCTTTATTTTCAGTAACTAGTGTAAAATAAAATGCAGTAAAGAGTCATATGAGGACTCTTTCTGTGCTGATCTGCATGAGAGGTTTCTTAAAGGGAAGTGAAACAATGTGTGAGTGAGTGACTGGTGGAGCAGAAAAAACATCTGACAGAAACTCCTTAAAGGGGAAAATCCACTCTCACACAGTAAAGGTGTCCAAGTGTCTGGTGTTCGATTGACAGATGTGTGGTCCCTGTCCTCTAATGTGATTGGTGTCTCCTAGGTGATGTCCGTCCCACCCTGACAGTGCTGCCCCCCTCCAGCGAGGAGCTGCAGCAGGGGAAGGCCACGCTCATGTGTCTGGCCAACGATGGCTTCCCCTCAGACTGGAGTCTGGCCTGGAAGGTGGACGGCAGCAGCAGCAGCAGCTTGGAGCAGAGCAGGAGCCCCGGGGTGCTGCAGAAGGACGGCCGCTACAGCTGGAGCAGCACCCTGAGGCTCCCTGCAGACCAGTGGAGGAAGGTGGTCTCTGTGACCTGTGAAGCCACCCAGGGCTCCCAGACTCCAGTCTCAGAGACACTGAGGAGAGACCAGTGTTCCCAGTCCTGACCTGACCCACTGCTACTGCTTTTACTCTGCTACTGCTCTCACTCTGATCTCTGCAACTATCTCTCTCTTTTATTTCACATGTTTCAGTAACAATATTTACTTGCTTGTTGTAATGTTTCAATATAATTTCAGTATTTTCAGACAATAAAGATCTGTTCATCAAATCACTTGTTTTCATCTTTATTATTATAAATGTGTCTTAATTATTTTTCTCTTAATGGTAACAGTAATGATATTAAATCCTGATAAAAACTGAGTTATAAATGTTTCAACTGCTCTATGAAGACTTCAGAAGGAAAATGTAAGATCACATAATGTATTGATTCATATACTGTATATTAGGAAAGTATTTACACTCAAACAACACTCTTAGATATTATGTGATTAATGCTACACAGTCATGGTGGTAGTAAGTCCATAATTTGTTGTCACAGTTTACAGTAAAGTCATAATAATTGTAGAAAATGCTTTGCTGGAGTCCCTTCAGATCTGTCTGTAATAATTAGTAATTGATTAATTTTAATGAAAAATCCTCCAATCATCTTATGTTACTGAAGTGTGTCAGTGCAAAGAGTCTAATATTTTTATTTTTTCAGATGTATTAAAAGCATATACATAATCTTTTAAACAAAATCACAAAACCCTCAGAAATATGTTCTAATTCTGAAATAAAAAGCAAAATATCATCAGCATAAAGAGATATAAAATGAGTGTGATCTGACAGTTTAACCCTGGACATTTTTACAAACTGCTTCTGCTGAAGAGCTGAAACACAAAGACAAATGAAAGAGATGAAAAAGGGAAAGAATTCAAATCTTAATTAATTCCATAATCAATTAAATGTTTTTTGGTTTATATTATAAATACTTGCTGCTGGAATAAAAACATGCAAAATGACAAATATATGTCACATGACATGATTAGTAATTTTACATCATAAATGATAGTAAATTTTATCATGATAACATTTTGTAATTTATGTCTAAAAACTTGTATGTTTTAGTATCTATGAAAAATAGTAAGAGATCAAATAAATCAATAATAGGAGGAGCATATTATGTGTTTACATTTATTTTGGTATTGTCCAGTGGTTTCATCCTTTTGGCAGCAGATGGCAAATTGGTTATCTGAACAAGCAATCCTTTTACCTTCATCCCCTCTCAATATTATTTGGGGTTATCAAGATGACAAGAACATGTTATTGAATATTATTGTGCTGCTTGGCAAGCTTTATATATTTGATTGTCCAAAAAAGCTGGTTTTGAGTTCCTTCATATTACATTTAAAACATTACTATTTGCAGGAAAAGATCATTATTAAATAATAATATTTTATTATTAAAGGCAGAGCAAAAAGCTCAGACATAAATAAATGGGAGATCTTGACAATATCAAAAACTTGGGATACAGAACTATGACTATTCTTTGTTATCATAAATTAACTCTTTTTTATTTAGTTCCTTCTATAAAATGATGTGTTTAATTTAAATTGCTGTATAAGTGAATGTTTTTGAACCACAATCACATATAGTACTTGACATGTTTGTACATATATGTATGTTTGTATATGTGTATGTATATGTATATATGTGGTATGTCTATTGTTTTTGTTTGTGTTTGTGATGTAAGTTATGTTTTTGTTTGTGTGTGAGTATTGAATATGTGTTTTATGTTTGTGTAAAATAAAACAAGAAAAAAAAAAGATCTAATGCAAATTTTAAAATAGGAGTGAGAATAGTTAGAACACTTCTTATAACTTCTGATCTGATTAGTAACTGAAAGAAGGAAAAATTAGGATTTTGTGATGTTTGGTCGGATGTCATCAGCATACAAGCTGATCTTTTTGATGATGTGAATGAAATGATGCCTGAGATGCCAGCCCGTTCTCACTCCCAACTCGTCACATATTGAAGCTTGGTCAGGACCCTGCACTGTCACATTTTAACGCACTGGGTACCCCTTTAGCGTCATTTTTCAACGTGCAGGGTAGTCCGACAGACTTCTGTTGAACTCCCACAACGTCTGAAATAGACGCCATGAGACCGATGATGTCTATATAGGGTGACAAATTTCAGCCTGGTCGCCAGAATAAAACGTTGGCATTGTATGTTTGTGCAAAACACAGATACGTTGGATATCTACATTTCAACACCTGTGATACGGAGCATATTAACATTTCAACAATACGTTTCATATCAACATTTCTGAAGTGACGTACTTCACATGACATCTATATGAGCTGACTTTCCTATTAGGAGGTGGAGGGGTTGTAAAATTGGCAGAGAGTTGGAAATCAGCACAGAGCACGGTTCCTTGCCGTTTTTATTTTATTTTTTATTTTAACCCAAATCATGATCTTTCCCTAACCCTAACCAAGTGGTTTTTGTGCCTAAACCTCACCAGACCTTAACCACCGTGTTTTCACACCATAAAATATAATTATTTTTTAACAGTGACTGCTGTGATACTGTACGTTGAAAAACGACACTAAAGGGGTACCCAGTGCGTTAAAACGTGACGCTACGGGGTCCTGACCAAGCTTCCATATGTGACGAGTTGGGAGTGAGAACGTGTTGGAGATGCTGATGCATTTCCTAACGGAAGAAACCAGGAGTCCAAAAAAATCTAAAGAGAAGAAGAGAAACAAGTCCTCCATGTCTAATAAACATTTGTAATTATATTTGTGTTGATATATATTTACATTTATGATGAAAGATAGTGAACGATCTGTATATACTTATTAAAGACCTGCTGGTGTGTGTGTGTGTGTGTGTGTGTGTGTGTTCAGTGAACTGTATCAGTCTCTGCAGTAGCTTCCAGCTGCAGCAGTCAGTTCAGTTTCTGTTCAGTCTGACTGAGGGAGGTTTTTGTACGACGCTTTTTCACTGTGTGAACACCCACTGACTGTTGATATAGTGTGCACCCTGACAGTAATAAACTCCTGAATCTTCAGCCTGAACTCCACTGATGGTCAGAGTGAAGTCAGTCCCAGATCCACTTCCACTAAAACGATCTGAAACTCCAGGCTGAAGGCTTGTAGCATAATAAATCAGGAGTTTAGGAGCTTCTCCAGGTTTCTGAAGGTACCAGCTGAGGAAGCTACTAACACTTGAACTGGTTTTACATCTGATGGAGACAGTCTGTCCCGGAACAACAGACTGAGATTCAGGAGACTGAGTCACAGTGATTTGTCCTGATGAACCTGGAAAACATGAAAAAGAGGAGAAGGGTTATTGAGACAAATCCAGCTTGGAGAAAGATGATCAACATGAAAACAGAAGAGTATCATTTCTTTAACATGGAGAATAGATGGAAGAAGGTAAATGCTGCTTGTTTCAGTGTTTCTCCATCACAGCAGAACATCATTGTGGTGAACCTGGTTGCATCCTGAAGCATAGTTTTCACAAGAGAGTCTCACCCTGAACAAGGAGCCCCAGGGTGGCCAGCAGTAGAGTCAGTGACATCATCATTGTGCTGCCGGCGTGTCAGTGGCTCTGAAAGGTCTGGACAGCCACTGATCAACACTGGCCTCTTAACGGCTGGGAGCAGAGAGGCAGGACAGATATGCAAACACACAGAGTCAGTCAACTGTAGCTGTCCTCAACATATCATGCTGTTTCCTCCTCACTGCTGGGAGAACTCAACATTTACATCATCCTCTTGTAGATTAAAAAACTAAAGATGTTGTCATTTGTTATCCTCAACAATCAAATCCTAACAGCAAATGATCTTTTATGTGAAATAGTTTTTCTTATTTAATCAGATCAAAGTCCAACAAACAATAAATCTGGCCATGAAGGAAGCACAAAAACATTTTTACAGCATCAAACACAATACAGGCAATAAAAAGAAGCCAAGAAAACTGTCACTCATTACACTAAAAATTATATATATTATACACTTAAATTGCACATTGTACAGATATTTTAACTTTAAAGAATGGACCTCAGCATAAGTTCAAGCAGGAAGACTATCTACTACTCATTCATTCATTCTCATTCCTCTCTCTCTCTCTCTCAGTGTTTCTCCTGCTCTCGTATCAGTTGTTCATGGACGTTACTCTCAGTTAACAAATCAGATTCTGACAGTATTTCTATCAGACTATCATGTCTTAGCTGCCAAACTTTAAATCTGATCTTCTCTCTGTTGTTGTCAGCTGACATTTCAGTGTGAATCGCTGTGACCTTCCTCCACCCTGTTCACTTCCACTTCATCACGTCAGCACACACGATCATCAGAAGCGGCTCCTCTTCTCATCATCCAGATCCCAATATTCCCATATTCATCACCACCACCAGAGTCTAGACTCCATCGAGGGGATATCCTATTCTACTCACACCTTAACTGCCCCTTTATAAATGACATCACAATGGGGTCTAATCACCAAAGACTTTTCACATTATGCATGTTCAATAAAATCATTGTCACTTAAAAAATTGAAGTCTCTCATGATTGAAATATTTTTAAGCAGCTAACTGCATTTAACATCAATCCCACGCCCACTAAAATGATCTGAAGCTCCAGATGTAAGGCTTGTAGCTCCATAAATCAGGAGTTTAGGATCTCCTCCAGATTTCTGAAGGTATCAGTGCAGGTAGTATGGATGTGCAGAGAGTCCAGTATTTGTATTTGTATCTATATTTGTTGAGGCAGCAAAATTATTTCTATTTGTAATCTAATAAAAGTTGAAAGAGGCTTAAAAATCCTGTTTTTGTTTTTATTACTCTTTTAATTTTAGAAAATTAAAGTGTTACAATAAGTGTTCATGAATAAACTACCTTACGAAGGAGGTCCCCACACCAGGTCTCGAACTGCAGTCTCCTAGATCATAGACGACTGCGCTGACTACTGAGCTAAAGCTTTACTCATCACCTCACTGCAGACAGACCTCTACCTATTTATACACCCAGTATTTTTATTTTCTTCCCGACAGCACAGCGTGTAACGTATAGGAGAGTACTTCAAAGACGGTTCTTGCTTTCCACTTTTCATTTATTGCCTATTTTTTACAACCTAACTTTTTTGAAAGGAGAAGGGGAACGACAGGTTATGGAGAGTCCTTTGAAAGCACTTTGCGTGTGTCAGTAGTTCAGCTTTATCTCTGAGGAACACCCCCAACTCCAGGAGTGATGTCAAAATTAGGAAATGTGCGTCATGTAGCAGGTGGATGTGACTCCCCTCGTTGAGACCTGCTGATAGATGTAACAACGGAGCAGAGGAGAGACACTGAGACAGTGATGTAACCGACCTGCACGCTGGTATTTGACATGTTTTTTTTTCTTCTCAAAAACAAATACTGTTTAAAATATTTGTATGGAACAAATATTTGTAAAAAAACACAAGAAAAACAATATTTGTGCTTTACTGAATAACGTATTTGTATTTGGGCCCAACCCTAGCAGGTAGTCATTATATGATCTGACTTCACATGCACTGCTGGGAAAATTCACTGTTCAAATGTCTACATTGTATTTAAATGAATGAACTATAATCACATTATTTTCTTTTAGTGATTTTTGTATTGGGTTGAATACACTGTAATTAATTTGTAGCTGATACATCAGATTTTTACGTTGCACATACTGTAAATAGTTGAAGTTTAAAAATCTTCAAGGGGAATGAAAGAATCTAGCTCGGGGCAGTTTACACTTCATTTAATTTTATCAGATGAAGAGTATCTGGAGCAAATTCTGCCAAGTTTACTATGGTCTTTAGTTTACTAGATTGAAATGAGAGAAGACGTGAGGTAGTTTGGAAGCTTTTACAGTTGACTTTTATGAGTGAACATCATGAGATGATTATTCTATCTCGTCAGTTATGAAGTTCATCCAACTTTTTTATACATAGAGAGATGATGAGTGTGAGATGTGTCATAACATAATGTGATGAAGAGGATTTAACAGCTGAGGTGATGATGGGGCAGCATGAAAGAACAGAATGTCTCTGTTTGATAGATTTTACATTTTGGAGTCAAGATGAATCTTGAATGATTAAATATTTGTTTGACTCAGTAAGAGGTTGTTGAGGTGGGAGGTGGACTGTTTGACCTTCAGGAGGAAAACTGATAGAGACACTATGAACATCATAAATCATGTGTGTGTGTGTGTGTGTGTGTGTGTGTGTGTGTGTGTGTGTGTGTGTTCAGTGAACTGTATCAGTCTCTGCAGTAGCTTCCAGCTGCAGCAGTCAGTTCAGTTTCTGTTCAGTCTGACTGAGGGAGGTTTTTGTACGACGCTTTTTCACTGTGTGAACACCCACTGACTGTTGATAGAGTGAGCACTCTGACAGTAATAAACTGCTGAATCTTCAGCCTGAACTCCACTGATGGTCAGAGTGAAGTCAGTTTTTGATCCACTGCCTGAAAAACGATCTGGAATCCCTGATGCTCGAGTGGTAGCCAAGTAAATGAGAAGTTTAGGAGCTTCTCCATCTTTCTGTTGGTACCAGGCTAAATAGTGGTATGGGCTACTATAATAAACATCCTGACTGGTCCTACAGCTGATGGTTGTGGATCCTCCCAGAGCAGATGTCACTGCTGCAGGCTGAGTCACTGTGACCTGGCCTCTGGACTCTGAGGATACAGAGACAAAATACATAAAGCAGCGTCATGGTTTTGATGGTTTTGATGGTTTTGTCGGCTTCATTTCAGAGAGATGGATGTTCATAGAGGAGAGGAGTTTGATTCTCTGGACTTTACCTGTGAAGCAGCAGCAGAGGAGAGTCCAGATGAGGACGGAGATCAAAGTCATGTTTTTGATGATGAGGATTTCTGTGGCTTCTGTTGTGATGAAGGACAGCTGTCAGTCATCCAGTGTTCAACTCTCAGGACTATAAACTCTCCCAGAGCACTGGAGCATGGTGCTGCTGATGCAAAGTGGCTCTCTATGGAAATGCTCTGACTGACTCCAACAGGGACTTGGATTACTCTGATAATGCTGCTTAATCAATGGATCAATCAATTTACCAGATTATTTATTAACTATGTGTCAGTGATCATTTTATGTGTTTCATTTATGTTCTGTGAACAGATTGTCTTCAGAAATGTCTGTTTTGATTCATTTTACATCTACAACACTCAGTTTTAATTCAAGACATAATTTAAAATACAGTAAACATGAAACAAATGTATTAATTTTAGAATAAAAATATAAATTATTGGCCTACTGTTATATATTTTCATATCATCTAGTTGTGTTTCACAGACTGAGACTGTTTTTGTTGAGTTTGTTGTGTTCAAAGTCAGAGAGCCGTGTCTCTCTACAGTGAGAGGTTTTTGTACGACGACTCAGTCAGTTTGTATCACTGTGGTCCACTTTCGGTGGAGGAACCAGACTGGATGTTGGAAGTAAGTTAAACTTTTAAAGTATTTTATTAAATCCTGAGTGATATTTAGTTTTTGCACATATGTTTTCTCTAGAAATTGAAATTTCTGATTTTATATCTGAATTTCTAATTTTTGACCAACAGTTGTCCACCAGTAACAAAAATAAGAGTTTTGTGTTTGAAATTTAAATTATGAATCAATATATTAAGTATATTAAGTATTATATATAAGTGTTTGGTCCACAGTAGAAATCATGTAATGTTTTAGATTCAGGCTGAAATTTGAGGACTTGTAGTTTTAGTTTAATGTGACAAAGTCAGAGAGCCGTGTCTCTCTACAGTGAGAGGTTTTTGTACGACGACTCAGTCAGTTTGTATCACTGTGGTTGACTTTTGGTGGAGGAACCAGACTGGATGTTGGAAGTAAGTTTCTGCTCAAATTTCTGTGTCTGAACATTTGTAGTCGATATAAGTTTCCACTGAGCTGATCTAAAACACTTTAAAGTCTCAATTTTATTGTTCATTTCTCCTCTTTAACCTTGAAGTTGAACTCAAAGCAGCTTTACTGAACTTTTCTTTACGTGTTCCAGTTAGTTTGTTAAATGTGAACAGCAGAAAGATTAAAGAACAACAATCCTACTTTAAACATGTTTTTAAATTTTAATCTTTAAATCTCCAATTTGAGTGAATGTTGAGTTAAATTTATTCTGAACAGTGTGGGTGATGATAAAAAATGCTGCATCTCATCATTTAAAATGACGGAAATTGTCTTTTAACCTCAGTTTGAAATATTTCTTTGTTCTTAACGATATTTGTTTCTTTAATATGTCTCAACATGTTGTGTATATTACGGCTGTCTGTTAGTTTTTGCTCATAATGTCCTTTAACACTGAATCTGATTAACTGTTGCTCTTTTGATAGTTTTGTCAGTAATGTTGTTGGTATAAATTCTAAACTTAAATCAAGGATGTCTAAGATATATTTACAAACTTCATATCTTTATTTTCAGTAAATAGTGTAAAATAAAATGCAGTAAAGAGTCACATGAGGACTCTTTCTGTGCTGATCTGCATGAGAGGTTTCTTAAAGGGAAGTGAAACAATGTGTGAGTGAGTGACTGGTGGAGCAGAAAAAACATCTGACAGAAACTCCTTAAAGGGGAAAATCCACTCTCACACAGTAAAGGTGTCCAAGTGTCTGGTGTTCGATTGACAGCTGTGTGGTCTCTGTCCTCTAATGTGATTGGTGTCTCCTAGGTGATGTCCGTCCCACCCTGACAGTGCTGCCCCCCTCCAGTGAGGAGCTGCAGCAGGGGAAGGCCACGCTCATGTGTCTGGCCAATGATGGCTTCCCCTCAGACTGGAGTCTGGCCTGGAAGGTGGACGGCAGGAGCAGCAGCAGCTTGGAGCAGAGCAGGAGCCCCGGGGTGCTGCAGAAGGACGGCCGCTACAGCTGGAGCAGCACCCTGAGGCTCCCTGCAGACCAGTGGAGGAAGGTGGTCTCTGTGACCTGTGAGGCCACCCAGGGCTCCCAGACTCCAGTCTCAGAGACACTGAGGAGAGACCAGTGTTCCTAGTCCTGACCTGACTCACTGCTACTGCTTTTACTCTGCTCCTGCTCTCACTCTGATCTCTGCAACTATCTCTCTCTTTTATTTCACATGTTTCAGTAACAATATTTACTTGCTTGTTGTAATGTTTCAATATAATTTCAGTATTTCCAGACAATAAAGATCTGTTCATCAAATCACTTGTTTTCATGTTTATTATTATAAAAGTGTCTTAATTATTTTCACTTAATGGTAACAGTAATGATATTAAATTCTGATAAAAACTGAGTTACAAATGTTTCAACTGCTCTATGAAGACTTCAGAAGGAAAATGTAAGATCACATAATGTATTGATTCATATACTGTATATTAGGAAAGTATTTACACTCAAACAACACTCTTAGATATTATGTGATTAATGCTACACAGTCATGGTGGTAATAAGTCCATAATTTGTTTTCATAGTTTACAGTAAAGTCATAATAATTGTCGAAAATGCTTTGCTGGAGTCACTACAGATTTGTCTGTAATAATTAGTAATTGATTAATTTTAATGAAAAATCCTCCAATCATCTTATGTTACTGAAGTGTGTCAGTGCAAAGAGTCTAATATTTTTATTTTTTCAGATGTATTAAAAGCATATACATAATCTTTTAAACAAAATCACAAAACCCTCAGAAATATGTTCTAAATCTGAAATAAAAAGCAAAATATCATCAGCATAAAGAGATATAAAATGAGTGTGATCTGACATTTTAACCCTGGACATTTTTACAAACTGCTTCTGCTGAAGAGCTGAAACACAAAGACAAATGAAAGAGATGAAAAAGGAAAGAATTCAAGTATTAATTAATTACATAATCAATTAAATGTTTTTTTGGTTTATATTAAAAATACTTGCTGCTGGAATAAAAACATGCAAAATGACAAATATATGTCACATGACATGATTAGTAATTTTACAACTCAAATGATAATAAATTTTATCATGATAACATTTTGTAATTTATTTCTAAAACATTGTATGTTTGAGTATATATGGAAAATAGTAAGAGATGAAATAAATAAATAATAATAGTTTTAGTGTTCATGTGTTGTAGTCAGTACATTAAACTTATTAAAGAATTGAAATCATACTTCAACAGAGGTTAGATTTGATGTTCAGCCAAATGTTTCATATTCAGTATCAATGAAAGTATTTAAAATAAATCTTTTCTTGTTAAATACAGAATATTTAGTGTTAAAATGTTCAAATTAAATTATTAAAACCTCTGTTGTTTTAGTTTGAGTGCAGCTGTTGAGTCAGATCAGTTCCTCATCAGCTGAGGGAGGTTTTTGTACGACGTTGTATCACTGTGTGAACGGGCTGCCGTAACCCTTCTGACAGTAATAAACCTCTGAATCTTCAGCCTGAACTCCACTGATGGTCAGAGTGAAGTCAGTCCCAGATCCACTTCCACTAAAACGATCTGAAACTCCAGGCTGACGGTTTGTAGCTCCATAAATCAGGAGTTTAGGAGCTTCTCCAGGTTTCTGAAGGTACCAGCTGAGGTAGCTATAAACATTTGTACTGGTTTTACATCTGATGGAGACAGTCTGTCCTGGAACAACAGACTGAGATCCAGGAGACTGAGTCACAGTGATTTGTCCTGATGAACCTGGAAAACATGAAAAAGAGGAGAAGGGTTATTGAGACAAATCCAGCTTGGAGAAAGATGATCAACATGAAAACAGAAGAGTATCATTTCTTTAACATGGAGAATAGATGGAAGAAGGTAAATGCTGCTTGTTTCAGTGTTTCTCCATCACAGCAGAACATCATTGTGGAGAACCTGGTTGCATCCTGAAGCATAGTTTTCACAAGAGAGTCTCACCCTGAACAAGGAGCCCCAGGGTGGCCAACAGTAGAGTCAGTGACATCATCATTGTGCTGCCGGCGTGTCAGTGGCTCTGAAAGGTCTGGACAGCCACTGATCAACACTGGCCACTTAACGGCTGGGAGCAGAGAGGCAGGACAGATATGCAAACACACAGAGTCAGTGAACTGTAGCTGTCCTCAACATATCATGCTGTTTCCTCCTCACTGATGGGAGAACTCAACATTTACATCATCCATAACATAAAGGAGTGACAATCTGAGGGAGAGAACTTCATTTGATTTCCATCAAGCGGTTAGAAAGACTGATGTGAATTTTGTAATCTAAGAATTTTGAGGCTTATTATAAAAAATTGTTTTCAGTTAATCATTTTGTCTATTGTGTATCTTGTTTTTTCCAAAGTACAAAATGTGAAACTACTCGTGTGAAAGTCCTCAAAATCACCACAGAGATAAATAAACAGTTTATAGATAAATTTAGGAGTTTTCCTCATTAAAATCTATTGAATACACTCAACATTATTATTATTGGTTTTGAACTTAACAAACCTTGAGCTGAATAATGCAACGATGTACAAAAATATAATAACATAGAAGTCATATCAGCCCGACCCTCCCTCCATCCCTCCCATTCCCACCCATCCCTTCCAGCCTGGTCGCCAGAATAAAACGTTGGCAGTTTACGTTTCTGCAAACCACAGAAACGTTGAACATCTACGTTTCAACATGTGTAGCATATTAACATTTCAACAATATGTATCATCTCAACATTTCTAAAGTGACATAGTTCACATGTGATCTATATGAGCTGATCTTTCCTATTATTAGGAGGAGGAGGGGTCGGTGGATGGTTAGTAAGTTCCTTGGCAGCAAGTTGGAAATCAGCAGAGAACACGATTCGAGACCACCTCGAAACCAATGTCTGCTTCCAGTTTCAACCGACAAAAGCAGGTGTTTTTAGTGAGACGTTAGGACAGCCGTTTTTCTGGTGAGAAAACTGGCTTTTTTTTAGTGAGACATCGGCCGTTTTTATTTTATTTTTTATCTTTATTTCATCCCAAACCATGATCTTTCCCTAACCCTAGTGGTCTTTGTACCTAAACCTAACCAGACCTTAACCACAGCGTTGTCACACCATAAAACATTATTATTCAACGGGTAGAAATGTTAATATGCTACGTTTGTAGAAATGTTGATATGATACGTATTACGCGTGTTGTAACGTATATATTCAACGTTTCTGTGTTTTGCAGAAACGTTCAATGCCAACGTTTTCTTCTGGCGATTGGGTTGCCCCTTCAGGTCCAACTCCTAATTACTTCAGGATATGTACCTATACAAAGAGAGAGGGATAAGTTACAACAGTTCAGACTATTAAGAAGAAACGAAAAAACAGTATAATTGCAGAGAGGGAATTGATAACAGCTCTTGTGTATCAGTTTAGATAAAAGAGTGGGATAGAGCAATAAACAAATAAATAAAATATAAATTAAAAAAGTAAACAAAAAAACTTGTTTTACACCTCTGTGTCTGAGCGTGTATATTTACACCAGCAGATGTTTGTGCTTCATCTGTTGGAGCTCAGAGGATCATAATGTAAGTTATCTGCAACTTTTCAAACAATAATCTTCATGTAGCTGCAATTCACAAACTGTAGACACCACGAGAGCTTTGATCAGTCTGCAGCTGCTTCCACATGTTCAGTGTTCTCACTGAATATCTGCTCTTCCAGTGGATATTTTTCTCTTCATTAATGCTGCAACAATTATATTATCCTCATCTAACAGATCCACTACTGCCAGTCCAAACTTTCTCTTCAGCAGCGTTGTTACTGCTCTGTATAACAAAGTGAATATGAGAGAAAGTAAACACAGCTAGAACAGGTAACAGGTAGAGTCTACACAGAACTGTCAATCACCTGCTGAGCTGTGGAGACACCTTGATACAGAAGATTATTTCAAGCTTTAAGGAATCTGATGTTCTCAATGTATAACTTCATATCACATTTCATATGTTTTAATGAAGGAACAAAATACCTGTTTTGCCTCTTTTTTCATTTACTTCAATGTAACTAATTTGTTTCCTTCAGTTTCTATCAGGTCATCAGTAAAAAGTTGTTACTGTGTTTGTACCACTGTGAGACCAATCATGAAAAATACTGTGATTATTATCTGAGATAGATTCATATTCATTACTACAAACATATGAATCAATTGTCTAATGGTTTAATATAAAAGTTGTGTGTATGTGTGTGTGTGTGTGTGTGTGTTCAGTGAACTGTATCAGTCTCTGCAGTAGCTTCCAGCTGCAGCAGTCAGTTCAGTTTCTGTTCAGTCTGACTGAGGGAGGTTTTTGTACGACGCTTTTTCACTGTGTGAACACATACTGACTGTTGATATATTTATAACTCTGACAGTAATAAACTCCTGAATCTTCAGCCTGAACTCCACTGATGGTCAGAGTGAAGTCAGTCCCAGATCCACTTCCACTAAAACGATCTGAAACTCCAGGCTGAAGGTTTGTAGCCCAATAAATCAGGAGTTTAGGAGCTTCCTCAGGTTTCTGAAGGTACCAGTTGAGGTTAGTACCAACACTTGAACTGGTTTTACATCTGATGGAGACAGTCTGTCCTGGAACAACAGACTGAGATCCAGGAGACTGAGTCACAGTGATTTGTCCTGATGAACCTGGAAAACATGAAAAAGAGGAGAAGGGTTATTGAGACAAATCCAGCTTGGAGAAAGATGATCAACATGAAAACAGAAGAGTATCATTTCTTTAACATGGAGAATAGATGGAAGAAGGTAAATGCTGCTTGTTTCAGTGTTTCTCCATCACAGCAGAACATCATTGTGGTGAACCTGGTTGCATCCTGAAGCAAAGTTTTCACAAGAGAGTCTCACCCTGAACAAGGAGCCCCAGGGTGGCCAGCAGTAGAGTCAGTGACATCATCATTGTGCTGCCGGTGGCGTGTCAGTGGCTCTGAAAGGTCTGGACAGCCACTGATCAACACTGGCCTCTTAACGGCTGGGAGCAGAGAGGCAGGACAGATATGCAAACACACAGAGTCAGTCAACTGTAGCTGTCCTCAACATATCATGCTGTTTCCTCCTCACTGCTGGGAGAACTCAACATTTACATCATCCATAACATAAAGGAGTGACAATCTGAGGGAGAGAACTTCATTAAGCAGTTAGAAAGACTGATGTGAAATGTGTAAATGTTTTTTTTTAAACATGGTTGATATTTTGTTTTTCTCAAGTGCAGAATGTGCAACTAGTGATGTGAAAGGCCTCAAATCCAGAGTTTTACAGATAGATGGAGGTGTTTCTTCATTAAATGTGTATTCTATTGAATACACATTTATTTAAGATATGTATCATTTCTTTATGTCCTTTGAGAATATAACTTCTCATCCATATTATTTTCAAACATATTGGAATGATGCGTTTGGTACTCCTCTTCCTTGGTTAAACATTTTTAGATGTATTTAATCCTCATCTTGCTCTACTTATTTATGGGCCTTTCAATTAAAAATGTTTTATAAGATGTTACCAACAAGCAAAATGTTTAAGATATGGAGAATAACTGAGGATAATATCTGTAGATTTTGTGGTGATGAGGAGGAGGATATTCTGTGTTTATTTTGGTATTGTCCAGTGATTTCATCCTTTTGGCAGCAGGTGGCAAATTGGTTATCTGAACAAGCAATCCTTTTACCTTTATCCCCTCTTAATATTATTTGGGGTTATCAAGATGATAAAAACATGTTATTGAATATTATTGTGCTGCTTGGCAAGCTTTATATATTTGATTCTCCAAAAAAGCTGGTTTTGAGTTCTTCATATTACATTTAAAACATTACTATTTGCAGGAAAAGATCATTATTAAATAATCATATATTATTATTAAAGGCAGAGCAAAAAGCTCAGACATAAATAAATGGGAGATCTTGAAAATATCAAAAACTTGGGATACAGAACTATGATTATTCTTTGTTATCATAAATTAACTTTATCTCTTTTTTATTTAGTTCCTTCTATAAAATTATGTGTTTAATTTAAATTGCTGTATAAGTGAATGTTTTTGAACCACAATCACATATAATGCTTGACATGATTGTACATATATGTATGTTTGCATATGTGAAATGCATATGTCAGTTATTACAGGAATCATGAAAACATCAGATAAAGCTTAAAAATCTTCAAGGGGAATGAAAGAATCTAGCTCGGGGCAGTTTACACTTCATTTAATTTTAACAGATGAAGAGTATCTGGAGCAAATTCTGCCAAGTTTACTATGGTCTTTAGTTTACTAGATTGAAATGAGAGAAGACGTGAGGTAGTTTGGAAGCTTTTACAGTTGACTTTTATGAGTGAACATCATGAGATGATTATTCTATCTTGTCAGTTATGAAGTTCATCCAACTTTTTTATACACAGAGAGATGATGAGTGTGAAATGTGTCATAACATAATGTGATGAAGAGGATTTAACAGCTGAGGTGATGATGGGGCAGCATGAAAGAACAGAATGTCTCTGTTTGATAGATTTTACATTTTTGAGTCAAGATGAATCTTGAATGACTAAATATTTGTTTGACTCAGTAAGAGGTTGTTGAGGTGGGAGGTGGACTGTTTGACCTTCAGGAGGAAAACTGATAGAGACACTATGAACATCATAAACCATCTGTGTGTGTGTGTGTGTGTGTGTGTGTGTGTGTGTGTTCAGTGAACTGTATCAGTCTCTGCAGTAGCTTCCAGCTGCAGCAGTCAGTTCAGTTTCTGTTCAGTCTGACTGAGGGAGGTTTTTGTACGACACTTTTTCACTGTGTGAACACCCACTGACTGTTGATAATATGTGCACTCTGACAGTAATAAACTCCTGAATCTTCAGCCTGAACTCCACTGATGGTCAGAGTGAAGTCAGAGTTTGATCCACTGCCTGAAAAACGATCTGGAATCCCTGATTCTCGATAGGTAGCACCGTAAATGAGAAGTTTAGGAGCTTCTCCATCTTTCTGTTGGTACCAGGCTAAACAGGGGTCGGATGCAGAACTGCCACAATATCCAATAGCATCCTGACTGGTCTTACAGCTGATGGTTGTGGATCCTCCCAGAGCAGAGCTCACTGCTGCAGACTGAGTCACTGTGACCTGGCCTCTGGACTCTGAGGATACAAAGACAAAAACATAAAGCAGCGTCATGGTTTTGATGGTTTTGATGGTTTTGTCGGCTTCATTTCAGAGGGACGGATGTTCATAGAGGAGAGGAGTTTGATTCTCTGGACTTTACCTGTGAAGCAGCAGCAGAGGAGAGTCCAGATGAGGACGGAGATCAAAGTCATGTTTTTGATGAGGAGGATTTCTGTGGCTTCTGTTGTGATGAAGGACAGCTGTCAGTCATCCAGTGTTCAAGTCTCAGGACTATAAACTCTCCCAGAGCACTGGAGCATGGTGCTGCTGATGCAAAGTGTCTCTCTATGGAAATGCTCTGACTGACTCCAACAGGGACTTAGATTACTCTGATGATTCTGCTTAATCAATGGATCAATCAATTTGCCAAAGCATTGATTAATTATTAAAGTGTACAGCTGCTTATTTGAAGACAATATAATTCCGTTCTTAGGGTCTGAATTAAAGAAAATATTCTTTATTAATTTAACGTAGTGATTATATAATTTCATTTGAAGAAATCTACCAGACATTTATTTAGTGAATGTTTTATCTGGAAACATTTCATGTGTTTAACTCAATATTCCTCTCAGAGCAATGAATTTCATGACATGTCACATCCTCATTATAACCAGTGAATACCATAATATCACTGTAGCTGATTTAACCTCATGTTGTATTAATAGGATTAATTTTATAAGTTGGAAAAAGTATTTTAGTGCTTAAAATATTTGTCATTAGTGAAGTCTGTCTGTTTTCATAGTTCAGTAGTGATGCCTGTGTAAATGAATAGATTAAACGTTAACGTTTTGGCTTCAATTTAAAAATATGGATGCTCAAATAAAAGTATTTCTACCTTTCTGTAATGCATAATATTTACTTCTTTAACATTGATGTTTAAGTTTTTGAGTAAATTAAAGTAGTTGAAGAGTTGTTTGCTTGGAACTTATTATCTTTAGTATTGAAACCTGTCTGTTGCCATGGTTCATCAGTGATGCCTGTCTGTTGCCATGGTTACTGAGCTCAGAGAGGGAAGTGAAACACTGAAGACCAGTTTTATCCAGTCTGAGGAAGACCAACAGAACCAGCAGCCTCCTCTGCTGCAACCAACAGGGTGGAGTTTATTTTCTCTTTGCATGAACTTTCTTCATGTTGTCTCCCTGTCTCCTCCTCCAGTGGGTCGAGTCACCCCCACCCTGACGGTGCTGCCCCCCTCCAGCGAGGAGCTGCAGCAGGGGAAGGCCACGCTTGTGTGTCTGGCCAACAAGGGCTACCCCTCAGACTGGAGTCTGGCCTGGAAGGTGGACGGCAGCAGCAGCAGCAGCTTGGAGCAGAGCAGGAGCCCCGGGGTGCTGCAGAAGGACGGCCGCTACAGCTGGAGCAGCACCCTGAGGCTCCCTGCAGACCAGTGGAGGAAGGTGGGCTCTGTGACCTGTGAGGCCACCCAGGGCTCCCAGACTCCAGTCTCAGAGACACTGAGGAGAGACCAGTGTTCCCAGTCCTGACCTGACTCACTGCTACTGCTTTTACTCTGCTACTGCTCTCACTCTGATCTCTGCAACTATCTCTCTCTTTTATTTCACATGTTTCAGTAACAATATTTACTTGCTTGTTGTAATGTTTCAATATAATTTCAGTATTTCCAGACAATAAAGATCTGTTCATCAAATCACTTGTTTTCATCTTTATTATTATAAAAGTGTCTTAATTATTTTCTCTTAATGGTAACAGTAATGATATTAAATCCTGATCAAAACTGAGTTATAAATGTTTCAACTGCTCTATGAAGACTTCAGAAAGAAAACGTAAGATCACATAATGTATTGATTCATATACTGTATATTAGGAAAGTATTTACACTCAAACAACACTCTTAGATATTATGTGATTAATGCTACACAGTCATGGTGGTAGTAAGTCTATAATTTGTTTTCATAGTTTACAGTAAAGTCATAATAATTGTAGAAAATGCTTTGCTGGAGTCACTTCAGATTTGTCTGTAATAATTAGTAATTGAGTATTTTTAATGAAAAATCCTCCAATCATCTTATGTTACTGAAGTGTGTCAGTGCAAAGAGTCTAATATTTTTATTTTTTTCAGATGTATTAAAAGCATATACATAATCTTTTAAACAAAATCACAAAAGCCTCAGAAATATGTTCTAATCCTGAAATAAAAAGCAAAATATCATCAGCATAAAGAGATATAAAATGAGTGTGATCTGACATTTTAACCCTGGACATTTTTACAAACTGCTTCTGCTGAAGAGCTGAAACACAAAGACAAATGAAAGAGATGAAAAAGGGAAAGAATTCAAGTATTAATTAATTACTTAATCAATTAAATATTTTTTGGTTTATATTATAAATACTTGCTGCTGGAATAAAAACATGCAAAATGACAAATATATGTCACATGACATGATTAGTAATTTTACAACACAAATGATAGTAGATTTTATCATGATAACATTTTGTAATTTATTTCTAAAAAATAGTATGTTTGAGTATCTATGAAAAATAGTAAGAAATGAAATAAATTAATAATAGTTTTAGTGTTCATGTGTTGTAGTCAGTAGATTAAACTTATTAAAGAATTGAAATCATACTTCAACAGAGGTTAGATTTGATATTCAGCCAAATGTTTCATGTTCTGTATTAATGAAAGTATTTAAAATAAATCTTTTCTTGTTAAATACAGAATATTTAGTGTTAAAATGTTGAAAATTACATTATTAAAACATCTGTTGTTTTAGTTTGAGTGCAGCTGTTGAGTCAGATCAGTTCCTCTTCAGCTGAGGAAGGTTTTTGTACGACGTTGTATCACTGTGTGAACGGGATGTAACCCTGCTGACAGTAATAAACTCCTGAATCTTCAGCCTGAACTCCACTGATGGTCAGAGTGAAGTCAGTGCAATATCCACTTCCACTAAAACGATATGAAACTCCAGACTGAAGAGTTGTAGCATAATAAATCAGGAGTTTAGGAGCTTCTCCAGGTTTCTGAAGGTACCAATTGAGCACATTATTAACACTTGAACTGGTTTTACATCTGATGGAGACAGTCTGTCCTGGAACAACAGACTGAGATCCAGGAGTCTGAGTCACAGTGATTTGTCCTGATGATCCTGGAAAACATGAAAAAGAGAAGGGTTACTGAAGAGAGATCCAGCTTGGAGAAAGATGATCAACATGAAAACAGAAGAGTATCATTTCTTTAACATGGAGAATAGATGGAAGAAGGTAAATGCTGCTTGTTTCAGTGTTTCTCCATCACAGCAGAACATCATTGTGGTGAACCTGGTTGCATCCTGAAGCAAAGTTTTCACAAGAGAGTCTCACCCTGAACAAGGAGCCCCAGGGTGGCCAGCAGTAGAGTCAGTGACATCATCATTGTGCTGCTGGCGGTGTGTCAGTGGCTCTGAAAGGTCTGGACAGCCACTGATCAACACTGGCCTCTTAACGGCTGGGAGCAGAGAGGCAGGACAGATATGCAAACACACAGAGTCAGTCAACTGTAGCTGTCCTCAACATATCATGCTGTTTCCTCCTCACTGCTGGGAGAACTCACTGTAATTTGTAGCTGATACATCAGATTTTTACCTCGTTTATACTGTAAATAATTAGATGTAGACATCTCACAAACTCCATGACTCATGTAACAGCATGGTTAAAGCAATGCTCTCTCAGTGTAGAGCCGGATGTCTTTGCATCAGGGGAGAGCCTACAGGTCGTATCTGAATACAAGTACCTTGGTGTTTTGATTGACTCCAAACTTTCATTCAAGGCTCAGGTGAAAAAGGTCTGTAACCGGGTCAAATTCAATCTGTCAAATTTCAGGTTCATTTCCCATATCATTTACTGTTTAACGACCTGGTTGCAGGCTGGCAACACTACTCTAAAACCAATAGAGTCTTTGTATAAACGAACACTTCCTTGACAAGAAACCAGTAAATTTTCATAATTGCCCAATATTAAAAAAATATAACTTATTGAGTTGGGAGAACTTGATTAAATATGTAGATGTTTGTCTTATGTACCAGATTATATATGGTTTGACCTCTCCTCCGCTCAGACAGTTTGTCAACATAAGAACAACTGCATATGGGTTCACAAGAGGTGCAGCAAGAGGGGATTGCATCATCCCACTCAGAAAAAGTACTTTCAGTCGGTCTGCATTCTCTGTTAAAGCTGCACTAGAATGGAACTCCATCCCAGCAACTATTAGAGAACTGGACACGTATAGTTCATTTAGAGCTCATTTAAAGAAATGGTTAATTAGTACTCAGCTCTGTCAGCACTAAGACTTAGTTGCACCTTGCTGTCTACTGTCACCTGTCGCTATCTTGCTACTGCCAGTCTGCCTTCATGTACCTGCATGCATGTCTTATTGTGGTTTTGCTTTTATTGTGTCAGACTAATTTATGTATTTTACATACTGTGCATGCTTTTTGTATCTGTGCTTCTGCTTTGCATGTTCTAGTTAGTGTCTAACAATGCAGCTCAGTGTGATCTTATTCAATCTACTTTTCTATTAACATTAATAGCTTCATGTATTTATTGTCTTGCATATCTTGTATCATGAGTCTGTGTGTTGCATGTTTTAAGGATGTCCTGAATGATGTTTTTTATTAATATTATATATGTTCTTCTTTCTTCATTTTATTAATTGTTCCGCATGCTTATAAATGACCTCGGTAACTTTGTAATTTCAATCTCATTTTCATATTCTGTTTTTAGGGCGACTCTGTAACATCTGTCCAGGGACTACAGCTGAAAGATAGCCTCTTGGCTAACTGGCGCATATACAGCAATGTTTATTAATGTGCACTGTCCCTGTTAAATAAACAAACAAACAAACAAACAAACACGTGTTCAGTGTTCTCACTGAATATCTGCTCTTCCAGTGAATCTTTTTCTTTTCATTATTTATTCATGGATTTAATTCTTCATTTAAAGGACCAGTGTGTAAGATTTAGGAGGATCTGTTGGCAGAAATGGAATATAATATTCATAAGTATGTTTTAATTAGTGTATAATCACCTGAAAATAAGAATAGTTTTCGTTATCTTAGAATGAGCCCTTTATATCTACATAGGGAGCAGGTCCTCTTCCACGAAGCCCGCCATGTTTCTACAGTAGCCCAGAAGGGACAAACCAAACACTGTACACAGCAGAGTATTTGAACCCACACCAAGTTCAGTGTGAACAAGAGGTACAGCTGATGTTAAAATGTGTCCTGACATTGTAAGTATTGTATTTAAATGTAACCAGAGATCAGAGGGAACCAGGCAGTTTTTGCGGTAGAGCCTCATAAATAAACAACATTCAATGCTGCTGCCTTCTGTTTGTTAAGGAGGACCATCCCACCTTTTCATATAAGATGCAATGGTGAGTGAGGAATTCATCAGCTGTGATGAAGAGCAGTGCTCTGTGATACACTGAGTCAAGAAGCTTTAAGGTGGAGGGAAAAGCATGCATATATACAATATCACCATAATCAAGCGCACACAGAATTGTAGATTGTACAATGGTCTTTCAACTAGCAGAAGAGATTCTCAGGATGAGAGAGAAGAGGAACACAAACCAGTGTTGGAGAGTTGCTGACCACCATGAAAGTAGGAAAGGTGTGATGGAAGGTAGTCGCACACTCGTAGCCACGATTTGATATTTATATGGAGATCTTTTCTGATATTCTTTTGACATATTGTATAACTAACCTTTTATCAAATGTATTGTGCATTTATATGGAGATTTTTTTTTTTGATGCACTGTATGATCTAAGCTATTGATCAATCGTATCATGTTTTCCTGATGTGACTTTTAAATGTCATGTGAATCAGGTACTTGCTCCTCCAACAGTATGTAAATGTGATTGAGGACACTCCTCCCCATGACAGACACATCTGTGTCCTATCTCCTATATAATGTCTGTTGAGCTGTTATGTCCCTCAATACCCTGAAGAAGACTGTCATGTGGAAACGTTGGTAAATTATTAAAGTATATTTTTAGTATCGTGGTGACGAGTGTGCGACAACCTTCCTTCACAGACTAGCAGAAGAGAAACATGATTAGTTTCTATACAAAAATCCATTTTTGGCCTTCAGTTTGCTTGATAGGTGTTCCACATGGGTCTGAAAAGTGAGTCTGGATTTTGATTTTTGACTTTAATGCTGCAACAATTATATTATCCTCATCTAACAGATCCACTACTGCCAGTCCAAACTTTCTCTTCAGCAGCGTTGTTACTGCTCTGTATAACAAAGTGAATATGAGAGAAAGTAAACACAGCTAGAACAGGTAACAGGTAGAGTCTACACAGAACTGTCAATCACCTGCTGAGCTGTGGAGACACCTTGATACAGAAGATTATTTCAAGCTTTAAGAAATCTGATGTTCTCAATGTATAACTTCATATCACATTTCATATGTTTTAATAAAGGAACAAAGTACCTGTTTTGCCTCTTTTTTCATTTACTTCAATGTAACTAATTTGTTTCCTTCAGTTTCTATCAGGTCATCAGTACAAAGTTGTTACTGTGTTTGTACCACTGTGAGCACTGTGAGACCAATAATGAAAAATACTGTGATTATTGTCTGTGATAGATTCATATTCATTACTACAGACATATGAATCAATTGTCTAATGGTTTAATCCGAAAATGTGTGTGTGTGTGTGTGTGTGTGTGTGTGTGTGTGTGTGTGTGTGTGTGTGTGTGTGTGTTCAGTGAACTGTATCAGTCTCTGCAGTAGCTTCCAGCTGCAGCAGTCAGTTCAATTTCTGTTCAGTCTGACTGAGGGAGGTTTTTGTATGACACTTTTTCACTGTGTGAACACATCCTGACTGTTGATAGATTTATAACTCTGACAGTAATAAACTCCTGAATCTTCAGCCTGAACTCCACTGATGGTCAGAGTGAAGTCAGTGCCGTATCCACTTCCACTAAAACGATCTGAAACTCCAGGCTGAAGGTCTGTAGCATAATAAATCAGGAGTTTAGGAGCTTCTCCAGGTTTCTGAAGGTACCAACTGAGGTAGCTACCAACAATTGAACTGGTTTTACATCTGATGGAGACAGTCTGTCCTGGAACAACAGACTGAGATCCAGGAGACTGAGTCACAGTGATTTGTCCTGATGAACCTGGAAAACATGAAAAAGAGGAGAAGGGTTATTGAGACAAATCCAGCTTGGAGAAAGATGATCAACATGAAAACAGAAGAGTATCATTTCTTTAACATGGAGAATAGATGGAAGAAGGTAAATGCTGCTTGTTTCAGTGTTTCTCCATCACAGCAGAACATCATTGTGGTGAACCTGGTTGCATCCTGAAGCAAAGTTTTCACTAGAGAGTCTCACCCTGAACAAGGAGCCCCAGGGTGGCCAGCAGTAGAGTCAGTGACATCATCATTGTGCTGCCGGCGTGTCAGTGGCTCTAAAAAGGTCTGGACAGCCACTGATCAACACTGGCCTCTTAACGGCTGGGAGCAGAGAGGCAGGACAGATATGCAAACACACAGAGTCAGTCAACTGTAGCTGTCCTCAACATATCATGCTGTTTCCTCCTCACTGCTGGGAGAACACAACATTTACATCATCCATAACATAAAGGAGTGAAAATCTGAGGGAGAGAATTTCATTAAGCAGTTAGAAAGACTGATATGAAATGTGTAAAGGAAGAATTTTGAGGCTAATTTCACAGAATTGTTTTCAGTTTTTTTAACATGGTTGATATTTTGTTTTTCTGAAGTGCAGAATGTGCAACTAGTGATGTGAAAGGCCCCAAATCCAGAGTTTTACAGATATATGGAGGTGTTTCTTTATTAAATGTGTTTGATTTAATAAATGTTTGTCAATTCTATTGAATACACATTTATTTAAGATATGTATCATTTCTTTATGTCCTTTGAGAATATAACTTCTCATCCACATTATTTTCAAACATATTGGGATGATGTGTTTGATACTCCTCTTCCTTGGTTAAACATTTTTAGATGTATTTACTCGTCATCTTGCTCTACTTATTTATGGGCCTTTCAGTTAAAAATGTTTTATACGATGTTACCAACAAGAAAAATGCTTAAGATATGGAGAATAACTCAGGATAATATCTGTAGATTTTGTGGTGATGAGGAGGAGGATATTATGTGTTTATTTTGGTATTGTCCAGTGGTTTCATCCTTTTGGCAGCAGGTGGCAAATTGGTTATCTGAACAAGCAATCCTTTTACCTTTATCCCCTCTCAATATTATTTGGGGTTATCAAGATGATAAAAACTTGTTATTGAGTATTATTGTGTTGCTTGGCAAGCTTTATATATTTGATTCTCCAAAAAAGCTGGTTTTGAGTTCCTTCATATTACATGTAAATCTTTAATATTTGCAGGAAAAGATGATTATTAAATAATAATATATTATTATTAAAGGCAGAGCAAAAAGCTCAGACATTAATAAATGGGAGATCTTGGCAATATCAAAAACTTGGGATACAGAACTATGATTATTCTATGTTATCATAAATTAACATTATCTCTTTTTTATTTAGTTCCTTCTATGAAATGATGTATTTAATTTAAATTGCTGTATAAGTGAATATTTTTGAACCACAATCACATATAGTGCTTGACATGTATGTACATATATGTATGTTTGTATATTTGTATATATATGTATATATGTGGTATGTCTGTTGTTTTTGTTTGTGTGTGAGTATTGAATATGTGTTTCATGTTTGTTTAAAATAAAACAAGAAAAAAAAAGATCTAATGCAAATTTTAAAATAGGAGTGAGAATAGTTAGAACACTTCTTATAACTTCTGATCTGATTAGTAACTGAAAGAAGGAAAAATTAGGATTTTGTGATGTTTGGTCGGATGTCATCAGCATACAAGCTGATCTTTTTGATGGTGTGAATGAAATGATGCCTGAGATGCCAGCCCGTTCTCACTCCCAACTCGTCACATATTGAAGCTTGGTCAGGACCCTGTACTGTCACATTTTAACGCACTGGGTACCCCTTTAGCGTCATTTATGAACACGCAGGGTAGTCCGATAGACTTCTGTTGAACTCCCACAATGTCTGAAATAGACGACATGAGACTGATGACGTCTATATAAGGTGACAAATTTCAGCCTGGTCACCAGAATAAAACGTTGGCATTGTATGTTTGTGCAAACCACAGATATAATGAAAATCTACATTTCAACACCTGGAATATGGAGCATATTGACATTTCAACAATACGTTTCATATCAACATTTCTGAAGTGACGTACTTCACATGACATCTATATGAGCTGACTTTCTTATTAGGAGGTGGAGGGGTTGTAACATTGTTGGCAGACAGAAAGTTGGAAATCAGCACAGAGCACGGTTCCTTGCCAGTTTTATTTTATTTTATATTTTAACTCAAATCATGACCTTTCCCTAACCCTAACCCAGTGGTTTTTGTGCCTAAACCTCACCGGACCTTAACCACCGTGTTGTCACACCATAAAATATTATTTTTTTTAACAGTGACTGCTGTGATACTGCACGTTGAAAAATGACACTAAAGGGGTACCCAGTGTGTTAAAAAGTGACTCTACGGGGTCCTGACCAAGCTTCCATATGTGATGAGTTGGGAGTGAGAATGTGTTGGAGATGCTGATGCATTTCCTAACGGAAGAAACCAGGAGTCCAAAAAAATCTAAAGAGGAGAAGAGAAACAAGTCCTCCATGTCTAATAAACATTTGTAATTATATTTGTATTGATATATATTTACATTTATGATGAAAGACAGTGAACGATCTGCATATACTTCAATTAAAGACCTACTGGTGTGTGTGTGTGTGTGTGTGTGTGTGTGTGTGTGTGTTCAGTGAACTGTATCAGTCTCTGCAGTAGCTTCCAGCTGCAGCAGTCGGTTCAGTTTCTGTTCAGTCTGACTGAGGGAGGTTTTTGTACGACGCTTTTTCACTGTGTGAACACCCGCTGACTGTTGATATATTTATAACTCTGACAGTAATAAACTCCTGAATCTTCAGCCTGAACTCCACTGATGGTCAGAGTGAAGTCAGTCCCAGATCCACTTCCACTAAAACGATCTGAAACTCCAGGCTGAAGGTTTGTAGCCCAATAAATCAGGAGTTTAGGAGCTTCTCCAGATTTCTGAAGGTACCAGTGGAGGTTGTTACTAACACCTGTACTGGTTTTACATCTGATGGAGACGGTCTGTCCTGGAACAACAGACCGAGATCTAGGAGACTGAGTCACAGTGACTTGTCCTAATGAACCTGGAAAACATGATAAAGAGGAGAAGGGTTATTGAGACAAATCCAGCTTGGAGAAAGATGATCAACATGAAAACAGAAGAGTATCATTTCTTTAACATGGAGAATAGATGGAAGAAGGGAAATGTTGCTTGTTCCAGTGTTTCTCCATCACAGCAGAACATCATTGTGGTGAACCTGGTTGCATCCTGAAGCAAAGTTTTCACTAGAGAGTCTCACCCTGAACAAGGAGCCCCAGGGTGGCCAGCAGTAGAGTCAGTGACATCATCATCGTGCTGCCGGCGGCGTGTCAGTGGCTCTGAAAGGTCTGGACAGCCACTGATCAACACTGGCCTCTTAACGGCTGGGAGCAGAGAGGCAGGACAGATATGCAAACACACAGAGTCAGTCAACTGTAGCTGTCCTCAACATATCATGCTGTTTCATCCTAACTCAATCAAACACTAATTGCAAATTATCTTTTAAGCAAAAAAAAATAATCCTTATTTAATCATATAAACATTGTTACAGCAGTAAATACAATACAGACAATAAAAACAAGCCAAGAAAACGGTCATATACTACATTAAAAATCATATATAATACACAGTAAAAGTTACCTTGCGAGGCTGCTGGATTTGCGAGATCACAACATTGTGAGATAAAGCGAGAATCCATCTTGTCAGGCTTCAGTTTATTCGCTTGTGTCCGAACCACCGGTGGTTTGGACCAATCAGTGTCCTATAAGGATTCTCCATCTGCCTCACAAGGAAAGACAGTGATAGATGTAGATAGACAGATGGTTCATCTAATTGCCTGCCAAGTATTTTTTTAGTGTCTACCCTTTTCCAAACAGTTTCCATGGATGTCTTGTCAGATGGTTCTGTGTAATAAACCATCTAGCGTGTCAGGTTATCAGTAAAAGTGCACATACAGATATTTAAAATGACAAAGCAGTTTTTAAGCAAATGACTGCATTCAACATTGTTACTTTCAGCAGTTTGACTGTAAAGTTGTAAAGGACCTGACATTGAACATGGATTATAAGACACTATCAGTGGTGTACTTTCATATTAAAGTGCTGCTATTGATGCTGTTAACTACAATGTACTTCTACATAGACTGTTAAATAGACATGGTTCATTGTTGTGTTTTTTTATCAATTCTTGAATGTCATGAAAATTTTCAAGCAGCTGAAAAGAAATAAGACTAAAGGTCTCCTTGTTGGGGCATCTTAAACTCTCAGACACTAAACATCAAATCCTTTGCTGATGGTCTTGACATACTGTTTGTGTCCAAACTTGAATTTGACCCTCTTCCCAAAAACAATTTGTTCATGACATTTGCTGAATGTTGTGGCACACAATACATCAGGTTTGTTTTTTTGTAACACATAAAATGACAGTCAGGTCTCATATATTGTGAGTTTGTTTTGTGTATCGACATCAGCGGAGCTGACTCAGATGGATGTTGTTGTGGGAGGTGGACTGTTTGAACTTCACAAGGAAAACTGGTATACACACTATGAACATCATAAATCATCTGTGTGTGTGTGTGTGTGTGTGTGTGTGTGTGTATGTGTGTGTGTTCAGTGAACTGTATCAGTCTCTGCAGTAGGGAGGTTTTTGTACGACGCTTTTTCACTGTGTGAATACACGCTGACTGTTGATATAGTGATAACTCTGACAGTAATAAACTCCTGAATCTTCAGCCTGAACTCCACTGATGGTCAGAGTGAAGTCAACTCCATTCCCTGCTCCACTTCCACTGAATCTGGAGGAGATTCCTGTAAATCTGTCTGATGTTAGGTAGATCAGAAGTTTAGGAGCTTCTCCAGTTTTCTGATGGTACCAGGACAGATAGTATTGTGAACCAGACCACTGAGTAACTTGTCTATTAGCCTTACAGTCAATAGAGACAGTTTGACCAAGCTGCAGTGATTTGGCTGCTGGCTGAGTCAAGACAACATTTTGTCCAACAGACCCTGAGGAGAGAGAAGAAACACTGGACATGAGATGGTGAAACTCAGCTACACTCCAAATGATTTTCACATGACAGAAAAATGATTTTCCTCACCCTGAGTGAAGCAGAGGAGAGTCCAGATGAGGACGGAGATCAAAGTCATGTTTTTGATGAGGAGGATTTCTGTGGCTTCTGTTGTGATGAAGGACAGCTGTCAGTCATCCAGTGTTCAACTCTCAGGACTATAAACTCTCCCAGAGCACTGGAGCATGGTGCTGCTGATGCAAAGTGGCTCTCTATGGAAATGCTCTGACTGACTCCAACAGGGACTTAGATTACTCTGATGATGCTGCTTGATCAATGGATCAATCAATTTGCCAAAGCATTGATTAATTATTAAAGTGTACAGCTGCTTATTTGAAGACAATATAATTACGTTCTTAGGGTCTGAATTAAAGAAAATATCCTTGATTAATTTAACGTCATGATTATATAATTTCATCTGAAGAAATCTACCAGACATTTATTTAGTGAGTGTTTTATCTGGAAACATTTCATGTGTTTAACTCAATCTTCCTCTCAGAACAATGAATTTAATGACATGTCACATCCTCATTATAACCAGTGAATACCATAATATCACTGTAGCTGATTTAACCTCATGTTGTATTAATAGGATTCATTTTGTGAGTTGGAAAAAGTATTTCAGTGCTTAAAATATTTGTCATTAGTGAAGTCTGTCTGTTTTCATAGTTCAGTAGTGATGCCTGTGTAAATGAGGAGATTAAACACAAACTGTCTCTTTAACGTTTTGGCTTCAATTTAAAAATATGGATGCTCAAATAAAAGTATTTCTGCCTTTCTGTAATGCATAATATTTACTTCTTTAGCACTGATGTTTAAGTTTTTGAGTAAATTAAAGTAGTTGAAGAGTTGTTTGCTTGGAACCTTTTATCTTTAGTACTGAAACCTGTCTGTTGCCATGGTTCATCAGTGATGCCTGTCTGTTGCCATGGTTACTGAGCTCAGAGAGGGAAGTGAAACACTGAAGACCAGTTTTATCCAGTCTGAGGAAGACCAACAGAACCAGCAGCCTCCTCTGCTGCAACCAACAGGGTGGAGTTTATTTTCTCTTTGTATGAGCTTTCTTCATGTTGTCTCTCTGTCTCCTCCAGTGGGTCGAGTCACCCCCACCCTGACAGTGCTGCCCCCCTCCAGCGAGGAGCTGCAGCAGGGGAAGGCCACGCTCGTGTGTCTGGCTAACAAGGGCTACCCCTCAGACTGGAGTCTGGCCTGGAAGGTGGACGGCAGCAGCAGCAGCAGCTTGGAGCAGAGCAGGAGCCCCGGGGTGCTGCAGAAGGACGGCCGCTACAGCTGGAGCAGCACCCTGAGGCTCCCTGCAGACCAGTGGAGGAAGGTGGGCTCTGTGACCTGTGAGGCCACCCAGGGCTCCCTGACTCCAGTCTCAGAGACACTGAGGAGAGACCAGTGTTCCTAGTCCTGACCTGACTCACTGCTACTGCTTTTACTCTGCTACTGCTCTCACTCTGATCTCTGCAACTATCTCTCTCTTTTATTTCACATGTTTCAGTAACAATATTTACTTGCTTGTTGTAATGTTTCAATATAATTTCAGTATTTCCAGACAATAAAGATCTGTTCATCAAATCACTTGTTTTCATCTTTATTATTATAAAAGTGTCTTAATTATTTTGTCTTAATGGTAACAGTAATGATATTAAATCCTGATAAAAACTGAGTTATAAATGTTTCAACTGCTCTATGAAGACTTCAGAAGGAAAATGTAAGATCACATAATGTATTGATTCATATACTGTATATTAGGAAAGTATTTACACTCAAACAACACTCTTAGATATTATGTGATTAATGCTACACAGTCATGGTGGTAGTAAGTCCATAATTTGTTTTCATACTTTACAGTAAAGTCATAATAATTGTAGAAAATGCTTTGGTGGAGTCACTTCAGATTTGTCTGTTATAATTAGTAATTGAGTATTTTTAATGAAAAATCCTCCAATCATCTTATGTTACTGAAGTGTGTCAGTGCAAAGAGTCTAATATTTTTATTTTTTCAAATGTATTAAAAGCATATACATAATATTTTAAACAAATTCACAAAACCCTCAGAAATATGTTCTAATTCTGAAATAAAAAGCAAAATATCATCAGCATAAAGAGATATAAAATGAGTGTGATCTGACATTTTAACCCTGGACATTTATACAAACTGCTTCTGCTGAAGAGCTGAAACACAAAGACAAATGAAAGAGATGAAAAAGGGAAGGAATTCAAGTTTTAATTAATTACATAATCATTTAAATGTTTTTTGGTTTATATTATATATATATATATATATATATATATATATATATATATATATATGAAATGATAACATTTTGTAATTTATTTCTAAAAAAATGTATGTTTGAGTATCTGTAAAAATAGTTAGAGAATGAAATAAATAAATAATAATAGTTTTAGTGTTCATGTGTTGTAGTCAGTAGATTAAACTTATTAAAGAATTGAAATCATCCTTCAACAGAGGTTAAATTTGATGTTCAGCCAAATGTTTCATATTCTGTATTAATGAAAGTATTTAAAATAAATCTTTTTTTTGTAAAATACAAAATGTTTTATGTAAAAATGTTCAAATTAAATAATTAAAACCTCTGTTGTTTTAGTTTGAGTGCAGCTGTTGAGTAAGATCAGTTCCTCTTCAGCTGAGGGAGGTTTTTGTACGACGTTGTATCACTGTGTGAACGGTCTGCTGTCACTCTGCTGACAGTAATAAACTCCTGAATCTTCAGCCTGAACTCCACTGATGGTCAGAGTGAAGTCAGTCCCAGATCCACTTCCACTAAAACGACGTGAAACTCCAGGCTGACGGTTTGTAGCTTGATAAATCAGGAGTTTAGGAGCTTCTCCAGGTTTCTGAAGGTACCAGCTGAGGTAGCTATAAACATTTGTACTGGTTTTACATCTGATGGAGACAGTCTGTCCTGGAACAACAGACTGAGATCCAGGAGACTGAGTCACAGTGATTTGTCCTGATGAACCTGGAAAACATGAAAAAGAGGAGAAGGGTTATTGAGACAAATCCAGCTTGGAGAAAGATGATCAACATGAAAACAGAAGAGTATCATTTCTTTAACATGGAGAATAGATGGAAGAAGGTAAATGCTGCTTGTTTCAGTGTTTCTCCATCACAGGAGAACATCATTGTGGTCAACCTGGTTGCATCCTGAAGCAAAGTTTTCACAATAGAGTCTCACCCTGAACAAGGAGCCCCAGGGTGGCCAGCAGTAGAGTCAGTGACATCATCATTGTGCTGCCGGCGTGTCAGTGGCTGTGAAAGGTCTGGACAGCCACTGATCAACACTGGCCTCTTAACGGCTGGGAGCAGAGAGGCAGGACAGATATGCAAACACACAGAGTCAGTCAACTGTAGCTGTCCTCAACATATCATGCTGTTTCCTCCTCACTGCTGGGAGAACTCAACATTTACATCATCCATAACATAAAGGAGTGACAATCTGAGGGAGAGAACTTCATTTCATTTCCACCAAGCAGTTAGAAAGACTGATGTGAATTCTGTAATCTAAGAAGTTTGAGGCTTATTATAAAGAGTTGTTTTCAGTTTTGTTTTGTTTGTTTGATTGTTTTTTTTTTACCATTTTTTCTATTGTGTATCTCTTTTTTGCTGAAGTACAAAATGTGAAACCAAAACCACCAAATAGATGAATAAACAGTTTATAGATAAATTTAGAAAGTTTCCTCATTAAAATCTGTTGAATACACTTTTAAGAGAGCCAGTCTGAATGTGGAATGGAGCTGGTGTAGCAAATACCCAGATAGCAAAATTGCTGTGACCCATATCCAGCCCACACCCGACACTTTCATGTGGCCCATACCGCATGGAATGATGGCACTTGGGTGGTCCGCTCCTGTTTGCCAAATCCGGGCCACAAGCAAACCATAGCCATCCCACACATAAACCAAAAACTAAACAAATAAACCAGATCTGGCCCTGATCGGGCCCACATTCCATATCTTCATTTGGCCCAAATACTGCATGGAATGATGGCACTGGGGCGTTTCACTCCTTTTTGCCAGATCCCGGCAACAAGAAAGCCATAGCAATACTGCATGTCAACCAAGAACGAACCAAATAAACAAGACCTGGCCCACATTCCTAATGTTCATATGGCCCACATCCTGCATGGAATGGTGGCATTTTGGCAATGCAGTCCTGTTTGCCAGCAACAGGCCTAGCAACATTGTTTTTGCAGTCACCACAGTCAACATGGTTTGCTAATTACAGGAGCTGTGGATAAAGCATTTGTGTGTCACTGGAAAGACAGCTGCCTCAAGCTGTGCAGCCCCCAACAAGGTGCTATCAGTTAATCAGTTCAACTGGGCACATGTGGGGCTCAACCATAATTGCACGAAACAAGGCGGTGGAAACCAGTTCTTATACTAGAGGTGGGGACTGTGGCTGGACTGTAAGGACAATGAACACTTGAGTAACATAGAACAGTAAATTCCATGTTTATAAGAGGAAGAGGCCAGGGCACACTTTGCTGTAGAAAAATAATCTTCTGGGAGCATTTCTAGAGAATCTTCCTAGTCAACCTTCCTAGTTGTAAACATTATTGGTGTGTATGCACCTACACTGAGCTTCACCTCCAAAATTTTATGATTAATTTAGAACCACAGTAATTCATATCTCATATCATATCATATCATATCATATCATATCACATGCAGGTTAGCCAGTTCTGAGTGTGACGTATCTTGGCCAAAACTATCCCAGATACATTACCGGGCCACATTGGCTGCATCATATGTTGGCCACCTCAGGCTCACTTCCAGATTAGCCAGTACTAATTGTGCCACATCTTTACCTATAGTGGCCCAATACTGTTCAGCAATATTTGGGCCATATTTACTATTTCCAGTGCTGACTGTGCCATACAATTGCCAAAAGTGGGCCAAATTTGTTGTATAGTATTTAGGCCATATTTGCCATATCATATGTGGGCCACTTTAGGTTCACATCAAGTCAAGCCAGTGCTTACTGTGCCGTATCTTTGTCAGAACTGGCCGAGGTATGTTTTAAGATAACTGGGCCACATTTGCTGCACCATATGTGGGCCAGTTTTGGTTTACACCCACATTAACTATTGTCGACTGTGCCAGATCTTTGCCAAAGGTGAACCACATTTGTTTTGTGATATTTGGGACATATTCACTATGCAACACATGGGCGACTTTAGGGTCACATCCAGTTTACACATCATCAAGAGCATCACATCTTTGCCAAAAATGGCCCACATTTGTTTTGGGATATTTGGGCCATATTTGTTATTTTACATGTAGGCCACTTCAGGCTCACATCCATTTTGTCCAGGCCAGAAGAAGGCCAGCAGTGCCGCATCATTGCCTGAAGTGGCCCACTTCCATATGCTATCTGGGTAAGAAACTGATTCTAGGACAGATATGAAGACATCTTTCAAGTCAGACAACAGGAAAAATGATTCCAACATTTATATTGATCTGTGATATCTTTGACATCAGGGAAATACTGGAGTTGTAACTATTTTATCTCAGTTTATTGAAATGTGGATTCCAAAGGATGTAGGAAGGACGATGACAGGAAGCTTGTAGACAGATTGTGGGATTGACTGGTGTTATGCTGTACTGATGTGCTGCTGAATAATAAAGGTTGTTTTACACCTCTCTGTCTGAGCGTGTATATTTACACCAGCAGATGTTTGTGCTTCATCTGTTGGAGCTCAGAGGATCATAATGTAAGTTATCTGCAACTTTTCAAACAATAATCTTCATGTAGCTGCGATTCACAAACTGTAGACACCACGAGAGCTTTGATCAGTCTGCAGCTGCTTCCACATGTTCAGTGTTCTCACTGAATATCTGCTCTTCCAGTGGATCTTTTTCTGTTCATTCATGCTGCAACAATTATATTATCCTCATCTAACAGGTCCACTACTGCCAGTCCAAACTTTCTCTTCAGCAGCGTTGTTACTGCTCTGTATAACAAAGTGAATATGAGAGAAAGTAAACACAGCTAGAACAGGTAACAGGTAGAGTCTACACAGAACTGTCAATCACCTGCTGAGCTGTGGAGACACCTTGATACAGAAGATTATTTCAAGCTTTAAGGAATCTGATGTTCTCAATGTAGAACTTCATATCACATTTCATATGTTTTAATAATGGAACAAATTACCGGTTTGGCCTCTTTTTTCATTTACTAACATGTAACTACATTTGATTCCTTCAGTTTCTATCAGGTCATCAATACGAAGTTGTCATTGTGTTTGTACCACTGTGAGACCAATCATGAAAAATATTGTGATTATTATCTGTGGTAGATTCATATTTGTTACTACAGACATATAAATGAATTGTTTAATGGCTTTGTCTGAAAGTGTGTGTGTGTGTGTGTGTGTGTGTGTGTGTGTGTGTTCAGTGAACTGTATCAGTCTCTGCAGTAGCTTCCAGCTGCAGCAGTCAGTTCAGTTTCTGTTCAGTCTGACTGAGGGAGGTTTTTGTACGACGCTTTTTCACTGTGTGAACACCCACTGACTGTTGATATTATGGAGACTCTGACAGTAATAAACTCCTGCATCTTCAGCCTGAACTCCACTGATGGTCAGAGTGAAGTCAGTGTTTGATCTACTGCCTGAAAAACGACCTGGAATCCCTGATGCTCGAGTGGTAGCCCAGTAAATAAGCAGTTTAGGAGTTTCTCCATCTCTCTGTTGGTACCAAGCTAAAAGGTATTTGTTTGCCCAAGTATAAAGCACTGGATTGGTCCTGCAGTTGATGGTTGTGGATCCTCCCAGAGCAGATGTCACTGCTGCAGGCTGAGTCACTATGATCTGGCCTCTGGACTCTGTGGATACAGAGACAAAAACATAAAGCAGCGTCATGGCTTTGATGGTTTTGTCGGCTTCATTTCAGAGGGACGGATGTTCATAGAGGAGAGGAGTTTGATTCTCTGGACTTTACCTGTGAAGCAGCAGCAGAGGACAGTCCAGATAAGGACGGAGATCAAAGTCATGTTTTTGATGAGGAGGATTTCTATGGCTTCTGTTGTGATGAAGGACAGCTGTCAGTCATCCAGTGTTCAACTCTCAGGACTATAAACTCTCCCAGAGCACTGGAGCATGGTGCTGCTGATGCAAAGTGGCTGTCTATGGAAATGCTCTGACTGACTCCAACAGGGACTTGGATTACTCTGATGATGCTGTTTCATCAATGGATCAATCAATTTACCAGAATATTGATTAACGATGTGTTGATTTTTTTGACATAGATTTGGTTTGATGATAGCAGAAAGATTATCTTTCAGAGCATCTTCTATCCTTTAAGACTTTGTATGAAAGAAAATATTCTTGATTACATTTACTTAATGATTATATAGTTTCATCTGATGAAATCTACAAGGCATTTATTTAGTGAGTCTATTATCTGGAAACATTGCATGTGTTTTTCTCAATCATTATAACAGTGAATACCATAATATCACTGTAGCTGGTTTATCCTCATGTTGTATTGGCTGGAATAAAAATTTTTTTCATTGGAAAAAGCATTTTGCTGCAGTAGTGAAGTCCGTCTGATTTCATGTTTAATGAGTGACACCTGTGTAGGGTAGGACAAATACACACTATTTTTTATTAGTTTGGTATTAAGCTGAAAAATTTCAAATCAAATAAAAGTATTAAAGACTATAATGCGTAACACTGAGTTCTTTAAAACTGATGTTTGAGTTTGTTGATTAAACTAAAGTAGTTACAGAAATTTTTTATCTTTAGTAGTGAAACCTGTCTGTTGCCATGGTTCATCAGTGATGCCTGTCTGTTGCCATGGTTACTGAGCTCAGAGAGGGAAGTGAAACACTGAAGATCAATTTCATCCAATGTGAGAAAGACCAGAGACATGAACGGTCCAATGTAGAGCCAAAGTAGAACAAGACCATGTGCTTGAAAGCGGTCGCAGATGTGAACATGCCAGTCTGTCCACTGTGGCTGAATCCAAACTGTTTCATTCAAATGTTTGTTTGTTTTTTTTTCTCCAAACCATCCAGAAACTGAACAATAAGCACATGTGGTTTTCACACATTTCATTTGTGACAAAGTCAGTGACACATGTGTTTTCGGGTGTTTCGTGTATAATTTATTCACAAATGTGTGTTCTGCCCAAGGCCCTGAGTTCTTTTAGCAGTGTTTTAATGCCTCCTAGTGGTGGTTTTGTTTGAACAGGAAATAGTTCTCATATGCAGACTGAGGAGCAGATACAGGATACAACAAACATACATTTTTATCACCATTTGATTTGATATGTAGCCCCAACACCAATATGTTGTGCATCAAGACCTAAATACAATAGTTCTCTTTAGCCTCAAGCACCCTATAAGTGGCAGGTTCTGAAGAATGATGGCAGTGTACACACAATATATAAGAAATATCCCTCTGAAGAAAAGTGTCAGACGGATATGTTGGATAGTTGCTTGTAATTACTGTCAAATACTATTCATATACAGTTAATCTCATACATTAATTGGAAAAGTCTGTAGACAGTTGCTCGTAATTACTTTCAAATAATGTTTATATAAAGTAATGATTATTGAAATTATGTTTTCGTATGCCATTTTCACATGATCCTATTTTTTGAGAAGTTGAGGCTTTTTGAATGGGAGTCAGTTGGAGCATCTAACAGCCACAGGTGGCATTTGACTTTACTTCCACATTGGCTTCAGTGGCCTCATGTTGTAGTGGTTGCTGCTTGCATTTTCCTCGTGTGTTGTGTTGTCTGTACAGCTGTAAATCAATACTGCCCTCTTGTGGACACATTTTGGTACTGCACAAGTTTTTAAGTCACTAATATAGGCCTTTTCCTCATGGTGCTATCCAAAGTGATTTATACAGAGCAGCTCATGGACACTCAGGCAGGACATAAGTCAGATAAACTGCTCTATACAATTTCAGTTGTAGAATTGCATGTTTTTCCCTGTTACAGTCATTGTTCATACCATTGTTCATGTCACACATGTCCTCTCCGACCTTTTGGAGACACATGAACCATTAATTTATGACTATGTTATGTCTTTAAATAGTCAGATAGATAGATAGATAGATAGATAGATAGATAGATTGACTGATTGATTGATAGATTGACTGATTGATTGATAGATAGATAGATAAAAAATCATGTCTCGTGTCTTTTGCTTGCAAATAACTTTATGTTTTCATGTCATATACACATATTTACATTATTCAATGAACATCCAAACAGTTTTCACTCATCCTCTCTCTTTCTGTCTATCTCTTTTTGTCTGATCCCTGTGGGTGGAGTTACATACAGGCAGCAGAACAGAGTTTTATATTGGTCAAAAAAAAGTGTCAGTTAATGAGCCTTCATCATGCTGCCCAATGAGAACTATCTGCTGCCTGTTTCTGCAGAAACAGCCAACCAGACGGTCCCCAAAAGAAAATGTCTAAAATGACTTATTCCTATTATGTATTCCTGACAAGTGACCTCTAATGGCCATGTGGATTATGACTTTTGTTTGTCAGGAACAAACCCAGAAGTAGTGTGACCTTTTAGTTTTCATAGTGAGGATGTGAAGGTGGAAATGTGGGTCAACACATTGTGTGATTATTGACGAAGAAGACTGCAGATTATATCTGTTTTCCCTCTGACAGCAAACATTTTCCCAACTTTAACTAAGTAGTTTTAGTCGGCTAAACTCGACCAAATCTTAACTGATCTGTTGACCCATCCATCTATCCTGACTTGCTTGTCACTATAGATTTACATCATAACCACTAAGGCCACTAGAGGTGGCTGTCACTTGAACGTAAATATAATGTAAGTCATTTTGGGGCACTTGCATTGACGACTGATTCTGTCATTATTTTTGGGAGTCTTGACAGTCTTCCTTAAAGATGACCAAGCAGAAAACAATAATACGACGTGAAAACGACTGCCACAACAGTCTCCCAGAACATTTAAATACAACTAATTTGCAGCAGGAAATACATTTTGTAGGTAAAGTGATGGCACTTCGATTATGTTTTTTGTCAATGTAATGAGGAATTGTTGTTCATCACAAAGTGTTTATACTTGAACATACCAGCAAAATGTTTAATGACAACATATTTCATTTGTTTTCCACTCGCAATACAAATACACCCATAGCAACTAAAGCAGTGTAAAATGTTTAAAAATGGTTACGTTTAGGCACTTGCAGTACTTGCTTTAAGGTTACGGTAAGATCTAATCGTGATCTAATGGTTTAATACTTAGAACGTCTGCAATGGTAACAGTGAGACCAAAACCACAGAAAGATTGTAGTTTAGTGGTTTTGTTTAATCAGAACCATGACTAATCCTCCCTAATCTTAGCTAAAGTGCTTTTGTTGCCTAAACCAAACCACGCACAGGATCAGGATACTTCGGTCTCTGGTGTCAAAGTCCTGACCGTCTCCCTACAACTACAGAAATTTAGCACTTCCTACACTAGAAAAAACAATGTCTGTGAACATAATCCAGGCAGCAATTAGCAAAGCAAATCAGTTGTATATAAAATGAATTTTAGGGGACAAGGTTTTATGCTGATAGGGAAGTCTGGAAGGCAATGACGAACAACATATTCTGTCATTTAGTTTTAAGGACTTGTTGGTGAATCAGATGACAATTTGGTTTGAAAAATTCTCTGTCTGCTCATCTTCTATCTATCTCTTGTCTCTTTTCTCTTCCTTCACTGCTCTCTCTCCTGCTGTCCATCTTTGTTGATGACATTTTTGAAGAGCGTGAGCAGCGGCCTCTGGCTGTGCTCGTCCCAGCTCTTCATGAAGCCGCCGTAGCGTTTGCTGGCCGGCGGGCCACTCCAGCGAAAGTGCTTCATCTTGTACGTGCCATCTTTCTTCTCATGGACGCCACCTGGAAGCTGCTCCTGCTCTTGTTCTTCCTCCGCCACCTCCTGTGCCTTCACCCTCTCCTCCGCCGCAATCATCTCATTGGCAAGCTCCCGCCTCCTCATCTCTCCAGGGAAAACCTCGGCTGACTCCTCCTCCACACCGTTGGAAGTGTAGACTTTGATTGGGCGACGCTTTCGCCCCACAGGCTTCCCCCATCGGAAATGCTCCATGGAGTAGGAGCGCTTGGCCTGAGGGGAGGGTAAGGATAAGGAGGAAGGTAAATGAGAGAGGGCAGACAGAGACTCTGGGTCTGATGGAGGAGGTTGGAGGTAGGCGTCACCCGGGATGATGGGTGTCTCATTGGTGAGATCAGAGCGACAGAGCTGGATGCACTCCTGCAGGAGAAGAGAGAGAAGGTAAGAGGAAAACTACCCACACTGGCTGCATTTACATGGATCGGAATAATAGCCCAATCAGAATAAAAATGCTCCATGTAACCACCTCAATCAGAAGAGACGGGTCCGATCGGAATTAATTATCAATCAGGTTGAGAGGGGTGGTGTAAACATTTGATAATATGTTCAATAGGAAAATATTATCGCCTAATAACCATGTAAACACTTAATCTGAATAAATATATTCCTTCTGCACATGTTTGCCTCATGTGGGGTTAACATTAGGTGACGTGATGACATTCCGGGAGGACCTCATAAAAGTAACATGTAAGTAAAAGTAAAATATGGCGGCAACGAAACAAAACTGGTCTGTGGGTGCTATGACTTTTTTATTGGAGACCTTTAAAGAATTAAGGATAGATGAACACCTCGATGGTCGAAAGGCTCAAAACAACGAGTTGTTCAAACAAGTGTTTGAAAAGACGAGCAAAGCCGGAACTATCGACCAAATCAAAAACCACTGGAAAAGACTGAAGACTGCCTATTACAAGGCTAAAAGTCAAAACGGCAAAAGTGGTTCCGACCCGGCCAGTTTCCAGTTTTACGGTCTTATGGATGACCTGATGGGAGAGCGACCACTGGCGGACATGACTTGCTACGGTGTGGATGTTGGGTTGGAGGATAACTTGTCGGAGGCTCTTGTTCCTACTAAAGAAATCAGGTCGCAGTTGTGATTATTTTGAATGATGTCTTCATTAAAGGGGATGTATAATGCACATTTCTAGGTTTTTGAATGAGTTACAGTTAAAAAGAACTCCTTGTTTATCTTATGCTGGCTCTTTATGCAGCCCCTTAGTTCAGCTTCTGTCTGAAACAGGCTGTTTTAGAGCATTTGGAGCAGGTTGAAGTTCTGACTTTCAGGGAGCATTTTTACATATGTTCACCTCAGTTTTGGAACTTTGACCATGTTTAATATCTGACATCATATAAATGACAGAAAATCACAAAAAGCATGAAATGTCCCCTTTAAAACAACATGAGTTTGTTTGGTTGCACTTTAAACAGAAAGCTGCTCCTCTTTTTCATCCCTTAATAAAAGTAGCTGCTCATCAGGTCTTTGCAGTAGTAATAAGCTGCACTTGTTGTTACCACAGTAACCATAATAATAACAATAATAATAATAATAATATTTTATTATAAACTTGGAGTTATATTTGGTATTTGTGAACTCTGTGTGTGTGTGTTTGAGTGTGTTACCATCATGCTGCTCTCAGAGTTGAGCTCCTGACAGCTCGGATGCTCCCAGCACTGACTGACAGCTCCTCTGGCCACGCCCACTGTCACCACAGCCACCAGTAGCCACACAGGACACATTTTCCTGCCAGCCAATCAGAGACAGCGACACATACATTAGGGGCATTTTATCACTGTGATCTGCTGCTGCAGGAGTTACAGAAAAGCATCATAACTACATCACAACATATATTGAACTATGGCTTTATTTGACTAGTGGAATTTATATTTCAAAAGCCCAGTAATGGTTTTGAGAGTTATAATAGTATAGAAATAAATACCCAAAATTCCATTAAAGATTCTATTAACACCACTAAAACTACAAATAATACTACCAATAATAATAATAATAATCATGAAAATAATATAATTTAACAACAATCTTTATTTGTAAAGCACTTCTCAAACTTTTCTTACTTTTATTCATACACAGCCCAGCACAGAGAAACACAAAATCAAATTAAACATTTAAGTCATTTCAAACCAGTGTGGAATAAATATCAAACAGTAAAAAACATGACTTCAAAACTATTAAAAAATATATGTTTTAAAAAGTAATAATACCATGTTAGTAAATTTACAGTAATATATACATATACAATAGTGAGACAGGGACAGAAGATGTTTGTCACACGATGATCAACTGACACCTTTGATCATGAAAATAATTCATTCTGACGTCTGTGGTCATAAGAATTTTTCTTTTATGATCACAAAAAATTGCTGTAATATAATATAATATAACACTGAGAGGTGCCAATCCACTGCCTGATGATTACTTTAAATTTCACTACATTTTGCTGCTAATACGACTTTTATTTAAAAAAAATTTGAATGTATAACTTTTATTTGTAATGGATTTTTTTTGTCTGTTTGTATTTAATATTTTAAAAGTTGTTTAAATTATCTGTGTTTTTATTTTTTATATTGTAAAGCTGCATCTCTGTAAGGTACTAAATAAACATGTTCAAAATTATCTTTTTTATTAAATTATATGTATAATTAATTGCTATAACATCTCAAAACCATTTTGCTTTAAAAATACATGTAAAGCTAAAAAAAATACATGTACTGACCTGCCTACCAGTATTTTTATGTTTGATATTTCATTATATTTCATACAGCTTAGATTTTTATCTGAAGTCTGTTCTGTTGGTTTTCTGTTATGTTTATTTTATTTCATATATTTTTGTTTTTATTGATCATTTTGTTTAATTCAAAAAACGCTGGTTTTGGGTCATTTCATTGTTGTTATTTTCAGTTATAATATTATATTATTACTTTGTTGCATTGTTGTAGTTGTTTGTATTTACAATTTTTCATCTTTGTGGACAATAAAGTTGTATTTTATTCCATTCTTGTCTCTTCTGTTCTATTAGTATTGAATTATTTTTTAATGATGTGTTTTTAAAAATAATTGAATAGACATTTAATTTACAACCTATAACTCATAACACAACATAGTTAAACATACATACATGACAATAATTATTATATTGGTAATTATATTGAGAATATTCATTTAGTATTTATTTATAATAAAAAACTGTTTAATAAAAAATTTTTTTTAAAAAAGAATGTATACTCACCACATTGTCCTGTCTGTCTCTTTCTCTGATGTTTTCTTGTCTTCTCGGCCGTTGGACAGAGATTTCTGTTGTTCCTCCGACCGACCGGCTGATTTTATATCCTGTCAGCCAAGGACACACACACACACACACACACACACACACACACACACACACACACGAATGATGACATTACCTAAAATCTCCTCATCGTTCTCCCATTTATGCTCGTAAACACACACCGCTGCATGGACATGGACAATCAATGAAATATCATCCCCTTCTTCCACTTACACACACATACGCACACAAGCACACATCATCGTCATCATCAACATCATCATCATCATCAACATCATCACTCTCCAGAAAAAAAACTTCCTATAACTTAAAAGCAGAACTTTCTTGGGAAACAAGACTAATCAGAGTTCAAAGCCACATAATACACATATGCAGCAGACTTTATAGAGCTTTTTCACCACAAACATTTTGACTTGTTATAGCAGGTGTAACTAATGACATAAACAAAGGTCACTACCTTGCTGCTGTTGCGGCGCAGTGTTAAATGTCAGGTGACATATCAGGCAGATTAACACTGAAGTGACATGTTGTCACAGGGGGAAAGATGGGATTCAAACCTATGAGTCAGAGTCTACAGTTACATACAAACTCACCTGCTGCAGCATCTTCCCATTGTCTGAGCCCTCAGTGTGACTGATGGATCTGGAGGGGACTGATTCGTTTAACGGCACATCGGGGAAAAGGTTGACGTGGATGAAAAGCTCTGTGTCCACCAGGAGTCTGTCTTTAAGGCCAAGATTCAACACCAGCAGCTGTAAAATTATAAAGGCGTCAGTTTTCTTAAAACCATAAAAGTGCTTGTCAGATGGTCAAACAGTGCTTGAAAGGAGACATCTCATGCATATTTCCAGGTCTATATTTTTATTTTGGAATGTCTTTGTATGATTTACAGTTCAAGTAATATCTATGAACAGATATCTGCATATGAATGAAGAATCTGTAGGCAATAGGGCAAGATTTTGGCACCGGAAGCGTTCCAGTTTCCGTTTGTAGTCTGAATAGTATTGACCAATCACGTTTGAGCGGGCTTTGGTTGCATGCAGGTAAACAGTCTGTGTGGAGAGCAGAAGAGATAGAAAGTATTGGCTGAAATGCAATCTCTGAACCCATCGGCTATCGTCTGATGACACTTAAGCTTTTTAATAGCTTTTTTTTTAATTATCTGCATTGATATGCATATATCTGTTTATAGAGATTAGCCAAAATATCATCTGGACCATCTGAAGTTGCTAATCGGACTGTAAACAATGACCAGCACACGGCAGAGGATATCCGGATATCCGCTGGCTACACCGGAAGCCAACGGATATAGTGGCTGTTATCATCAGACCAATAGCTATTGGGTTCCAAGATTGTAGTTCAAAGAACTCATTATTTTATAATAACATTATCTTATATTGGTCCTTATGCACCTGCTCAGTTCAGCCTCTGCCTGAAACAGGCCATTTTGCTTTGGATGTATGACTTATATTAAATATAAAATGCTTGTTTTTATTATAGCCATTGGAAAAAGACATTGGTTTATGAGTGAAAGCACAGTACTTCATGTCAGTCTATCATTATAAACTTTTTCTAATGGAACAAATGGAGCAGCTTCTGGGGGCCGGCAAGCAAATATAAACCCATTAGAGGATTTATATTTACCACAGCCTTGAACCTCCATTCAATCCATTACAGACACACAAATTCACCTTCTTCTCTCTCGTATGTTCAGGAACCGTAAGAAGAGGTAATGGCATGATGAAACAAGCAGACAAGTTGGACTCAAATCAGTGACGTTATCAACCCAATAACTGGAAGCACTTTATTCACCAACTCTTGCAACTAAATTCAGTCTGTCTTCCTGTCTGTTGTTCTGTTGTCTAAACTGAACAAAAAGCACAAACAACAAACAAGTAGTGAACACAACACTGACTATTAAGTTGATATGTTGAACTTGTTAGCAAACAACTGTTTATTTCTACATCCAGCAGTTACGGAGCAACATTATCATTCGTCCACCTGGTGAATGTAAGTCCAATACTCACTCTCTTTTAGCTCTGTTTTTGCTCTCTACCAACTCCTGAGGGAAATATCTGGCTCTTTAGCTGCTAAATGTTCCACTATGTTCACCAGCTAGTCTATTTCAATGATCCTACAGTGCTTCCTCAGAGCCACCAACAGGACAAACGTTACTTTTTTAGCAATATCATGTCTGTAGTTCGTTCTGTACAATATGTTTTTTTTATGGGATATAGTTAACATGGCTACAAGGGTGGTGGGTTGATTGTAAGCTTGGGGTACTTGGGGTACTTTTAAAGCTGTACTTATACAAGTTTTCATCTAAACAATAGATCTATTGAGTGCAGTGTGAAAAGGGTCGCCTGTAGTGTATCCCCAGCTCTGCAGATCCTCTCAGCTCTACGGAGCTTTTTAGTGCCTTCCAGCTCATTGTTTTGATTGTTTGAGCCCTTAACCTTCACTCTCATCAACCTTGTTTCCAGCAGCAGCAGCAGCAGCATCTGTTTCCAACAATCAAGCTCTGATAAACCCACTGTACACTACCTGCCCAGAACCAAACTGCAGAGAGACAAAGTCTGCAGCAAACTGAGTTCGACAAATGTGTCAAACCATAAACGCCAGATCTGTATCCTTAAACATGAAATCAACAGATCAGTGTTTATTCACATTTTTATTCAGTCTATCACTTAAATTTGCTGTGTTATGTCAGATTCTGTAACTTGTAGTCACATTACTTTGATCTCATTATATTACCTTCCAGGCCAATGGCTGCCAATCCCTTTAGAGGATTATCAGGATAAGATGTCATACCCAGTGCTGAACACACACATACACACACACATACAGAGTCTCCTGGCTGTCCTGATGCTTTTCCATTGACGTGAATTCAGAGCTGAGACGCACAGGTCAACAGGTAGGAATGTTGTTCAAATATAGAGAGCATGTGTGAGTGTGTGTGTTTCACCTTAAATGAAAAAAATCATGTTTTGAACCAAAAGACCATACCAGTAGAATTTAATGTTTTAGCTCATATTGGCTTCTTCGCTGGAGCTTTTCATGCAGTCATACATTTTCCAAAGTTTTCAATAAGTGTTGAATGGTTTGGAAAGGTTTCAGTTGATTTCTAAAAAAAACAGCTTGTAAAGACTTCCAGAAGATAGACACTCACAGTCAACACTTATTCACTTTTATTTTTAGGGTCCAGGTGTCATCATGTAGTAATACATTGGTTTAAAAACTCTCAAAGGAGCATTTAAGGAAAAGAAAAAGTCAAATCCAAAAGACATTAACATTGCGAAAAGGACAACCTTATTGCCAGACAAGGATGTCGATATTGGACAATTCTGCAAACTCTGGTTACCATCAATGACAACGTTTTTTTCATCTAATGCCAACAGTTTTAAAACTTTCTACAATATCTGCTCATGACAACTACAGTATGGTTAATATGACTATGATCAATATTTTAATAACAAAGCATGAAATGTCAGTGTGTAATGTCAGAGGCATCGCTCGTAGTGATGAACCTACAGAGAATTATCAGTGACTCTGCAGCTCCCCCAGCTTTATAGTGAGTTTCAGCTTATTGTTTAGCTGTCCAGCTGCAACTTTACTGTTTTGGTTCACTCTCAGCGCTCTCATAGCATCATTTTGGGCCGCAGCAGGCAGCTGTTTTCACAGAAAAAGCTGTAAAAAGCCACTGTACACTACCTGCTCAGCACCAAGCAGCAAACAGACACAGTTAGCTGTAGACTAGCTGGTGAACATAGTGGAGCATTTAGCAGCTAAAGAGCCAGATATTTCCTTCAGGAGTTGGTAGAGAGCAAAAACAGAGCTAAAAGAGAGTGAATATTGGACTTACATTCACCAGGTGGACAGAAACATGAATGATAATGTTGCTTTGTAACTGCTGGATGTGGAAATAAGCAACTGTTTACTAACAAATCCAATATATCAACTTAAAAGATGATGGTATGTTGTGCTCACAAATTGTTTCTGCTGCCCCCCAGTGGCCAGAAAATCAGTTAATGCAGATTTAAGATTTGGGAAAGGTTGGGTTTATGGCAACTAAATTATGATTAAGGTATGGTAATGGTAGAGCCACTAAAGCACTTGGCAAAGGTAAGGGTTAATAAAAGGGTGAATATTAATTGCAGCTCTATGACGGGATGTGAATTCTGTCTACACCCTAACCTCCACAACACGGACACCGTCTCTCTACTTCCTGTGTTGGCACTGAGCATCAATGGACATAATTTGTGAGGTTGCTGTTCCTCAGCTGATTATCAAATCTCAGATGTCGGCCATGTTTATAATTTAGCCCAGAATTCATAGCAAATTGGTCCCACTGAAGCTGGTAGAGAATGTGGCAATTTGAAGGGGTCCTGGAGGTTCTATTTGCGGCACAATACATGGACAAAAGGTTTTGTAAGCTTCATCTGGACTTTGTTTTGGCTCTTCAACAGATTTGACCAAAAGGTGTGAACCTTTCCTTTGACCTGGCTGTGACCTCGGCAGTTGGTTTCACAGCATCCTTCACTACAACTACTCTCTTTACATCAGTTACTTTTTTCACTTCAAGGATTTCAAGATTTCATGGCTGAATCATGACATTGATGTAACATGAATATCAAGACCTGTATTACTGATCAACACCCTGTTTCATTGGCTAAAACTTACCAAGACTTTCAGTGATCTCTTCCATCACCAACCCAGTGAACGTTGAAGTGGTAACATTGTGCCATTGGATTAGGTTGAGCCTGGCTGTGATGTTAACAGAGTTTAAAGGGATTTAGGTCTCATGGACATCAATTGGACTTTATTTCAGCTCTTCATCAGTTCTTCACTAAGCTAACTCCAAATCTACAACTGAAGTCTAACTTTGGGTGAAGTCTGGACCTCATCTGGAGGCTATGATGTCCAACCCTGTAGTTGAACTGGCAACTAAAACTGATTCTACTGTTGACTTTACAGGAAGTTGCTATGGATAAAAGTCAACAACAACCAAGGAGGGCGAATTACTGAATGTTCACGATGGAGGTGCAATCCATTTTATTGATTTTAGTCTTGCTTAGCGGCTGGTGTATCCGACCTGTCACTGGTGACTTTGTGTCCTCTGATGAACACCCAGATGTTGGACATGATGAGGATGTACATCCCAACACATTCACTGAAACAAATGCTGATGTACTAGACATGAACACTGAAATAAAACATATACCTGAAGAAAACGAGGAAACAAACTGGGACGAACCGGACATAAACAAGGACAACTATGAGGACGCTGACTGGCATCCTCCTAACTCCTTTCTTGAAACACACTCCGACCTCCAACCTGACGTCCCACCAGTAATACGCAGCAGCATCAGTGCTACTGATGTTGGCACTGACCAATCCCCCAACCAGACTACTGGGAGTTCAGCTAAACAGTGTGGCGAGTACAGCAGCCAGCTGACTTCTAATGGCCAGTGCCGGCTGGTGGCAACACTGCCTCCAGTGGGAAAGAAGCAAAAACGTTGCCCAGATATGTTTCGCTGTACAGATGATGTTTCCTACTGGCTCCATGAGAACCGGAACAGAAAGGAGCAGCTGGAGGAGCTGAGGGAGACAACATCGGAGCAGCGAGAGGAGCTGAGGAACCACTGGCATCGAGTCAAGGCCCTGGAGATGCAGGTAGACTGGCTGTTCCCTGCTTTACTGTATATTTGTTTAAAGACACAATGAAATGGCAGTTTAACTTTCTTACTATGATGTCATTTCTGTTGAAATAGGTTGTCAGGGTATGAAATACATTGTTAACACGTTTCTGTCCATCCTTTCATCTTAGCACTGCACTACCTGACAGAAGTTCTTGTCACATGTCCTCTTGTGGCAAAAGCAGATTTCAAAACTTCCACCTCCTGGCAAACTGTATAATTAATTAATTGTTTGTGGGATTTGACATTCACCAAACATGTTCACCAACTGCACTAAACAGAAACAATACAGCCAATGCTAAAAACAGTAACAGTAACTGTGATAAATGTGCATATTAGTGAAGTTTCTATTAAAATGGGGGGAAAGGATTATTCAGGCAGGTAAACACAACACCTTCTTCTCTCTGTTTATCTCTGCCTCTCTTTATCTCTGTCTGTCTTTATCTCTCTGTTTTGACACCACCTAAGTCCTCCTTAACCCTGAATGCTAACAGGATTAGCTGCAGGCCTTTTGGCCCCTGCATCCTTCTGAGTCTGTCTGACCTAGAGAGCATTTTTCTGGGCTGCAGTATTTCCATGCACCTACAACTCTGGAGGTCTGGAACAATTAACAAAATGAAATGATATCACAGGTTAATGATTCAAATACCTGGTCATATTTTATGCTTTGTCTTTTTACCCTGATCTCCACAGCTAGTACATGAAAAACTAGATTGAACATTAAACCTCACCAATACCAGCTATAGATTAAATTGTCTCCTTTCTTCTTGCTTTGTCTCTCAGAGTGAAGAAAGTGTTAGTTTGAACTCAACCTTTGAGAAGCGGTTGCGTTCTCTGGAGTTGCGATACGCCGAGGCCGACACCCTGCTCCACATGCATTCGGCGCTGCTGCACAAGATGCAAGCACAGCTTGACAACCTGTCAGCCACAGTGGAGAGCATGAGCCGAAACACGGGCTGCATGATCAAAGTCATCCGAACTACACCGCCGCTCAGCATGCGAGACACACTGGCATCAGGTACACATGCAACAAACACACTGGTGAGTTACAAGTTGCATGTTCATGCAGCTCTACTGTCACATGGAACATTTTAACACAAACTACACACAGCAGCAGTTTTTCATGCATACATGCATACAACACATTTATTTTACTGTCATGAGTTTAGGTTTAGCAAACAAAAATCAGAATATGCTGCAGTGTGTAATAAATTTCATTTCTTGGTTTTGCATGTAACACACTGACCATTGCTGTTTGTATTGTGTTTGTATTTGTGTTATTTCTTATGTCACATGTTCTTGTAGAATATTTAGGCTGAATACTGTTATCCAAAGGATGGTCTCACCCCAGAGTCAATCAATCAACTCATCAGCTTATCTGTTAGAACAAATGAGAGCAGGCCGAGGGGTTCCAGTCCATAGTTTGAATTGTTTTTTCTGACAAGAGAAGATAAGAATAAACATGAGCTAATCATTTAGTCATCATTGTGTTTGATTACAATAAATTGATAATTCAACAAAGATAGCTTTAACTTCAAACACAAGTATTATCCAGACAGTAAGTAATGTAACTACTACTAAAACACTTGTACAGCAAACCATATAGCCATCAAAGATTTTTTACTTTAGAACTATCAAACAAACTATCAATCAAAATTCTAGTACTTACCCAAACTGTACCATCATGCATTCCAGCTGACATATTCCTCCACACAGGGGGCCAAAAATGAGGCTGAATATATTATTAATTGACAATCTTGTAAGGTAAATCTTTGTTGTCCAGTTCATTGGTTCTGACTAATGATGCAGTTTTTATTATGGAGATTATGAATGGTGTGTTTACTTGCACATCTGTGTGTTGTTACATTCACAGGGAACACTGCAAAGTTTCTATTTAACAGCAACAACATGGACTCAACAACACAACTCAGGCTTTAATCCGTTTCATCAGTTTGACTGTTTTGTGATGCTGTCTCTGTCTCTGTCTGTCTCTCCCTCAGACGGACAGTACCTGTCTTTCTGTCCATCAGACTGTGCATCTCTGTATCACAATGGTGTTCGCCGTTCTGGTGTTTACACCATAATCCTGTCGCCAGGCGCCACCCTGCCCGTCTACTGTGACATGGAGACCGAGGGTGAGACACACACCGTATACTGCATACACATTATATATTCACAGGTGTATGCAACGTGCAATATGTGGGTCAACACATTGGTTCAAATGCCAAAAGATATACACATTTACACAAGTGTACACATAAAGCCATGTATACAAATGTATACAGTATATCTGTGAGTGTACATATCTACTATATGTGTAATCAAATAGAGCTACAGATGCTTTTCTCAATTGAGTGCTGACTGAAAAATTGGACAGTATTCATTCCAAAACAATTGGAATGGTCATTTTTACATTTGCTGATCAAATACATATTATAACAATGAGGTAACCAAGAGTCTATTAATTACATTCATATAAAACTACTTTACATAATCCAAGTTTAGAAGTAAGATTGCATGGATTCATGTTTTTCTACAGACAGAACTTTCAAGTGAAATATATTCAAAAGATTTGCCGCCTGTGAAGAACAGGTGATTGGTATCAAATCAGCTGATTCAATTTACATTAAATTTGGGATCAATATTGTATTGGCCAATTGTGACAACATTAGGATATTGATCAGTGATCAGATTGTACAATTTTAATAATATGAAATTGATATCAGGCGATTCTATTGACATGAAATTGATACTCAGGAGACGCTAATGACATTAGAACTTCATCAGTGATCAGATCATCTATCTATATCATCTATAATCATGATTCTATCAATATTAAATTGGTGATCATTGGATTGGCTAATTCTACTGACATTTAATCAATGATCAGTATTACCATTTTTTTATTGGATCAGCCCATTCTGACAACATATGTGTATGCCTTTATGTGTCTGTGTGCCATATAGTATGTGTGTACACCTGTAATGTGTTTCTACGGTATGTTTACTTAAATGTGTATTTTTTTAGCCAGTATTTAAACATGACATATTTCTGTATCTGTATGTGTTTGTGCATCAGGTGGCGGCTGGACGGTGTTCCAGCGGCGGCGCGATGGCTCGGTGAGTTTTAACCGCGGCTGGTCGGAGTACCGCGAGGGTTTCGGCGAGCCGCGAGGAGAACACTGGCTGGGCAACCAACAGCTCCATCTGCTGTCCAACCAGGGCCACTACAGCCTCCGCATAGACCTGCAAGACTGGAGCCACATCCACAGACACGCCCTGTACCACAGCTTCAGGTACACAGACAGGTAGAAAACGAGACAGACTGGGAGAAAGAAAGGTGTAGATAGGTAGTAACAGTCAAGAGACAACCGTTAAAAGGTAGACAGAAAGGTAGAAAATGAGACAGACTGGGAGTATTTACAAAAGAATACTGTATAAAACCAGCCTTTATTTAAATTAGGTATTTCTTCAATGTTTTTCTCTTTTTTTGTGCAGATTTATACATTTGTTTAACATTCTAGCAATATTTTATGATGAATTTTTATTTTTATTTTACAATAGTAGGACTGTAAAAATGCAGATAATGTCTACAGTAAATATTTGTTTTGGTTTTTTAAAATTCTCTGTAGAATAATGAAAGGATTTTTTTACTGTTATTTGATGCTAACTGTTTGGCAACCTTTGCTGCCAAACTTTCTACCGTTTTTTTACTTTTTTTTTTTTTTTTTTTTTTTACATTTTTTTACAATAATTTTTTTAACTTTAAATTTAAAGTTTTGCTGTAAAAAAAAACAGACAGTTGCCTTAATTTTACATTCAGTAATAGGATGTGTATTTTTTGTATTTTTACATTGGATTCAATGTAATTTAACATTCAAGACCATTAAGTAATTGAATAATCCTGTTTAAAAAAAAAAACAACATAATATTCCATTATTTTAATTTACAGATTACAGCCTTTATTTTATGGTGAATATTTTTAATAAAAATAATTTACTGTGTTTTTATGGCATTTACACTTAATGTGGAAAAAAAAAGAAATAATACAGTAAATTTCTTTGAAATAACTTTTTTTTTACAGTGTAGAGACAACTGTTAGAGACACATTCAAAGGTAGACAGACAGGTAGGAAATGTGACAGACTGGGAGAAAGACAGATGTAGATAGGTAGTAATAGTATAGACTGTTGGAGACACATGTAGAGGTAAAGAGACAGATAGGTGGTGATGTGATGACAAGGAGAGAGGCAGACTTTAAGTTTTATGGAAATAAGTGACAAACTCACGCACTCTCACTATGACTGGATTGAATGATCGCTGAACCTCTGCAACAATTTTCCAGTCATGGGTGAGCAACCACAGGCACGACAAGTCTGTCAGGTTTATACTCAATATACAAAGAGTTTGGAAGGTGATGTCATGTTTTTTCCGCCTTGCCAAACACAAGAACAAAAAAAGTGTAAGGAATGGATTAAACAGTGTGTTCGTCTGCTCCAATGTGAGCTGTAATTTTGTGGGGTTTCATGTTAGAAAAATCCCTGTTCATATCTGGAACATCCACTGCACCAGAGTGGCAGTCCTGAATACCACTATATCAGAGTTTACATGGCTAGGCAGCAGAGTTAGCTGCTCTTTCCTGCTTTATATTTGATTTTAAGAGGTTTACACTCCATCACCTAAGATAGCATCACATTTGCCAAACATATTTGAAAATAGGAAGCATAAATCAAACTTCTGTGTTGCTTTTTTTCTATAGTAACCATCTATGGGATTAAAGTTGTGTCATAATTATTGAAAATAAACTTCCACATATCAAACCAAAAAAATTAATTGAAAGTGAAAAATAAACTGAAAGCAAAAAAGTGACCTTAAATTCAAAATTTTCGATAAAACTATACATTTGATTACAGTATTCTCCACTTTTCTTTCACTGATCAGGATTTCTCTTTTGTCTTCACTTTTTGCTGCATAAATTTTCAGTTTCGCTGTTGAACTTTAATGGTCTGGTATTGCAACAAGTACAACTTACCATTGACCTGTCCCTCCAAATGTAATTGGTTAATGGGGATGTAGCCCTGTAACACCTGCCCACATGCCCTTTGTGTCAGAGCTGAAACTGAAAATTAAGCAGCAAAACTGAAAAAAAGACCACAAAAGTTTAATTCAAGTTTTGCTTGTGAGGTCATTTTTTTGCTTTCAATTTATTTTCATTCGCCATTCAATTAAATTATTTTTTTATTTGATGCTTGGGAGATTTTCTTCTAAGTATTATGACACAAATATAATCCAATAGAAGCCAAGGATTATTTAACACTGTAAATATTAATATGTTCATATATAACAGTTTATTGTGAAATGTTTGGTTTCTTCTCCTCCTGCAGGATAGAGAATGAGGAGAACCAGTACCGCCTCCATGTGTCTGGTTTCAGTGGGACGGTGGAGGATTCATTCGGTTGGTATCATGACCAGCAGGGCTTCAGCACGCCGGACACTGGAAACATCTGCGCCGAGATCAGCCATGCCGGCTGGTGGTTTCACCAGTGTTTCTATGCCAACCTCAACGGTATCTACTACAAGGTAGGACCACAAGACAAGATATAGAACAAAGTCATTAACTTAGAGCCCTTAAAAACTTGGTGTCATGGCTAAACAATTAACACTCAAAGTTAAAGCTTGGGGGAAAAAACACCCTTTGTTAATTCTCATTATGAGTTTAATTGTCAAAAGGTGGCAACATTGGCAAACAACCCCACAATTATCATCAGATTTTGATTCAGATATTGCTAAATCCTGATTGGTGCACAGAAATACATGACATCACCTTTTTCCAACTCTTGTCCCGCCACTTCAAACCACTGAGAAAAATATCCGAAACTGTTCCAACTTTGAGGATTGTATCGTTCATGGAGGACTCTATCATTCATAGCAAGAAGCTCGTTGAGAAAGTAGATTTTCATTGCCTTTAATATAGAAATAAGATTGTTTCTATGTTGTATTAATGTTGACTTTGTTTTTTTTCCATCAGGGAGGGCGCTACTCTCTGAGGACTCAGAACCTACTTGGACCGGATGGCATCGTCTGGTTCTCCTGGAAGGATTCAGACTTCTACTCTCTGAAGGCGGTCAAAATGATGATACGACCACGCAACTTCAGGCCACGTCTGTCGCCATAGTGATGGAGTGCTTGTCATAAAGCTACAAGTCTAACAGCCTACAGCCCTGCGATGTTCATAACACACCATCATTTGTGTTAGACCTTGGAAAGTTTGACATATGGGAGGCACCACAGGACAGATGAAGCAAAAACAAATCACGTTTCACGTCTGTATTAACAACAATCAACACAAGATGGCCACTTCTAATTTCAGGAACTGCTCATTCTGTTTAGCAGCTTTTCAGTATCGTCTGTGAAGCATTTGGAAAGCTAATGCCAAATTTTAGTGGTTTCACAGCGCAGAAGCTTGTTGAGAGAGAAAGTCAGTGGACCCAGAAAAGATCCCTGTGACACACCAGAACACACACTACAGTATTCTGGGTTTATATTGATGTGATGGAGATCATTAGTGTATAATATGTACAAAAAACCTGATTATCAAAGCAGACGCAGATTTTACAGCCAGTATTTAGTTGTTTTTCATTCTGCTTATATCTTCCAGTTCAAGCTTAGCTACTCAAACGTGTCTACATTTTGTATTTGAGAAGTGTAAAAACTTGGTTAGGGCACATTTTTGAATACAAATGTTTTACACAATCTGAATCATGTGAAACAATCTCGTTAATTACTTTCTAACTTACAATGAACTTCCACGTAGTGACATGATTGGGCAGGTAATAAAATGATGTCTTAATTTTTGTTAATTTGTTTGTGTTAATTATACTTGAAAGATGTTTACCAGTCATGGTCAACTTTTCATTTACCTTTATCCATTTAACTTTTTTTTAACAGAACGCAATGAGGACTTTCTTTTGAATGATCAACCTGTAATAATTTCCCAAAATTAGAAATCAGCTGTACTTAAACAGCACCCGACGTGTCTCAATGTACAGAACACACAAACAATTTTCATCACATATTTCTTTATTGGAACAGTTACAGTTATTAAGTGGTAAATCTACAAGACTTCGCAAAGTCATCCACCATCAAAAACTGACTACTGAAGAATCACTGTGAATTCCGACAGGTAGTTTTCTCAGTTATGCAACCTGCACAGGTGAACCTCCTCAGAAATGACTCAAATAAAATATTCTTTACAGACAGATGGTAATTAAATAGAGAGGTCCGCTAGTCTTCGTGCCGCTTTTGTGTGGTTGAGAGGTTGGCGGAGGGGTGTTTATGTGGGGCGCTCCCTGGGGCGGGTGACGTACTGCCACCACAGAGGGGGGAGGTCGCCCTCCTTGCGGGCAGGAGGGAGGGCCTCGGTCAGGGGGCCTCCGGCTGGAGTCTCGGCCTGCAGCTGGGCGACCTGGAACCAGACAGGAGGAAATAAAGGTTTACAACTAAGGCTGCGACTGATTATTATCTTCATTATTGTTTAATCTGCCAAAGACAATACTGTATGAGAAGAGTTCCTTTTACAGAGTAAGATTTGTTTATAATCTTTTACTTATCAATAAACACTCTGAATTTTAATTTCAAGTATTTTCCCCAGAAACTCCAGATGAAGTATGTTTCTGAGTGCTAAATAGGACAGTGACAAATTCTTCTTCCATTGTCACATGTGCCCTGGTTAGCGGATAAAACATGCCTCCTGTTGAAAGACAAGAAGCAGAGCAACCCACCTCTTTGTCCCAGCTCTGTGCTCTCAGTTTCTTCCACTGCTCTCTCTTGGAGAAGTAGTCAGGGTACATGGCCTTCTCGGAGGGGTGCCAGTGCTCCAGCACCCACTCTGGGACCTACAGGAACAAACCAGAGGATTTCAATCAACACCATGATTTTAACTTAATAAATATATTGTTCTAAATATCCTAAATCCTAAATATAATTGTTCCTAATAAGCCAAAATAGGCCACCTGACAAAAGCTATTAAAGTTTTGTGAATTTGTAATAGTACAAATACAACAATCAAGTATATTATTGTAAATTTTTTGTTGCTTTTTCATTAAAGAATGTTACATTTCTACAGATTTTTTTAACATCTGAGGACAGAACTTCTCAGACTGTGTGATACAATCCAGTTGCATTACCCTCCCATATCCAGCAGAGGGCAGTAACAACTCGACAGCCAGTGCAACACACACACACACACACACACATCACAACATCCTGCAAGTCAATGTCCGTCATAATTTTCTTATGAAAATATGACTATAAATAAAGCAGCTTGTATTTTAACACAGAAAACCACTGGTTATAAAAAGGGGGGTTAACAAGGCTTGCAAATCTATTGTAGCCTTGCAGAGCAACATCCTACAATTTAACTGTCTTCTTTTGCAGAAAACACTATAAAAGTCTTAAACCAACAAATTCAAATAATTTTATTTTTAAAATATTCTGTAGTTTCAAAAATTTTGAAAAAACTGCGCATATATATATATAAACTATTTCACGGCAATGTAAGAAAGAAAATAATCGAGAAGAAGGAAAATTATATCCAGTGGGAGATTATTTCACGGTGACTGACACAGACTCCATCGCATGAAGCCCTGCCTCACCTTGTAGCATTCATATCTCTCATAGGAAGTCCCTCCAGGAGAGTCGGGGAAGATGTAGGGCTGGGGATGTTGGTTGGCCCAGAACTCTTCCTCTCCCGCCTTCAGCATCATGGTGGCCTTCACCATGTCCTTCTCATTCTTGTTGTCATCGAAGCGAGCCCGCAGCATGCAGGCGTAGAACCGGTACTTGTCTCTGTGACGGATAAACACAACAACAGTTTAATTGATTAGTTTATAATTAAAATCATACGACCGACGATGCCCGAAGGAGAACCGGATGTATCTAGAAGAGAAAACACCCATCACAGTTTCCTTTACATGTCTGATTGTGTTCAACCAACAGTTCAAAGCCTAAAGATATTTAACTTAATGTATCATAAGACAAAAGAAGCAGAAAATCAACAGAGAAGCTGGAGCTAAAGAACTTTTAGTGTTTTTATTCTGACATGATTTAAACAACGAATCACTTAAATCAATCAATAAAACTAGCAGCTGATTCATTTTCTGTCGATTGGCTGATAATTTAATTTCCTCCACGACACGACTTGTCCTGTAAGATTGAGATTTTGAACGTTCACAAAGTCAGATTCTTCTTGATACTTCTCGATAATTCCTGATCAAAAACAACAATTTTCGTCCAAATAAAAAAATATTTCAGAAGATAAAACATTAGATATGTTTTAATCACAGCTTGATTGATGAATGAGTTGGTGAAGTTAGCTTGCAAGATACATAGCAGTAGTAATATCAACACATATGTCAGCAGGTAAGTAACAAGAAATTGTCAAATATATGTTGGCATTAGTTTAGAAGCATTACATTGTTTGCTGATTAGCAGTTTATTTTTTTTAACTTTAAAATGCCCAAATCAGTTCATAACTCGGCCACAACTGTAGCTCCTTATCAACCCTAGTTTGACATAAAGTAGAATAAGTTGTATGTTTATGTAAATAATGAATATTAACCAGTATTATGGTTGGGTTCAGGGTCTAATATACTTTATCTGCCATCAGTGTCCTTGTTATTGATTTCTATACCATGTACCATATCAAATTATAAGTTGATTAAGTTGATAAGTTGATCTTGCTAGTTATTTCATCACGTCTAACTAAAACTAACTGAGAGAGACAAACAATTACTAAAATGTGAAAAAAAGACAAATACTTAACCTTATTACACCTTACCAGAGCACTGAACCGTGTATACTCAGCAAAAAGAATATTATAGTTATGGTTATATCAATAGTGTCTATTCTATTTATACTTATTCTATTTACTGTTTTGAGTTGGTCTATTTCTTGTATATAATTTTGCAGTTAATTGTATTTGTTTCTTTGACCTACTTCATTGTTTTTGTGTTTTGATTTATGTCAAGTGGCTGCTGTAACTATCATAATATGTCTTCATATTCCTTCAGCAAACAACAACAAACTTTACATTGCTCAGTTCATTATACAGAACAGAGTTGCAGCTGTATACAACAAATAACAGATACTTTCCCTTGATGTGAGACTTTAACATTAACTTGATTTATTGGATCATAATTCATTATTATCGTGTCAATTAAGAACCAATTAATCGTGCGAGATTTGAAGCTCATGACATTGCTGTTTATAGAGTTAACTTTTCACATTACAGATAACAGTGGAGTGGAGAGTAAATAACAGCAACCGCAGGTTAAAGAAAACAAAATCTTCTCATGTATACTAATCGCACATTTCCAGCTGTATCCATTCACATTTATTTTATCATAACAATGACATTGACGTTATAAATTGAGAGTAAAGCTTGGTGTGGTTATTCAGATGTCAACGCTACATATCTGAATCTTTTCTCTGACTACTACAGTATTTTAAATAAACTTGCGTTAATTAGAAGTGACAGTGAAGATGTCAGTGACATATATTCTTGTTTTCATGAGGGCTGAATGAGCTAAAATGGATTTTGCAGCGGAAAAGCCTGACGCTAGGAATGAGTGACCTGGCTAACAGTTAGCTTAGCTGTTAGCTTGAACAGACCGCACTAAAACAGCGACCTTCCGCTGTTTTGTTCACTTTTCTCACACTGAGCTCACACGCAGACGGCTCCTCTTACCTAAAGATGCACCATGACTCGAGGTGTCTCAAGGATTTCTTGTAAAGTCGCAACACTTTCTGCTGGTGAGTGAGATAGGCAGAGGCCATTTTCACCGTCCCCTGTCACCTTCTCGCCGGACGACGCAGCACGGAGGATTCTGGGAGTCTGAGGCGGTTTTTTATTTACCGTAAAACACCTACAAAACGTACAAATTTATTTTATGTCTTTTCTTTTTTTTTTGAGGGTCAGGATTTACTCGTGAACGTTAGTAAAAAGTGAGTGTCTGAAAGCAAAATTGCTCCAAATTGTCTCTTGTTTATAATATTTGGAAAAGACGAGAATATAATGGGATTAAATTTGTGTCATTTTAATCAAACAATATCTTTCAGGAGTCAAACCAAAAATCTGTCAGGTTCACACTGATATCTGGAGACAGATTTTGGAAAATATCAATACTGCAAAATGACACCAAACATCTAGATATGTTTCCATTAGGGCTGCAGATTATGATTTTTTCATTATGGATCACTCTGCCAATTATTTTCTCAATTTATTGATCAACTGTTTAGTCTGTAACATGTCATTGAATTGTTACAATTTTCCCCAAATAACACTTCAATTAGGTTTTCTGTTTTGCAAAACAAACAAAAAAACGAGGAGCTGAAACCAGCAAATGGCATTTTTCCTCAATTAATGACTCAAATTATTCATAGCAATTAATTCCTACAGATTATGAGTCAAATAGGTATTATTGTGATTCCCATCTGCTACAGTAATTACGGTATTCCTACAGTATGGGACTGGTCAGAGCTGCATGTGTGGTTCTTTTCAGAAGCATTGCTCTTACAACCATGGCTCAGCACAAATTCATTGGTAAGACACATTTTTTTACAGCTAGATAAAACATAAGAAGCCAGAAGAAAGACGCTGAGTGTCTCTGCGTGTTGGTGTTTGTCGTAAACAGACCAGTCTGTATGTTTAGTTAGCATTGGAGCTAACTGAGTTAGCCCTGCTGAAAATGACAACACAGCAGCCACAGAGGCTTGCAGCTGTGTAGGGAAACGTCAGATAGACTGTCTCTGTCTGTCTCTTTATATCAGTTCACCACCCCTACTCAGAGCTTATACTGCACTACAGCCGCTACTACTAGCAGCAACAGGTGTTGTGTTGGCAGTAAAGTGACTCCTGAAGGTAGTGGTGGAAAATATTTGATTTAGCCTCTGTGAGAATCAAACCCTTTTAACTCTGTTACTGTGGGATTACAGCTGTGTCATAATAATCTCTCAAGCATCCAAATAAATGCATAAATAAATAGAAGAAAAATAAATCAAAAGCAAAAAATGACCTCAAAGGCAAAATGTACAAGAAAAGTTTTGTGGTCACTTGTTCAGTTTTGTTGCTTAATTCTTCAGTTTCAGTTCTGACACAAAGGGCGTGTGGGCAGGTGTTACAGGGCTGTAATTACTGTTGAAGGGACAGGTCAATGGTAAGTCGTACTTGTTGCACTTCCAGATCATTAAAACTGAACAATTCTGACCTGAAACTGAAAAGTTCAACAATCAAACTGAAAAATTAAGTGACAACAAAAGAGAAATCCTGATCAGTGAAAGAAAAGTGGAGAATATTGTAATCAAATGTTTCACTCTTGTGTAGTTTTATTGAAAGTTTTGCATTTGAGGTCACTGTTTTGCTTTCAGTTTATTTTTCACTGTCAATTTAATTTTTTTTTTGTTTGATTCTTGGGAGATTTTGGTCAATTATTATGACACCAATTTAGTCCCACATGTTACTCCTCATTAAGCTCCAAAGGGAAACTGAAGCCTTGACCATGCCTGTAGCCTTGGCAGGGTTATAATGATCTACAACTATTTTGATAAGCTATGAATAATTTATAAGTTTGTCATTTTTTCCTTTGTTTTATACAACAGGGTGTTAGGAAATTGTTTGGGCATTTTTCACTATTTTACAACATGTTACAGACTAAACAGCTGATCAATAAATACAGAAAATAACCAGCAGAATGATCCATAACGAAAATATTTGTTAGTTGCAGCCCTAATGCAAACATAACTAGATCAATAATACTTTGATAATTATCACGATAACAAGTTTGTCCATATCATCCACACATTATCGCTTCCAGCACATCAATGATGTATCACAAGAAAACGTTTGCTGTCATATCGCAGTATCGATATTTCCCAAAATGTCTGTCTCCAGATATCGGTGTGAACCTGACAGATCCCATGTTCAGAGGACTCTACAGAGGGAAGCAGAAACACGACGGTGAGCATCTCCTCTTTTATTATTCTGACTTCTGAGCTGTTGGAGGAAAAGTTTGTCTGAGACCAGCTGTGTTTTTCTGACAGATGACTTCGATCAGATCATCGACAGAGCTCTCAAAATCGGCGTTGAAAAGGTAAGACATGCGTCCATCACTTTGATATTAGTGCACATATCCCAGATAGAAATAGCTCAACAGCTACTGGATGGATTGCCATGAATTTTGCACGGTCCCTCCCCCCCCCCCTCCCCCACAGGATGAACCCTCATGACTTTGCATCAAGCTTCCACTAGCAGGTCAAAATTTCCACTTATCCAATGAAAAATCTCAACATCAACCAGATGGATTGGCTCAGACGCTCATGTAGGGCTGCAATTAATGATTACATTATCCATTAATCTGGCGGTTATTTTCTCAATTAATCAATTATTCGTTTGGATGATAATGGTGAAAAATATCAATCACTGTTTCCCCCAAACCCAAGATGCAACCAATGATGATAAAGAACTGAAGAAACCTGAAAATATTCACATTGAGGAAGCATGAACAAGAGAATTTTATCATTTTTTCTTTAAAAAAAACTCAAAACGATGAATTACTTTTCGGAATAGTTGGTGATTAATTTTCAGTTGGTCGACTTATTGATTAATTGACTAATCATTGCAGCTGTACACTCTTGCTTCAGATGATGAAACCTAATGACTTTGGTGATCCGCTGACTTTCCAACTTGCACCCGATGATGTCGACATTTGTTGTTTCGAGTAAAATATTAACAACTACTGGAACAACCCTGGTGATCCTTAAACGTTTCCTCCAGCATTGTCCTCAGGTCAAAACAAATGACGTTCCCATCATCCCCTGCTGCGCACCGCTGTCTCTAAATACAGCCTCACAGAGCTGCTAGCATGGTTGTACATTGACAAAAAAGTCTTATGTCTTTAGTCTTTAGTCTCAGTTGTAAGTAATGTGATATCTGTTGCTTTGTTACAGTTCATGATCACAGGAGGAAGCCTCGAAGACAGCAGGGAGGCCCTTAAACTAGCCGAGAGCAGAGGTAACGATAGCAATGACAAACGTATTGCGGACCAGAGTGCACGTCAATGAATGGTATTTAGTTGATTTACAGTGTCCATGAGTCTTTTTAAGACTGTATTGCAGAGCCAAGGGGCAAGACCAACATGATGTGATTTTTTTTATTCCGCTTCACTTCTTCATGAGCAGAATGAGCCAAACCAAGCTAATGTTTTTTTTTTTTTTCTTTATCTCCTTCATGACAGATGAGTTCTTCTGCACGGTCGGCTGCCATCCGACCCGCTGCAGTGAGTTTGAGCAGAGTGGAGAATCGGAGTACTTCTCCGGGCTGAGAGAGCTGGCAGCAGCACACAGAGGAAAGGTGGTGGCCATTGGAGAGTGCGGACTAGGTGAAAAGAAAATTATAAAGCACATGTGTAAAAACAGAAATTATTCCCGTTTTTATCCACAAGAAATGAGATACTTATGTCAGTGTTTCTATTATTGAATGAAGTGTTGATACTATGATATGATGTGGGTCTTCTCTCCTTGTTCCAGATTTTGACAGATTGGAGTTTTGCCCAAAGGAGACTCAACTCAAGTAAGTTAATCAGGGCTGCAACTAACGATTATTTCCATTATCAAGTAATCTTCCAATCTTTTTGATGAATCGTTTCGGTCTATACATTTATCAAAAATCTGTGTAAAATGCCCATCATAATTTCCTAGAGCCCAAGGTGACATCATCAAATGTTATTTTTTGTCCGACCAACAATCCAAAATCCAAAACATCCAATTTAAGACAAGAATAAGTAGCAAATTCTCAAATTTAAGACACCTGAAACCATCGAGTATTTGCTTAAAGAACAACCTAAACAATTATTCGATTATCAAAATAGTTGCTAATTGATTAATGAACTAATCGTTGCAGCTCTAAAGGTTGTATGTCTCTACTGAGTATTTAAAGCTGCACTAACCCTCCCTCCAACTCTTCCGACCCATCAAAATGTACATTTGGCCACTGATGCCTTGTCACAGGTTGTATACGTCAGAAGATTGTTCCTTCTCAGATTGTTTGATTCAAATGTTTTTTTAGGGCCAAGAGACCTTCATCACATGCTCTGATGATATGACTAAAAGCTCAAAATAACTAATAATAGATAGTTCTAAGTGTTTTTCTTCTATAAGTTTGGACTCATCGATGCTTCCAGCACTTTAGCAAAGATTTAGCTGGGTAGAGCGGTGGTTGTCCTGCAGGGCCAAATACCAGTGATTCTGAGGCTGCCTAAGTGAAGAAACAAATATTAACCCTTCTTCAGTGATGGTCTTGTTCCCCTGGTCGCCTGACATTGGTGCATCAGGTGCTTTGACCCTGATACACCTGCTTACAGTTCTAGTGTCTTTAATTATCTTTTCATCCTAGATTCACATCTTCACAATGTTCCAACTGCAGCCTATGTTGGAAATACAGCTACAAGTGATTATTTGTATTAGCAATTAATCTATCAATTATTTATTTTGTTACTTGATAAAATGTCCACAAGGACATCTTTAAACTACTTGATTTGTCTTACCAACAGGCCCAAACCCAAAGATATTAAATTTACAATGATATAAAATATCTAAATATAAAAATTATTATAATATATAAAAATAAAATATTTGTGCATTTTCGTTGATTAATCAACAATATTGTTGTCTTTCAGTTTGCTGCTGTCTCCGTATCTCACAACTATAACAGTAACTACGTTTCTCTCTCTGGCCTGCGACAGATACTTTGAGAAGCAGTTTGACTTGGCAGAGGAGACCAAGCTGCCCATGTTCCTGCACTGCAGAAACTCACATCAAGAGTTCATAGGTGGGTTTGTGCATCAAAGGCCTGGTCTGGTAGGAGACCCAGAACATGCTGGATGGATGGATGGATGGATGGATGGATGGATGGATGGATGGATGGATGGATGGATGGATGGATGGCTGGCTGGCTGGATGGATGGATGGATGGATGGATGGATGGATGGATGGATGGCTGGCTGGCTGGCTGGCTGGCTGGCTGGATGGATGGATGGATGGATGGATGGCTGGCTGGCTGGGTGGGTGGGTGGATGGATGGATGGATGGATGGATGGATGGATGGATGGATGGATGGCTGGCTGGATGGCTGGCTGGCTGGGTGGATGGATGGATGGATGGATGGATGGCTGGCTGGCTGGCTGGGTGGATGGCTGGATGGATGGATGGCTGGGTGGATGGATGGATGGATGGATGGATGGATGGCTGGCTGGCTGGCTGGGTGGATGGATTGATGGATGGATGGATGGGCCTCGTCTGTTTCATAAGAGGGATTTTTTTCAGTTAAAGGAATTCACTGTTTCTTTGCTCTGACAGACATCATGAAGAGAAACCGAGACAGATGTGTTGGAGGAGTGGTGAGATTCATTTATTTACTTTTCTTATAACTGTAGTTAACAGTAATAAATGCACCAGAGATAGAACTGAAACATCAAGTCAGGATCCAGCTTCTTACCTGTAGTTGTCTCTTTCAGGTCCACTCATTCGATGGGACGCCAGAGGACGCTGCTGCCCTCATTGACCTGGACCTTTATATCGGAATAAATGGATGGTGAGAGAATTTTGAAATGTGATGTTGAAGTTTGCCCCCCCGAACCTTAAAACCTGACCTGACCTGATCCACATCTGTTTGAAGGACATTTTAATGGCACATATTAACGATTCTGCAACTTCATTCTATGTTTCAGTTCCTTGAAAACAGAAGCCAATATTGAAGCTATGAAGTCTATCCCCACCGAGAGACTTATGATAGAAACAGGTGAGTTGGAGCCAGTTAGCTGTAATTAAGAAAGTCACTGACAGAATGTGGCCATTAAATAGGTGACAGAACCTTGATGTTAACTTTTTAAAGCCAAATGTTCCTGATATTCCAGTTAAGTAGGAATTTGTATTTTGTCGACTCTGTATATACTTTTTCCAGCTTGTCTTGTGACACATTGAAATCTAAGATAACATGTTTTATCACAATTCACATTGCTGCTGTTAGTGTGGTTATTAAACTGTTATATTAAATTCATGTTTGTATTAATACCTTCCTGTTTCTTCCCAGATGCTCCGTGGTGTGGCGTGAAGAACACTCACGCAGGCTCCAAATATCTTAAAACTACATTTCCAACAAAGAAGAAATGGGAGGCCGGACACTGTCTGAAGGACAGGAATGAGCCCTGTCACATCATGTGAGTAACGTCGGTGTGAAGTTAGAAGTTAGTATCTCTGTAGAACTCAATGAATCACTAAATTTCATTAGCTAACGTCTACATTTCACTGATTGTCCCCCGCCTGCAGACAAGTTCTAGAGGTGATGGCAGCAGCGAGAGAAGAAGACCCAGCGGAGCTGTCCAACACAATCTACAACAACACCGTCAAAGTGTTCTTCAGCTCCAGCTGATGATAAACCAGATTAAACCTTCACGGGAGCGAGTGTGTGTCTTGTATGTGTGTGCCTCTCTGAATGATGGGTCCAGGTGTGAAACTCAAGTCAAATAGCTTCTGATCTGTCTTCCTCTCAAATAAAGAAATTACATTTTTCACGTGCTGAAACTATTTGTCCTTTCTCTCTTTCATTTACCTGCAAATTAAGTTCCTACTGGTTTCTTGACTGTTGATAACAAACATTAAACCATCATTATAAAGATGTGGTAACTTGTGGTTGGCATTTATAATTGTTATTTTAAAAACTCCCCTTTAAACATCTTTAAACTCATAATTTTTTCACTTTTTTAACATAATATATTTTATACAGTGAATTTTATACACAAAATACATAACTATAAGAATACAAAATGCTTCAAAGTACTGTGTGCAAGACTATTCTAGTTATGTATAACGTAATAAAACCACTGAATATTGATGACCTTGTTGAAAGAAAAAAGCATTTACATATAATTTCCACAGACACAGAGTGCAGTTTTTGTTAAACTTAACCACATACAGATTGGAGGAATGTAAAAATGTTCTTTGTGGAGTCACAGATGTGATTTTTATGTTTTGCTTGCAGCAATCACACAACCAGAAAATGTAATTTCTGAAGAAATTGCGTTTGATAGCTGAAAGCTGAAATTGATTGCTGGCAGCTGAAAAGATTCTAATAAAAAGAAAAATTCTACCAAGACCAACATGGCCTACAGTTGGGATCAAACTTACAACCTGGTGTATGTTAGACAGCACTGAGCTACCATGTGACACCGTAAATAGCAAACAAGATCAGATTTTCACATTTAGACTTTAGCTCTGACATTCCTATAATATTAAAGGGTACTGTTGTCGCATTACATGATGTTATATAATAACTATGTTAAGCAACGTTGTTTATAAGAGCAGAGTTATGAGGAGCGCTGCCATGAGCCAGTACTGAATCCAGAACCTCGTCATCTAACAGGGACTTAACCACAGAGCCAGCAGGGAACCCTGAAATGCAGACCACAATTTCACATCTTGTTGAGAAAAAATTGATTTGCCCTAAAATGAAGTTTCTAGCTCAGAGATTTGAATATTATTAGTGGCAGCAGGACTAGCTGAGAGTGAGGATGTAATGTGTGTACAAAGTGTTTGAAGGAAGAAAGAATCTGTAAGTTTAAGAAGTGGGAGGGTGAGGAGACACACTGCTGCTGAAGGTCTAGATCTCAAAAACTATAACTCCTATGGGAAATATATTTAGACTTTGAGAGAGAGGAGGCTTGTGGCAACATTTTAAGGTATGATATGTGCTTGAGGAGTTCAAACTGTGGGAGTGAGACAAACCCACACAACACACTGATGAGGTCTGAAAATTGCTGTAAATACCCTCAATTTAGACTTCAATTTCTCTAAAAGTACAAAAGGTATCACAACACAGAATACAACTTTGAAAATTCAAAGTTTTGTTGACGATTTAAAGTTTGAATGGGGACTGTAGGATAAGAGATGTCCAAGCAGTGGAGTTTCAAAGTAATAGACTTCCCTTATAAATTTTGATGTTTAAAATTTTAATTTGAAACTCAAAGTGCTACAGTATTAATAACATAGAACACACAACATAAAGAAAATAATAATAATGATAAGAAGAAGAAGAAGAAGAAGAAGAAGAAGAAGAAGAAGAAGAAGAAGAAGAAGAAGAAGAAGAGGAAGAAGACGATTTAAGATGAAAAAGCCTTCCTGAAATAAAGTTTTTTTTTTAAATTACACTCGTAATATCTCAAAACATATTTTATCTCACTGTGGCCCTAATACTGCCTTTAAAATAGAGAGTAACAAAAACTTAAATAGTGTTTTAGTGAACGTTTTACGTCACCTGCCACACCCTCTGACGCCACAACACCGGAACAGACGTTCGGTTACGTCACGTTGGAACAGTCCTTCTCGAACAGCCTAGCAACTTCTGCGGTCTTCAAAAAAAAAAAAAAAAAAAAAAAAAAAAAGAAGAGGAAAAAAAAACTTCCTGAAGCTAACAACCCGGACAGAAAATGGACGCTAGAAAGATATCTTATATCTTGATGTTTTCGTGAGTGCTGCGGTGTGACGGCTGGTGGCGGTAATAACGCGACAGTCTGGCGTTAAACAGAAGAAGAAGCAGCAACAGGAGGTTGAGCGGAGCGGACATGGCGGACGACAGCAGGTTCCCAGCTGCCAGATAAACGCCAGCAAAAAAAGCAAAGCGGAGGACGAGAGGCAGCTGCCGGGGGACTTTTTTAATGTTACATGGATAACCGGCGCTCTCCGGGACTGTAAGCCCTCCCAACTGAAGCCGCATGGCGTCCACTCAAGCCCGGCTGGGCCAGCAGGCCTTAGCGGTGCTAGATGTGGCTCTGCGAGTTCCCTGCATCTTTATTATCGACGCCATTTTTAACTCTTATTACGACCCCGGTTCGGGCTGGGCCGGGGCGATGGGGAAGGTTTTGGTCAGAGTCATGGGTAAGCATTTCTTAAAGTGTAAAGTCTTGTTCAGGAGCTCCCAAAATCTGTCAACAAAACACGACAAGGTGACAGCTAGCTGGCTGCTAGCCCTGAACGTTAGTCAGCAGTGTGAAGCCATGTCACCTGTCACACCGGCTAAAGCCGATTTAACCGGCAGCAGAAATATCAATACAAGCCAGTTTTGTCTGACACAAAGCTTAACAGGTTTACCTAAAACCTGATGTAGTCTGGTTTGACGCCGGCTAGCAGCTAACGTCAGCTGTTTTGTCACAGCTGTTTGGTCAAATTCTTGTTTCCCTTCCTTTTAAAACCTTCCTCAACTCAAAAATACGTTATTTAGCTTCACTGTACAGAATGATGTACGTGTCGAGTTTGACACTAGAAAGGTTGTTTTCACATTCAGCTACTGAAAATGGAAAGTTTCTCTGCGCTCATTGAAGATTTTACTGGGGTGGGAGCTGTGAGCAGTGACATCACACATAGTTTGAAAGCTAGTCCGGGTCCAAAATTCAACTTACAGAGGTGTGACGTGGAAACCTGAAGCCTCCACTGAAATGAAATATATTTACATATTTATAGATGATGGATTTTTTTAGAGTATGTTAAATACGTCTTATAACAGGCTTATTACTATGAGGGATATTTTTATGCAGCCTACCTGTCAACATATGCCTCTTTATCCTCTGTGATGTTGCGTAGAAAACAGAAGTCTGTCTGAAAACAACAGTCAAACAAGTGTTTTAGTGGCAGATATCATGTCGTTCAGTCTCAGCGTGCTATAACTGTTGTATAACTGACTGTTGTTGACTTTAATCTCCTTAGAACAACAGCAGAAGAAAAAATAATGTTCAGCAACAACTTTGATTTTGAGTATTTTGGAAGTATTTCATTGACAAAATGACAAACAAAGAATTAGCTATATATGGCGTTGAGCTGGTCTCTTTCCAAAATGATTTGAATATCTGTTAAGAGCCATAATAAGACAAATAGTAGATGGATCAACGTCACGTCATTAAAGGACAAGTCTGTCTTAAACCAGCAGTCAGGTGTCCATATGAACAGTGAAAGAGGTTTTCCTCGCTGTAATCATTCCTCCTGTTCATACTGGATATTAAAAGATCCTTCAAATGTGTTTTCAGTGTAAGTGATGGAGGCCAAAATACACAGTGTGTCCACACAGTCATTTAAAAGTCTCTGTGAAGCTTATATTCAGCTTCAGCAGTCTGAGTTAGTCATATCAAGTGGATATCTGACACATTTACAGTCTTTTTAAGCATCAAATTCCCTCTTTGTGTTTCCTCGGACAGTGTTTCCCTGTTGAGCTGCAGGTGGAAGTATAGTAACAAAAAGAGGGACTTCCATTGTAAGGTCATTATGAAGGGATCTTCTACCGGTCAGTATGAACAGGAGGAATGATTACAGCAAGAAAAACAGGTTTCACTGTTCATTTGGGCTCCAGGCAAAAATTGTGAGCTCATCCTTTAACTGAGTATATATTCATCTAAAGCGTGGACTTATACTGAATATATGGGCCTTATGAACAACATTAATATTGCAAATAATTCCTTTTTTTTCTGACCAACAAATTCAAAACCCAACATGTGTTCAGTTTACCAACACACACTAAGAAAACCACATTTCATTCACATTAATGGACCCAGAACCATTGAAATCTTCAAATTTTTAGCTTAAAATGACTTATATGTTCCTCTAACTTCATTTCCTGTTGATGGACTCTAGTAACCACATCATCATCTTAGTATTCCTGTCTGATATTAATGGAAATATTCAAGATCTTGTTGCAGGAAGTGAAACATATGTTCATTTTTTCTGGTAAGGATTTACTTCCTGTTCATTTTGACATTAGAGTAAAATGACATTTAAGTTAATGATACTGTAACTGTATAACAAAAATTTGGCATAATATTCTATTTGATTATTCAGCAGTCACATTACATTATTACATTATTACATTATGGCATAATAATCATAGTCACATGAGCGGGGACAGGTATAGATGAAGCCTTTCACTGCCTTGAACTCAGTCGACACTAATCCCAGTTTTCATGCTCTCTAAGAACAACCTGTTGTAGCTTAATGTTGAGGCATTAACAGACATACAGATAAACAGCAAGCGGGTTACATAATTCCCTTGTTTGTACAGTTTGTAGACCTTTGAACTACTCGTGCCCTCTGAAAATCCTCTCGGTGTTAAGAGTCCAGCGCCGCCGGGTTAGAAGCAAGTGGCGACGGGCCAAAACGAGGTGCTCGTCAAGTAGGTCAGCCAACGGTCCGGTCTCATGTTTCCCCCACCACACGATTCTTAACATTTAGTTCCCTCACATACAGTATGCCTAGAAACTTTGGCCTGATATACAACTAAAAACAAGTCTTAATAAAACTGAAATGTGAACTTTGTTTATGTCATTTCAATTTAAAGTGTAGTCAGCGAGGTTCTTCTCCACAGACAATAAGAGCCCACGTTAATGTTGTTTTGTGTTTATTTAAAAAAAAGGCACATTTGGAAGCTCTCTTTAATCCTACATTAAAAAAAAAAAGCTTATGACAACACGAGTAAAACTATAGCTAAAAGCAAAACTAAACCTTTAACCCTTTACTGGGACGTAGGATGGTATAATGAGCCTCTTTATTTGACAGGATAAAACAGGTGGTGCAGGGCCGTCACATATATGCAAAGACCTCTGACGTCACGTTTTACTGCAACGCTGCACAGATAGCACTGCTAGCAGATAGCACATCGTCCGACTGGTTCAGCTCATCCACAGCCAATCAGAATGCAGTATTCGTGCTTTATGCTGGTTGCTGTGCTATTATGTGTATTGTTGACAGCGTTCCTTTCTCGTTTTATCCATTTTGTGGTTTTATTTTTCATCTCATGGTAGTAATTTTTCCACTGTGCACCTTTTTTTTTTTTTTTTATGTCTTAAGAAATGTTTGACAGTTTGTTGTGCTTTGCCTGGATGTTTTTCTGCTTTCCGGACTGTGTTCACACTTTATTGATTGTCGTGAGCTTCCAATAAGACAAACTAATCCGCCGTGTCTTGTGTTTTTCTAGGCGTCCTCATCTCCAGTGTGGTGCTGCTGCTCTCCCAGAAAGCCTTGTTCAAGTTCTACACCCTCTTCTTCGCCGTTCTTCTGGGCATGGCGGCGGTCCTCATCAACTACTACGCCACCTCTCACATAGACTTCTACAGCGCCTACTACAAAGCGGCGCTGGGCTTCAGGCTGCTGCCGAGGAACGGGCCGACGCTGTGGCTGGGCATGGCCGCCGTCCAGCTCGTCTTCGGGGTGGGCTACGTGTTCCTGCTCAACCTCCAGTCCGTGTGCGCCGCGCTGGTGGTCCTGGACATCATGATCCCTCTCTGGGGGTTGATGATCGAGCTGCCCGTGGACGTCAGGCAGCTGGTGGCCGTGTTCTCGGGCCTGGCGCTGGCCCTCAACACGGCCGTGTGCCTGGCCATGAGGCTCAAATGGTTTTACTACTCCTGCCGGTACGTCTACCTGCTCGTACGGCACATGTACCGGATCTACGGGCTTCAGCTGCTGCTAGAGGACACGTGGAAGAGGATCAGGTTCCCCGACGTGCTGCGGGTGTTCTGGCTGACCCGGGTCACCGCCCAGGCGCTGATACTGGTCTACGTGGTGCGGGCGGTGAGGAGGGAGAGCGGCGACGCCACGGGTGCTGCAACAGACGGCAGCTCCGACTCACAGGTAAGATCAGAACCGTTGAGTCTGCTTTTAATGCAGGTCTGCAACGTAGAAAAGAAGAAATTAACTTAACTCACCTGCCAGGGGGACGGTTAGATTGATAGTTTAGACGCACATAAAAAACACATACGGTGCACATGTCTACACTGTAAAGGGACAAACAGATATTTTATTACATGTATATGTGGTGGATAGTCTTCTAAGATTTACTCGCCAACCGGAAAATCTACCTGCACTCTGCGCTTGTCTAGAGTCCAGCTGATACATCAGGATGGATGATTTCTTTATATCAAATCAGCGTTTATGTCGGCCAACAGGTAGCAAGAATTTTCAGTACAGAAATGCCAAAGATACGATTCAGGTTATTTAAAAACGGTGTCTGAAAAGTTTTTCATCTGTAAAATGTTGTGCTCAGTATATATCATGGTGAAAAAACAACCAAATTTAAAGGATCCTTATAAAAATGTTATGTATTTGTGTTAAAAAGACTAATATCTGCTAATATATCGCCATCAGCTTTTAAATCTCATATGTCAGTGTCAGCATCAATAATCCAGTATCTGTCAGGCTCTAATGCTGGTTCTCGTGTAGCTGTGTGACTGTACCGTTTCCATGGTTTCTTGCAGGGTTACCTGCTGAGCTGGGACGTGTTCTGGGATCTGACCAGTAACCTGATCATCTCCGGCTGTGACTCCACGCTCACCGTTCTGGGGATGAGCGCCGTCATCTCCTCTGTGGCGCACTACCTCGGCCTCAGCATCCTGGCCTTCATCGGTACGACTGAGTGTGTGTGTGTGTGTGTGTGTGTGTGTGTGTGTCTGTGTGTGTGTGTGTGTGTGTGTGTGTGTGTGTGTGTGTGGTCCGCAGGAAATATGTTGTACACGCTGGACAACATTTAGAAACATTTAGTGAAAATGTGCCTGAAGTTTGGTGTTTTGTCTTATTCAGGTTCGACGGAGGAGGAAGATAAACGTTTAGGTTTCGTGGCTCCCGTTCTGTTCTTCATCCTGGCTCTGCAGACCGGCCTTAGCAGCCTGGACCCCGAGGAACGCTTAGTATGTCATCACAGCACCCACAACCGATAGACACGTTGATCACTAATTTGTGTATAATGAGAGGATGTAGAGAGGGATCAGAAACTGGATGTTCACTTTGTTTCTCAACTTTTTTCTTTAACTTTCTTTATTATTTCTTTTCTTATCGTTTCCGTGTCGTCTCCGCCTTTTCCTCTAAACTAGCTTGACATCTGCAAGAGCTGCTGCTATTAACAAGCTCTTCCTGAAGCCTCTGATATACATACTGAACTCTTAAAGGCCAGTTCATGCTCTCTGCATCCACAGACAGCTGCACGCAAACGTCTGCAGAGCACGAACCGGCTTTCATAAAAATAAACAATCTAATAACCTCCTCAGATATAACCATGTTTAGTTATGTTTATGTTCTCAACGATTCGTCTGACAACTAAATAATAGAACTTATTACAAACAGAACTGCATGAAGTTATAGGACAATCCATCATACGAGGGTTGCACATTATGAAAATTCAACCATATTTCATGCTTAAAGCTGCTTCGCTTTTAATGATCAGTCAGTTTGTGTTGGTTTATTTAAAAAAAAGATTGAATTGATCAGATCGCCACGGTGCACAGTTCTATCAATACTCTGTAAAAGAAGATGCAGATGATATTTATGTTTTCTATTTGCTTTTATTACAGAAGTTTGTCTGTTGTTCTTAAAGTCTGTTGAAGCTCACAGGCATGTTGAACTGGTTTTATAGAGAATATCCTCTTGCTATCGTGATACATCATGTAGAAACTCAGAGGTTGCGGTTTAGCGTCACATGTCAAGAGAGTTGAACCCTCTCTCGCTTTGCCCCCCGAAGGTCCGCCTGAGCCGCAACATGTGCCTTCTGCTGACGGCCATCCTGCACTTCATCCACGGCATGACCGACCCCGTCCTGATGTCCCTCAGCGCCTCTCACGTCTCCTCTTTTCGCCGCCATTTCCCCGTGCTGCTGGTGTCCCTGGCGCTCTTCGTGCTCCCCGTGGCGCTCAGCTACGCCCTCTGGCACCACTACGCCCTCAACACCTGGCTCTTCGCCGTCACCGCCTTCTGCGTGGAGCTCTGCCTCAAGGTGAGGACGGAGGGTTTGATCACGCGTTCGTTAAGCTCTCGGTGTTTCACGTCTGTTGATACATGTAAATAACGTGGAAACGGTCATGGAGTCTTTGTTTTCCTGCGGGGCTAAAGACGCCGTATGTAACTCGTTTCCCTCCCTCCCTCCAGGTGGTGGTGTCGCTGACGGTCTACGGCCTCTTCATGGCCGACGGCTTCTCCAACGTCTTGTGGGAGAAGCTGGACGACTACGTCTACTACGTGCGCTCCACGGGCAACATCATCGAGTTCCTGTTCGGCGTCATCATGTTCGGGAACGGCGCCTACACCATGATGTTCGAGTCGGGCAGCAAGATCCGCGCCTGCATGATGTGCCTGCACGCCTACTTCAACATCTACCTGCAGGCCAAGAACGGCTGGAAGACCTTCATCAACCGCCGCACGGCCGTGAAGAAGATCAACTCCCTGCCGGAGGTGCGCGGCGACCAGCTGAGCGACATCGAGGACGTGTGCGCCATCTGTTACCAGGAGTTCGCCACCTCGGCGCGCATCACGCCCTGCCACCACTACTTCCACGCGCTGTGCTTGAGGAAGTGGCTCTACATCCAGGACACCTGCCCCATGTGCCACCAGAGAGTCTACGTAGAGGAGGAGAGCCGAGACAGAGCCGCCTTCTCCAACAACAACGGGGGCTACGCAGCCGCGCCGCAGGACGCCGCTCCGGCGGCCCCTCCGGCGGCGGGGGAGAACCAGCACGGACAGCCAGACGACGAGCTGCCGGTCGACGGGGCGGCGGCCGGAGCGGCGGCGGCGGCCGCGGGCGGGCCGGGAGAACTGGACAACGAACTGCTGGAGGACAACGACAGCATAGAGTACGACGAAGACGAGTGGGGGACTCAAAACGGCGGCACGCCGATAGAAGAAGACTATATCAATGATGACACAGACTCCACAGAGGACTGACAATAAAAGATCTATAGATAAATATACATATATCTTTATTATATTTAACTTAAAAAGAATTATAAAACACAACTTCAGCAACTTAATTTGTTCTTGAAAAATGTCAGGGATGTCATTTTCTTTTCTTTTTTTTTTTTTTTTCTTGTTAGTTTCTTTTTGTTTGATTTTGAATTTGGGTTTTACTCTATAAGGGCTCAAGGAAGAGTAACTGCTGCTCTCAGTCTGTGTGTATGAATGCATCTGTGTGTGTGTGTGTGTGTGTGTGTGTGTGTGTGTGTGTGTGTGTGTGTGCGTGTCGGGGCTGCGTGACGTAGACCAAAAATCATATTGATGTTTTCGTCTTGACGGATTATCGGGGATCCCTGATACAGATCTCCTACATGTGGGCACAGCTGTCTCTCTACACTGTTTATTTTCCCCACATCTCAAAAAAATCACACACACACATCAGTCAGATGAAATAAAAATATCAGATCTCTGCCTCGTTGAGCAAACTATTGAACGAAGGAAGGAAGTTTCAGCTACTGTTTTAAATTCAGTCACTTATGCAGCCCCAATGAGCAGGATATATATATATATATATATATATATATATATATATATATATATATATATATATATATATATATATATATATATATATATATATATATATATATATATATATATATATATATATATATATATATATATATATGACCTGGTGTGTGTGTGTGTGTGTGTGTGTGTGTGACTGCCGACATGAAATGTTGCTCAGATGATGTCTTAAAGATGCAGTTCACGTTTCCCTTGCAGTGTATTATTTGGAGGGAAAATGCTGGAGAGTGTTTTGGTTCGTTAACGACAAAACCGCGGAACAAACCCGAGCTCGGATCAATCTGACGAGTCGGTGTATTTGAGTGTTTTCAGGACTGATTTTATAAATGTGAAAGAAGTTTTT